>NW_005054345.1:1095748-1137509 GCF_000277835.1 Geospiza fortis | reverse complement strand
CGGAGCTGCCTGCGGCCTGTGGGCAGGGGCTGCCCGGGCCGGGACGGACCGGGCCACCCCGCGGACCGCTCCGGCCATCAGGCTGACCTCGCTGTGGGCGGGGGCTGTGTCCACCTATGCCGGCTGAGCCACTGCGCGGGCACAAACTGGTTCTTGCACTTTGAGGGGGTTTTCTTTTTTCTTAGACAAGAGCATTAGCTTGAGCTAATTACATACCTGCGCAGCAGCCCTTCAGTAGTTATATGCAAATAGCCTTTGGGCTTCAAAGGGCTGCTGAAGAGCGTGTCCTGTCTGTGGAAGACCAGGTCCTTTTGCTTGAGCTCCTGTTTGTGCAGCTTGCAACACACCTTGACAGCGAAAGGCTGATGTTCTTTACCCTGTAACTCAATATGTTCTTGCTCACCCTCAGGAGGGAACTGCAGGTGGATAACTTTCTCCATTCCAGGTGTGCACTCCCACTGCCCCTAAAATACATAAACTTCCATTGTGTGCGTGTGAGAGTTGTTCCTTCAAAGGCTGAATCAGTCTGCAAATAACATTCTTCCCCCATGATGACGGCGTGTTAAATTTTAGACATGGCTGCGTTAAAGGTCGGCTTGTGGATTCTGTATTTGACATAAGACATTTATAATCATCTGTGCGGGAGTAGAAGCTTTTAAGAGTGCAGTTGTTGGAGAAGTTTGCTGCTTAGAAGAGCGGCAATGGCTCTGTTCATGGTTCTTCATCAGGTGTTTGGAGCAATGGTGTGCTCTCTCTCTGCATTCTTTCCCTTTATCTTAAAGTTGAAAACAGCAAACATCTACCTGAGACTTTATTTCTGCTGAAGAAACCTGATGGAAAAAAACAATTCCTGAACTTTAGATTATAGAAGCTGTACAATACTGTTCTTTTTTGGTGGCATTGATATTAATGTTAGAGTTATTATAGAGATCAAAGGAGGTGGTCTAGTGGCATTTAAAGCAGCAAAGTCCTGTGAGATTTAAAAATCTAGAGTGCTAGACTTGCTAATGATCAAAAATGACCTATCTATTAGTATTTATAAGTACTGGAAGTACTCAGGGCCTGGTTGGATGGGGCTCTGAGCAACTTTGTGTAGTGGAAGGTGTGCCTGCTCATAGCAAAGGTTTGGAATGAAATAACGTTCAAGGTCCTTTGAATTCTACGATTCTGTGATTTTTATCAGCTTTGTATAATTTTATTGCCATGCTCTAGCTTGATAATTCTTTAATGGATGGCCCAGCAATTTAAAAAATATTTTTTAACTCCAGGCTGGAGAGGTGGGCTGTAACAATTATATTAAATTGTACCATTAAATGACCTCCAGGTGCTGTGTTTGCACTGACAGTAGCAGCAGGCTGAGGGACTGCAGTTGCACTGTGTTTCAGGAAGTTCTGAGCACGGGGAGCAATGTGTGCAGAAATATTTAGAAGCAGGAGGGAGCTGGGTGAATTTTCCAGGTTGGGCAGGTTGTCCCGAAAGTCTGCGTTACTGAAGCTGCTGGAGCTCTTGTGCTGGCTCCTCATTGCCTTTCTGGAGCTCCATCTGCTGGAACCGGCTCTCCCATTCCAGGGTGAGTCTGCACTGGGATCTAAAGGGATTCAGGTGTTTCCAGTACTGTGCTACAAAGTGTTGAAAAGCATCTATCAGGATTTTGGCTACTTTGTGGGAGAAGATTACTATTTCCTTATTGTAGTTCACATTTTACTGAAATCAGTCCTTTAAAATCCCAGTGAAACTCCCAGAGAGTGTTTCCACAGATCTGAATTTGTGGTTTCTTTAGGTATCATGTATGTTTTGGGAATAGATTGAGATTATCAGATCATAGTTGTAGGAAAAATTTTCTAGTGGAATGATTTGGACTGAAAAGTAAGGTATTTGAGCAGGGGTGATGAAAAATGACCTCCCATTTTAGAGATTTTCAGCTGTTGTCTTCAACTTGATAATAAAACTTTCAGTCATCTGTTGTGAAAAGGCAATTGTCAGAAGAAAGTCTCAGTTTTAGGATGGTCATTCAAATATAATTGACTCAATGGCTGGAGCCTCAGCTGTATATCAGACAGAATGCAGTACTGAACTTGGATGTCATTTTACATTTCTTTCTAACTAAAACTGCCATCCTGAACTGATGAAATCTCACTGCACCTGCATTAAAATTTACATTTTACCAATCCTTGTTTCCTGTCAGAAAGGGAAAAATTGACGGAAAGATCCCAAACTAACTGAATCTGAGTTCAACATCAGCCTCACTTATTTTGGTTGTCTTTGTTTTTTCTCCTCAGGTAGTTTGCTTAGTTGCACTCTGAAATGGAGGGAATAATAACTATTTTCTTCTTGAAGATACTGTGCCAAAGAATAACTTCAAAAAGGCTTTGGCAATGCTGAGTGCCAAGACAACTTTCTACCGGTACTTCTTTTTCTGTTCTTGAGTATTGATTCAGTGGGCAGGTTCAAGAGAACTGTAAAGGTGTATTGAAGTGCCATGCTTGAATTTTTACTTAATTGGAGAGAAAGTGGCATTGTTAGTGATCAAGGTGCTGTGAAGTATGCTTTGCAGGTGACTTCTGAAGAATAAACTGAGGCTGTTGGAAGCTCTCAGGGAAACATAATCTGTAATGTCATGTAAAGCAATTAAAGGCAAAGCAACAATCCCCTATTTGTTCAAATATTTTGTGTCATTCCTATATCTTATTTCTATGGGAGCATAACATACTGTTCAGCAGTGGAATTATTTTAAAAAGCATGATTTTTTTTAAGTTGGAACAAAACATGCTGCAGAGTAATTTATTTTGAAAAGACTTTGCTTAGATTTAATAAAAAAAAAACAAACAAAGAAACCAAATCAAATGAAATAAAACCAAACAAAGAAGCATTTCATCTCACATGAAGTACTTCAGGAAAATGCTTTTTGGACCAGAATGTGTATTTCATCCCTTCTACATTGATCACCACACTGAAGTCTGAAAGAAGTGAGTGAAAGTCACCACAAACAAGTACAAACCAGACATGCCCAGGTAGCTCTCTTGTTACCTACCCAGCCTTTATCACTGCTGGGAAGTGCTGAATCCAGCCCAAAGGGGGAATTGCCTGACATCCCTCCCTAAATTCTCATCACTTCTGATTTCAGAAGTAATACAGAGCTCTACCCTGACCTTGCAATCCTTAGGAAAAGCAAATCTCACAGATTTTGTCTGGCTTCTTACCAGGAGCATGGCAGAGTGAGTTTGCATTTTGCTTCATGCTTTATTTGTTTGTTTGCTGGGTACCTAAATGTGCTCAATACCATTGCATGGTAGCGGTCTAGTGCAGCTCTTGCTGATTTTTTTTTTCTCATTAGTTTTAGTGAGATGAGAATTAGATCTTTGAAAATTGAAAGTAACTATGTCAGAAGTGTAGGTGGACCAGAGGCAGGAAAACTGAAAAGTCAGAGGACTTGGAAAAAAGAGCAAGTGGGTATTATAAGGTTGTCTAAAAACCCTTAAAAACCCCAAAAGGAATGATATCAATCACACGTGACCTTCAAAGTGACAAAGATTGTAGATCATATGAATTTTAAAAGAAGAGCTATTAAAGCTTGCTAAATATTACTGTGGTGTGATTTATGATGAAAATTTACTCCTAATTGCAGCAATCCTGTTAATTTCTGTAATGCTGAATATATTTGTTTTATTTCAGTGTTGATCCTGTGTGAGGTAACTTTTTCTTTGTACATTCCAATAGATCAGTGCTGTTGCAGGATGTTTGGGCTTATTTTTGTAATATGCCAGACTGGATTGTGTGTCTTTTTATATATTTTCATTCTGTCTGATGCAGGCAGTTCTGCTGACTGGGAGTGCTCACCCACGATGGTGCATTTCACCCTCTGAGCAGTCATGGCAGCACAACAAGGAAAGGGAACAGTAGAAATGACACCACTACATTTTATTTGTCTGAACAAACCTATCTTAATGAATTTATTGCACTGTTTGCCCATTCAGATACAGGATGAGAACTGTGAGCCTAATGCAAACTAGATCCTGCTTGGTCCAAGTTAAACATGGTGGGACCAACGGCAGAACACGATTCTCTGCCAATTCCTTGGTCTTTGTGCTGCTCACTGGACTGCTTTGTCACAACCCTTTGATTTGTGAGCTTTTGCTGGAATGGAAGAGCTTTTTAAAAGACCTTTGACATTGCTGAGGCATCAATAACTCAGTGATTTGAGAGCTGAATTAACTTCAAAAATAAATGGTGTCATACTCCATGTACAACTTGAAATACTATGAATTCCAGAGTTGTATCACTGTTGTGTCTCTATGCAGAATATTTGGAGAGCATGAATATTGAAACCTTTCCAGTTGCTTTGTAGTTGAAGTAATGGCATTTCTGCAGCACTGAGGAGTCTTAGACATGGGCCAGAAAAGTGTTCAGGAACACAGACAGATAAATGCTGAGGTATTAACAGCTTGGCACATAGAACAGGAAGGGATATGGAAGAATTAATTTTCTTGCATTAACTTATTTGCTTTTGAATTATAAAGATATTTCTGTATTGTCTGAAAACTGAATAGTAACAGATTATTGTGAGAACTGCTTATTTGTTCTTTTCATCCAAGATTATTTCTGATCTCATGTGGGTTTGGAAATGCTTGCAGAAGAAAAGAATTCCTCCCAAGTGTTGTGCTTTTTGTTCTCTTTGAATGTTGAGATTTTTTTTCAGGCTGACAACTTGTAGTGCACTGTTGCTCAAAGAAGTCAGCTATTTAGAAAAGTAGTAGTGGATTTAGAAATGACGTGGAAAAGGCTAAAGGAAGTAACCCCAGGTGTATCCTGGCATCTCCTAATGTCCCTGTGATCATCCAGCAGTAGGAGAACAGAAAATGGTGTCATGGCAAGAATTTCCATGTTTCTACATCTTTTTGAAAAGAGGCAGTGGGAATGACATCCTGGTGTCAATGATGGTGCCATGGGATGTGAAGATGTGAACTGCTGACCCTTTGCATGAAAAAGAGCGCAGGGAAGAACACTTGGGGACACAGCAGGGCATGAAGACCCCCAGACTTTTCCCTGTTTAGACTGTGAGGGGATAATAGCCTGGGGGTTCCTTTACTCAAAGTCCCTCCTCAGAGGCACCAGCTCAAGCTGTTATTTTGTTATTGCACAAAGATGAAATAATTTTAAGGACTGGGACATCTGAGACTGTTATGGGAAACTTGAGGTGGAGCCTGTCTCACTGTGAGTGTGGGATGTGCAGCTGTGAAGGGCCTTTGGCCCCAGCTCAGGTGATGGGAATGTCACTGCCAGTGGCTCCTGGATGGTCAGACAGGGAACTTTCCTTAACACTGAAACTGAGGCCTTTGAAATGTGCTTTGGGAGGCTCCCACATCTGTGAATGACTGAAGTGTTAGCACTGGTGAAGCTTAAATGGTGTTTGATTCTTTGTATTTTATTCTCCTCCTCCAAATGAGGTTACCCATGCACGCAACCGCAGCTGACTTATGCAGATAAGGTAGTTTTGGCAGAGAAATGCATCCATATTTTAGGATATGACTGATTTAACTTGCTTTTAATGTTTCACAGTACTGAAGGAGCTCTTGAATTACTATTAAAAGTATTACTACAAAGGCATAAACCTCAGACTTCCCTTTCTTTGTAAAGTTCTGATAATTACTGAGGCTGAGTATTTTAGCATTTTGCACAGTAAAAGGTTCAAGATGCTTTTTTTATTGAAGAAGTCTGTAAAACCCAGTGACAAATCACAAAGCTTATGCACTGCAAACTCATAGAAAGAAACCAGCCAGCATCATGCAGTGAAGTAAAATTATGCATAAATATGGTAACTCCCATGCTCAAAAATTGTGTGTCTCTTTCCTTTTGACAATGGAAAACTTTTTTTTTTTTTGAAGATGCTTTACTGTTCATTAGTATTCCAGATTTTAGTTTTGCTTATTTAAGGAACTGTGTTTCCAGCTAGAGACAGTGGGGATGCAGCAGAGTAAGGAGAGCAGTTCTTGCTGCAACTCCCAGGATATGCTGTGGTTGTGATTTGTGAAGCAACCCCACTCGTGGTCCCTGGGGCAGAGAACAACGATTTCATGAATAACAAAACCACAAGAAGACCCATATGACTGTCCTTGCAAAACCTGCTGCCCAAAAGCGAGAAAGGAAAGAACCTTGTAAAACCAGCTGGGAAATGGCCTAAATGTGGAAATATTTCAGATCTGAGTTTTTTTACAGTTGTTTTCTTGACTTAAAAGAAAACATACGTATATGGGGGAAGGGGGAGGTTGCATACTGAAGGTTGTTTGAGCATACAGTTGTTTTTAGAGAAGTGGTATTCAAATAAAAACCTGCTAAATCAAGTCTTGAAGAACTTGGCAGAGACAGCCAGAGCCTTCACCACACAGGGCTTTAAAGACTTCTGGAGAATACAGTATTAATTAGAAATTGTACAAACAGTGAGAATGATGAAAAACCTTTTCAGAGTAGCCCATAATCCTGCCATGGAACCAGCCAGTTAATTTTAGGTTGTAACCAGTAGTTATTCCCTACTAGGGAAGAAAAAACCCAATAATATCTCTAATCTCCTGCTGTGTCCCAGGTACACAATGCTGTTAGGAACATGTAATGGAGTCATTATTGGGGCAGCCTGGTGATCTATTACAGTAATTTTTGTACCAAATGCAGCACAGGCTTTTCTGTACAGGATGCCATAAAACCGGCAAGAGATTTAATCACGTATGTTAATGGATTCAGAGTGTCTTCCTGGAATTGTCCTTTGCTAGTTTATCATTTTTGGGTCTTCCTTCTGCAGTGTATGTCTTCATTATTGGAACTGCTTTGGGTAATCTAGCAAACAGATAATTTCTGCCATTAGATGCTCTTGGAGAAACTAATTTATGTAAGTAGATCATGGCTGATCAACTTCCACAGTCCAGCTCTCATAATGAGTGGAAGGACTGGTAATGCTGCTTGTAGTTGTGTACAGGGCTGGTACAGCTGATGTGCCAGCAAAGCCCTTCAGGGGAATTCACTGTTGCATTTTGGGCAAAATCAGCCAGATGCACTTACTCCACTGATTAAATTGTTAGTGCCAACTCGCCTCATTTTCCATGGCATTAAAGAGAGATTGTTACAAAGAGTGTGTAAAAGTCTCAGTTCCTCCCAAAGGTACAGGAACTAATGAGAAGCAGCAGTTTGGCTGCTGGATTGGAGCCTGTTTTGTGGAGAATCCTTGCTGGGAAGAAGCACTTGCTTGTGTCTCTCTCCTGCGTGGTTCTCACATTTGCAGCAATTACTGCCTGAGTGCCGCCTGTCAGCTGCTCTCGTTTGGCTCTCCGTTCTGGTTCGCAGCTTTCTGATGTGGGCCACTGCCACATGCAGTAATTCTTGTTGTTTCGGGTCTGTAATTACAAGGGTATTTGGCTTCTGCCTGGTCTGGACAGGAGGAAAGGTGGCTGCTGCTGCTCAGTCCAGACGGGTCTGTAGATCAGAGATCGGAGGATTGGCGATGCTCCCGTTCCCGCGGCAGTGTCCAATCGCAGAGTGGTGCCGCAGCAGGCGCTGCCCTGCGCTCCCACCGGGGCTGTCGCTCGCAGCTGGCTCAGGAGCACCCAGTGCTGCCGGTGTTCGAGCCTAAAAGCTGAGTGGGCTTACAATGACTATGTCAGAACACGCAGGACACTCAGCAGAGAGGTGAGTAGCAGCACGCAGCATTTTGCGTTTGGCTTAGAGGCAGTTCTGATCCTGCTGTTGGAAGCAGGAGGAATCTGCAGCCCGCTGAAGCATGACTAATCAGTTTGCTAAAATGCTGAGCACCCTCGAGTTTAAAGTATTTCTGCCCTATTGTTAACAGGGACAAGTGATGGTTCGTAGCATTTATGTGAGGTGTGTATTTTACCCAGGTCTTTAGCCATTGACTTGGGAGCTGCATCCTGTGCAGGTTTCCTTGGAGTATGAGGGAAATGTGCTGCTTGTGTTTCTGCTGCTGCTGCTGTGGGTACCAGTGTGTATTGTAATTCCAGAAAAGATGCCAATAATTATAGTATCTTATTTCTGCTTTGAGCTTCAGCAGTGGTTTTATTCTTTGTCATCTTTCTGTTTCAAAGGAGCATTTTGAAAAGGTTTATTTTTATTGAATGGGGTAATTCTGCTGCATGACAAGAAACGAAAAAAAAAACCCAAAAAACTGAGGTAAAATGCTAGTAAGTCTAAATATTTTAAAACAGGTGAAGATGTGCTTTATTGTTAAATATGTTACTTAGTTCAGGGACAGAGATTTAAAACCAGGAAGGTAGGAGTTTTAATACAATAAGCAATAATTGACCAAGTTTTAATAATTCAGCAGGGCTCAGAATAGCTCAGAGTAGGCAGACATGATATTGCATTTTGTATGAGGCGGATGCCAAAACTTGGTTAATCAATGCTTGCAAAGCACTCACAGAGTGTCTTGGGTGCAAAAGGATTTGCAGTGTAGCTGAAGTTGTGATGACAAAGCCACTAGGAACAGCATCACATAGTGTTTCTCTCAAATTTAAAGTCCTGCTTTTTGTATCTATAATTAAACTCTTTATTTCTTTGCAGTCATTATTTGTGAAACCAAAATCAAACCACTGCTGCAGTGGGTGGTTATTACTGATGCTATCTGCTTGTGCTGTGCTCCCCTGCCTTTTCCTTAAGATGTTATCAGGACTTTGCTTTCTGGTTTTGCTTTCAGCATTCTGTGTTGTGCTACTTTTTAAGGAACTAACACAGTTTCTAAGTCACAAGATAGATCACATTAGTTAGAGCTGTTCAGAATCAGAAACATGGTGAGGATTTGTTTGTATTTTGTTGGAGGATGTTTTGTACATGCTTGTATACAATATATTAGTGCAGTGTAGCTCTTTGATCATTAGATACAGATGTTTCAACTGTCCTAACACTGCCTAGGTGACCTTAACTTCATTAGTGCAAGGCTTTATTGTTTCTTTTGTGGATTTTTTTTTTGTCCAGCAGTTCTGGTGGTGATGAACTTGGGCCAAACTAACTCAGCTGGTCTGTATTATCCTGTTGCCAGTAACCCTAAAGACCAGCTGAGAAGCCTTGTGACAGGTCAGGCTGACATGTGAATGTTTTAAAGGAGAAAAGTACTGCCAGAGTAAGTCACTGAGAGTCTTCTGACTTTGAGATGCCACAGTACTTTATTCTGAGTGCAGTGGAGCTTCTCAGAGACAATGGTGTTCCCACAAATATGCACAATGGGAAATTTTAACCCACCTGTGAGTTTGTCGTGGTTGGTTGCTCAGGCACCACTCTGAACATGAGCTGAATGAAGGCAGATGTTCCAGCAACAGTTGATGTGATATTCTGATGCAGATTGACAATGTCTCATCCTTAAAGTGATAACATGATCATGATGTCACCAGCCAGAGTCTGGCAGCCTTACAGTGAGATGTGCATTGTCACCCAGTGATTCTGTGTTCCTGCTACCTGAACTCATCAAATTGCTGTGCTCCCACATGGTAATTCAGCATGTCCAGGTTCTTACCATAAAGTATGTGCAGTTTGTTGGTTTTTATTTTCAGAAAATGAAACACTTCAGTTTCTTTTCACATGTTACTTGGTGAAAGCATAGTTTAAAAAACCCACAAAAACCCAAATCCACAAACATAATAGCAGTCACTTTTACTTTTTGCAATCACCAAAGATAAAATACCAGGTTATGCAAGGGAATAAATCTGGAATTGAGGAAGGGAGGGATTCAAGTGCAGCAATAATGGTAGAAGGAGAACAGATGTGCTGACCTTGTTATCTCTTCTGGCAGGTCATCTACATCAGACCTCAACGTGGCACTGCGTGAATGTATGGCAGCTCTGGATTTATTTCTTAACAACAAGTTCTCAGATGCTTTGGCTTCTCTACAAGCAAAGTAAGTTGATAAGACTTCTACTTTTTCTCTGTTTATTTTAGTTTGCTTCACCATCTCTCAGGAGATTTTGACCAGACAGCTGGTTCTCTCTTAATAGTTAAGTCTGTAGGGTTTTGGTTCAGAAGGGAGGGGTAAGTTAATGTGTCAAGTTTTGGGAAAAACTGATAAGTGCTTTACACTCGTGTGAGTAGATAAAATCTTGTTGTTTACTCACGCAAGTGTAAAGCACTTATTTGTCTTCTAAAATTGATGTCCTCAGCTATAATGCAGTATGTGAGATTCTTTCTCCTGGAAGAGTAAAAACCATCATCTGTCGCATTTTATTTTTTTCTTCTTTCCCGTATTTTTCTGCACACTGTGAGAATCTGAATTATTATAGTTATGTCTCTAAATGAGCAACTGACCATCACTTGAAGGTTTGAGAAACATTAGGTGTGAACTCTTTCTTTGTTGTTGTAACCATTTGCAGAGACTTTCTCACAGCTTATTTTGCAATTCAGTGTTGTGGTCATGCACTCTGTTTCCTAATTATGTTGCAGCCCAACCTGTAATGAGTGGCCCAGCAGCAAGCAATGAGGTCATGAAATAGTTTCTAAAAATTATTGTGTCTTTACAATGTCTGTGATCTGTCATATCCTGTCCTGAAGTTACCTGTGTTCTTGGCTTGTTGAAATCTGTGGTTAATTTAAATTTCTCCCCCACCCACCCAATTTGCTCCATTTATTTTTGAGCCACCAGCAAATTGCATGATGCCTTATTTCAGGGCACTGGAATATGAAAGAAGTAAAATTCATAGTGTGTATTTGATATACACCAGGGGTAACTACAATGAATGCTACATATCTCCTTTGCTGAGGTATCAGCCTCATATTTGATGCCAGAATCTGTAGTTTAGCCATGTAAGTACACTCTGGGAAAGAGGGTAATGATAAATTGTAGCATCAGCTGTTTAAGTAATGCTGGGCTTATTCACAGCAAAGTTGTTTAGCGTTTATATATCATCAGAAGATATAATAAAAATGGTAAGAAGAATAACTGTATTTTCATTAAATCCTGACAGTAAAGCCCCTGTGCCCATCTGGGAAGGCTCACTCAGTGCTTAGCATAAAATAAAGGGATATTTTATTGCAGCAGGTTTCCAAAACACTGCAAAAGCTAGTGAGGCTGTGGGTTGTTTTTTTCTGTAAATCCATTTTTCTTCTGTTGCATATGGTTTTCATTCAGCTTTTGTTGGGCTCTGCAGAACATATTTCATGAGCTGATTCTCTTTTTGTACCTGACTGTATTCCACACTGCAAAACCATTTTGAAACTAATTTTTCATTTTAGCCTGTTGTTCTGAGGAGGCCCTTATTCCTGTTGCTTTTGGCACTGAGGGAAATAGAGACTTATGATCTTTGTGAGTGCAATGAAGAAACAGGATGCTGAATTTCCCCACAGATGAAATCCATTATGGACACACTCCCATCTCTTTAGGAATGAGAAGAGTTGTAGAGTGGGCACATGGGGTAGTCCTGAGTAATTTCTTTCAGAGCCACCAGTTCCTCATCGTTCTTTTTGGGTGTGCTGAGATTTGAAATTAGTTTTCACAGTCCATAAACATACTATCAATGTTTAGAGAAATGCTTCTCAGTTTTTACATGCTTGTGGAAAATTTAACATCTTAGATTTTTGTGGCTCTAATGCTTCTGGTGTAGGAGATACTCTGCTGGGTATGATGTTAATGCAGATTCACTAAATTACTCACATTTGGCTTCCACAATAGGAGTATTTTCAACTAATTTGTACCATGTGAAACTGACAGCAGATTTGGCACAATGTGTGGGGCTTAAAATCAGAAAAACTTTCCTAGCAGCTTAAAAATAAATATCTGAGGATGGTGTCTAGACTTGTGTTGAGGCAAAGCTCTTTTTTTCCTGTTAGAAAAGCAAATCCATCACAAAGAAAAACAAATCCATTATAAAGAAGAGATCTCATTTCATAGAAAAAATACATCTAGTGGTTTTGCCTCATGTTATGTAACTTTTCTTGTTTCCTGAACTACCTTTTAGCTTTTAGAGTCAGTTTTCATTATTATTAACAATCATTGTACAATAGTGGGTTCTGATTATGTTGTGCTTTCTGCAGGAAGTTTAATTAAATTTCTCTTTTATATGGAGTACTCACACTGCATCCAAAAACTCTTAAGAAATTCCCAAAGTTCAGTCACCAAGCACAGCAGTGATTTTCAATATGTAATGTGTTAACTGTTAACATGCATAACACTGAAACTGTCCAATCACTGGAGCAGGGGAAAAAAATCTCATCTTCCTTCTCAGCCCTGAGACATGCAGTAAATCCATTAAATGCTGACTGGATTTTAGCCCTTGTGTAATTGCAAACAGACAATAATAAATTAAGGGTTGATTCTGGTGAGATGTCCCCTTCCCTTCCCAAGACAAATGCTTAATATTTTAATAATTATCCTGAAGGAAAACATGGCATAATCACCTGATAGTTTGGTGATATCAGATCCATTAGGAGAGTGGTAAATAAAATAAATTTGGGACAGAATTATCTGGACCATTGGATGAGGAGCACCACATGTGTTTCTGCTTGCAATATTAAAGGAATAATAAGACAATGATTCGTTCCAGGCAGTTGACTTTATTCTGAAAATAGACTCCAAAAAGCACTTCGTGTTGTTTGGTGGAATATTAATTCTAGAATGACTGTGCTTTGAAAGCTTTCCCTGGGAGCTGATCTCCCAAAGATCAGGTGTGATTGTCAAACGGAGAGTGGTGAAAGAACAAGGGGAAGCACAGCCAGGTAGAGTGAAGCTCTAGACAGTGAATGGATAATTGTGTTGCTCAAAGCTTGGGTTAGCTATTTATTGTAAGGAATGTCATGAACAAGAGCAAGGTTGTTATTTCTAGGGAGTTTATCTTTTTGTACTTGAGGTCTGGAAGAACACAACTTTTATAGTCTTTGTAAATAAATTAATTGCAACCAAACCTAACTAAATTGTTGGTTTCTCCTGTTTGCTGGAAGAACTTAGCAGATTCTGAACTTTGGAAAATGACTTTGGTTAAAAAGGCTCAGGGATTCTCTTTTTGAAGCACAGTTTTTTGTCTTGGGCCATCCTGGTGGTTTGTGCTAGCAAGGGAGCTGTGGTGGTGGCTGACTGGAGAGGTCCTTGCTCATTGTTAACTTATTGCTACTGGGGAGTCCTGCAGGAAAAGGGTTTTTATCAGAAATGTTGGTTCATCAAATGTGAGCATGTCTGTGAAAGCCTGTGCCATGGGTCTAGTGGGATGTTCACACATTAGTAGAACCTGGGATCAAAGATGAGGAGAGCCTTTGGGCCCTTGTGACTCCGTTCTCCTGATGCAGGTTTGATTTGGGCATTGATCTCTCACTCTTGAGCCCTCCTGGATGAGCAGACTCTTGACTGGTCTGTGCAGAGTCTTTCTCACTCTGTGCTGTTGGATTTGCTTTAAGTGTTGGAAGCACCTTGGTACTAAATCAACATACGGATTTGAATCTGAGGTTTCTATAACTTAGGAATGCATGTCCTGTCTGCTGGATTACTTTAAAGCATCTGCAGAAAAGATTTTGAGCGCTATTTTTCACAAAAGATTACTAGCCCTGGGTTAATTCTGAGGTCAAACCAAGGCAAACTTTTTGATTTTCATACTTCAGCTGGAAAGCTGTGACTGTTCTCACTTAAGCACTTGTTTTAGAGCAGGAATAAAAGTGCTCTCCTGCAGCTCCAAGAAAGGGCAGTGCTGCAAGATGACAATGATTGCACCATAGTTGGAGAAGAGGCATGTGGCAGAACTCCATAACTGCCTAAAGATATTGCTTATAATCCTCTTATTCAGTCATGTGATACCAACTACTGGGATAAATCATTAATCACAATATTAGTTGCATTCATGTCATACAGGCTTGTTAACTCCAACAAAGTCCTGAGGAAATTGCTGCTGAGGAATCAAAAGAAGAAAAGTAAAAAGATAACAAGTTTCATTCTGCATCCATCCCTATGGAACCCAGGCCTTAAAACTCCTGGGAATACTCCAGGATGTAGCTGGCAACTTCAATGGAATGGTTAATAGAAATAGCATAGATAAATTGCATTTCTGCCAGCATCCCCACCCCTGAAATAAAAAGAACAAATTTGAATGTTGCTAAATACCAGTTTGCTAATGATAGACATTAATTATTATCTCCTTTAAATATTAGAAGTAAAATAGATGAAACCATTGATTAGGGAAGAGGTGGTTTTGTTTCAGAAACAAATTACTGGAGAGGGAAATCCCTCTTTACCACATGTATGTGAAAAGTACCAATTTTCTCTTTAGTGCAGTGAATTTAATGTTTATCTGCTTTGCTTTAGAAAGCAAATTTCTGTAATTTTGAAAGGGTACTATTTCAGTCACTTTCCTGTGCTTTGAATTTGAGCCTCTGGAAGGGTTTTAGTTTAGTAAATACAAGATGAAATGTGTTTTTCTGTGCCCAGTGAGGCTGATGAATAATCTAATGAAAGAAACACTTCATCAGGCTGGCATTTTAGTGTGTTCATTTTTTTCTACTTTACATTATCAGTCTACTGAAAGAACCATGATTTACAAGGCCAAGAAAGAGCTGTCCTAACTCCACTGGATTTTAAAGTAATTTCTCCATTATCTATCTGTTCTTCCTAGCTTGCAAATGAGATGGATGGTAATACAGTCTGGGGCTTATAGCACTTATGGCACCAGGATATTTCCCAAAACAGCTTTTCTGCTAGATTGGTTTAGATGGTGAGGGCAAGTAGGAAGTAAGGACAGCCACAGAGCGCAGACTGCAGTGAAGTTTAAAGATGTGCACTGCAAATTCCTTCAGTGCAGCCATCCTGCTCTGTGCCCTGTGTCTCGGAAAAAGCAGCCCTTTGTCATCACTGTGAGGGTGGGGAAGCACCAGGCCCAAGTCACCACAGTGAATTATTAGATTATTGATTAATGTAGGATTATCTGAAATTATCCATTAAATTTTCTTTCAATCCAGTCCAGATACCAAAACTTAGGGAGGCAAGTGTATTTCTGGGATGAGAAATTACATCAGTTGAGGTGCCTTTAAAGTCTGGCTTTTCTCCTTAAAAAAACCCGACAGAATAAGAGGCGATGAGGTTGGAAGGCACCTAAGAAAGTCGTGTACTCAAGGAGGGCCATTTTGAATGTCTCCAAGGATACAGACTCTACAACTTTTCTGGATGGTGTGCTCCCCTGCATGGTCACCCTAATGGTAAAAAAAGTGTTTCCTGATGTTCAGCCAGAGCCCCCTGTGCTTCATGTTGTGCCCGTTGCCTCTGATCCTGTTCCTGGGCACCAGTGAAAAGAGCCTGGCTCTGTCCTCTTTGCTTCTTCCCCTCAGGTATTTGTAGATATTATAGGAGCCCCCTGAGCTTTCTCTTCTCCAGCCAGAGCAGTCCCAGGTCTCCTGGCCTTTCCTCACAGGAGAGATGTTCAAAATCTCCACCCTCACTACCCTGCTCCTGAGTGTGTCCATGCCCTGAGGAGCCCAGAGCTGGGCACAGCTCTCCAGGTGGGGCCTCACCACCAGTGCTGTGCAGAGGGAAGGAGCCCCTCTCTCATCCTGCTGGCAGCAACACTCCTCTTAATGCAGCCCTGTCTTTGTCAAGAGCACATTGTTGGCACACCACTTTCTCCTTGAAAGAAAAAGAAAATGAAGAAGCACCTGAAGTAAACACATTGAGAGCAGGTGTGCTGAGGGTGGAGATTTTGAAAGGATATCCTTGTTTGACTGCAAGTATTTTTGAATATTCCCTGCCATACAGTGCTATCTGATCTGTTCCAGAGTGCAAACAATGGAAATAGCAATTCTTGCTTCTTAACAATATTTGTCTTAAGTTGTGCTATTTGTCAGGGTGGATTAGCAAGGCCTACAGAGAGTTTCTGTGTCAGGAATTTATCTGAGCTCGCCCTTCAACATATTTCTCAAGTCGTCCTTATTAGACCTTTATGCCTGAAGTTATTTTGATTCACTTGCAGAGAATTACACCAGACACAGGTGAATGCTCTAAATGTGTGCAATATATAAACCCTCTTTCCTGTCAGAGGAAAGGTGCCAGCAATGGCTGCTCATAAGAATTAATTGTTTTCTTTGCACTGATGCCAAAGTTTTTTACTTTCTGCCAACGTGGCACTGTCTGAAACCCTAGAGAATAATATTTAAGTTGAACAGATTGAGGTGGAGGTTTGGCAGAAGGGGAGAGGAAAAAAAAGCTGTACTTTTTGATACAGACTTTAATGCTTCTGCTGAAAAGATCTTTTTCAAGGAGATTCTATTTTGGCCATGGTTATAGTATTGTGTTACTTATCTCCTTGAGCCTGTACTGAGTAACTGTCCAAATTTAGAAGAATATCACCTGGATTTGTGTCATGTGTTGTAGCATTCATTAGATAATAAAAAAACCCACCAAAATCAACCCCCCCATGATTCTATTGTTTCTGAATGATGAGCCTGTGCTTTGTATTTGTTAAATATCTCTTCTCAGCTCAGAATTGATACATTTTAGCAGATAATGGAGAACTGTAGACATGATTTCTTGTACAAATCTCAGTCTATTAGTGTTTCTTGATTATTTTGCATGTTCTTTGTGTTTGATTTCTAATTCATTTAGCCCTGTTCCCGTGAGGCTGATGCATTTCTAGAATTGGGTTTGTATTTGCTTTTTAAAAGCAATAATACAATCAAATCAGCTGTGCTTTGCATCTTTTGTTTTTCTTGCAGAACTAAAGAGAGCATGTATCATGCCCTGACCTATGCCACCATACTGGAGATGCAGGCTATGATGACATTTGATCCTCAGGACATACTGAATGCAGGGAACACAATGAAGGATGCAAAAGCCACTTGTCAAAGGTAAGACTGGAGCAATTCCCTCAGTAAATAGTTCCTTCTTGGGAAAGTTTTGAAAGACTACTGGATACAAAGGGAAATGTAATCTTACAGAAATCACAGGAAAACTGAGGTTGGAAGGGCATCAGGAGGTCATCTAGTCCAGCCCCCTGCTCTGAGGAGGATCACAGCACCCTCATAAATGAGGGTGTTCAGCAGTCTAGTATTGAAAACTTCATTTTAGCACAATATCTGATTTTCCCTGTCAATTAGGATTTGTCCTACCTGTAGTCCTGGTTCTGCAGTGTCTGGAAGTTGTTTACAGTGTTCAAACACTGCAGAATTCTCCCATGGGTGATGGTTGTACTGCAGTTGTCTGAGTCAACTGTGCTCCCACTTTTGCACCCACATTCACCCATACACAAAAAAAATAAATCAAAACACTCCCTTATCCTTCTCCTTCATGAAGATACATTTCTGTTGATGAAGGGTAAGAGACAGATCCCAGAGGACCACATTGGCTAAGTGGTCCACCTCTGTGGACTGTGCTGAAGTTTGTGTGTGTGATGAGATAACAGGGGGCTGGTGAGCGCTGGAGGCACATTAGCGACTGTGAGGGTGGCTGGCTGAAAGATATGGTTCTCTGTTCTTGATGCTCCTTCTTCAGAATGACCAAACTGACTTTTTGCAGATTTAGGAAGAAATCTACTGTAGCTGATTCTTTCAACAACCTTGTGCATAGGCAAAGCCTTGAACACTTCACTGAAGGTAACATCTTTCACATGGGTAATGTTTTCCTTTTTTATTTATGCAGTTTGAGTCCTGTAGAATTGTTCACTCAGTATGTGCTTGCAAACTGTGAATTCACTAACAAAATCACTGATCTGGATTTGCTAGACCAATGTCAGTGTTTTGGCCATTGCTGTGTAACCAATCCAAAATCACCAGTCTTGTTGCTTTCTGACTCAGCACTCCCAAAAATTGCTGGGTAAAGAACTATCTGGAAAGAAGTGTTGAGTAAGGAAACATCTAGAAAGAAGTATTGAAATGTCTGTAAAGGTTCTAGATCCAGGAATTTATGGGAAGCACCAGAACAATTTCTGCAAAGTTTCTGTAACAGCGTGTAATTTCTGTTTGGAGTTAACATCAGTAGTCTAGAGCTGAAACACTACAGCAAATTTGGAAAATATTTTTCTCAGTTCGAGCTCTGTGATCTTATTTCTACATTAATGGGCTAAGTGTTTTTTAATTACTTTCTGACTGATTGATTTTTTTTCTTCTCTATGTGTGACGTTAGAGGAAATCCATGCAGAAATTTGTTATGCTGAATGTTTACTTCAGAGAGCAGCACTCACATTCCTCCAGGTATGGATTCCTCCATGGCTCTTGGTGGGGAAAATATCATACAGGTTTATTTTCCTAAATGGACTGATAGAATACTATGGTTTGACCTAATGGATCTTTCAGCTGGATCAAGTCTGGATTTTATCTGGGTTATCTGGTGGGATATTAGAATGTTTCGTTTTCCCTCATGATTACTAAAAAATACTTAAGACACATAGTGCTGAGTGCCCTATGACACATTTCCCCACTCCCTTTTGCATGTGTGAAATGTAACTGCAGCAAGCACCAATTTTTAAATTATGTGTTCGGATATCAGATTTAAAAAAAAAGTAAAAGGTGAGATGGTCATTGCAGTTGTACTGGAATACAAGCAAGACTTTTGTTTGAGTCTGGCTGGTGTTCACTTTCCCAAGCCTGCTTTCTCACTGGTTTGTTCTTGAGCAGCAATTATGTTCTGCATAGCTATTAGGCTCCACTGTCTGGCTTTAACAAAGGGGAGCTCTGCCTCTTCTTTGGATTTTATCTGTCTGTCCTAATGAAGCTTGATTTGTTTGGTGGAGCAACATTAGCAGTACTTGCTAGGGCTCCAGCATGCAATTTTAATTGTTAGTCACAGTTGAAATACTGATTTTTTTTTTCTTGATTTGGCTGTACTTGCTGTATGAAAGTGGGCCTCTTCATCTACTGAGGGGATAATAAAAGCCACAGTCAGAAAAAGGCTGCTGCTTCTTGGCTCGAGGGTGCTGATAGGAAATGGAATGCAGGTGGTGGTTTTACAGTGTTTGGGAGTTGCCAGGTGGGCTCTGATTTATGTTGCTTACAGTTTATGAACCATGTAACCTTTTTCAGCCATCTGCTAAGTCCCTCTGCTAGAAACTATTGCTTCATAGCAACACCCATAATCAGGGGAGCTTCTAGTAGTTTCTAGAGTGCTGATGATGGACTTTGAAATGACCAAGGTGTAGCTGTCTGTTTTCATTTTCCTTTGGGATGAGTAGCCAGTTTGGGTGAGATCTGAAACTACGGAAGAAAGACTTTGGAGAGCTTCTCTGTTATGTCTATAGGAAAGGAGCATTTTAAAGCAGTGTCTCTTGATTTTAAGCACTATTTTTCACAGATACCTGTTTGTGAAAATGTTTACAGAGACATGAGAATTAAGAGTACAAAAACAATTTCTTGTCCTCTCTTGCAGAGGTCTCTTTGCTTCCTGTTCTCTTCTGTGTTTAATTTTTCATGAACACATGAACCAGTTTGAAAAATTAAACAGAGGCGCTTGGTTCCAACAGCTAGTGAAGTGGGTTAGTTTTGATACTTAATAAAAATTTCCAAATCCAGTTGAAAACACATGAAATGTAGTCTCAGCATTTTTCAAGGGCTGAAAAATTCTCACATTGGCTATCCCTATTGTTGGTGTCATTCTGAGTGTAAACATTTTAAAACCATATTCCGTCCTTGTTCCATTTTCCATTCAAAGGAAAATATAACTGAACTTCTACACATGGCTGGGTGTGCTGCACCCCCCAATATGCTGTACTTAGTTAGTACATCTCATTAATTCATCTAAACCATGCTATTTTCTCCACAATGCCCTCTTATGATTTTTCTGTGGTGGTATCTTCTGTTAAAACACACATGTAGACTCTGTCTTAAAGCAGACATCAAAACAAACCAGAATGACTGATTATATAAGTGAGGCAAGAAAGTGCCTCCAAGAAGTTATGAGATAAAGACCCTCTAACTAATGGTCCCCCAGATACTTTGCTGTAATTTATCACTTTGTTATAGCTTATCATATAACATGTTATCTTCCTAGTAGGGATCTCATTTATATATATGAATATTCAAACCAGAAAGAGCATATCCTGCATAATTTTACTGACCCTGCTCCGCTCTTAGTACATGAAACTGTATTCTGCAGACTCTTGAGGACAGGCAGTTTACTTGGGAACATTTCCTGGCTCAACACCAGATACATCCTAACTACACTCAAGTACAAATGAGAGAAAGCTATTTTTTTGAGAGCCACAAATGCATGTACCTTAGGTGACATCTCTTAGCTGAGTCCCTGTGTTTATTAATGTAAATTCAGATGGTTCAAAGGTGACAAGGGCTAAACTGGTCACAGAAAGCATTAAAATAAAATGCCTGTGTCTAAACAGAATAAAAAGTATTTTAATATAGAAAGGAAATCCTAAATCCATGTATTATATCTTAGAGGCTTGTATTGTCTGTGTTGTGCTGGTTATGTTCCAGCTGTGTATTAATCTTCAGAAGACAAAAGGCCTTTATAATGCTTACAAATTCACAGTGATAATGTGTTTCCATTCCAACAGGATGAGAATATGGTCAGCTTCATAAAAGGAGGCATCAAAGTCCGAAACAGTTACCAAACCTACAGGTGAGTCAGAGGGATGATGTCATTAAGTGCACTCTACCAGTAAAAAGTGCTGCTGGTGAAATTATCCAGTTCACAAATTCATTACTGTTGTATTTACTGAGTCTTTATTATGGGCCTCACATCTACAGAATCTTCCTTTGCATAACAAAGGACATGAACATTATGGTTATTTGGATTGTGGAGACAGTGGACCTCTCTTAACTCCCAAGGTTTTCCTACTTCAAGTACTATATCCTTGAAATTATGTCCAAAAAAATAACTGTTCTAAATGATGTACTCTTCATTGTGTCAGCATAGCAGAATTTGCAAGTCTTGTAGGCTTTAGGCATAATGAAATGGCATTTCTTTATAGTACCAGCTGCAGCTTTTTAGAGCATTTAATGCCAGTAGCTGAAGCACAGTAAAAAGTGAAGGCTCAATATGCATCATATTTTATTTATTTTAGAATTACAAATTTTGATTCAGAGTGGGCAAAAAATGTCTTGTGTCCAGCAGATACAAAACAGCTTCAAGTCCAGGTTCTCCAGAAGGCCACTGGAAGGGAGAGAGATGACAGTGTCCATGGCTGTGTGGGTTGAAGGTGGCTCTAAATGCAGTCCAGAAGATTGCACTTATGGGGAATAGTGCTGAATCTCTTGGCAACAACCAATCAAAAACATGTGACAGCCTGAACACAAATACATGCTTCCATTTTTTCCAATGTTTTTCCTCTCCTAATTAATAAAATAAGCTAAAACAGTAATGTAAAAACCACATAGCTATAGAAAGCTTGGAGGCCAATTGATTTCAAGCAGAGCTGGATTACAAGGGAAATAAAGGACGCTACAAAGCTGAGACCTATAAAAGTTAGAAAAATGAGTGAAAGTAATTTCTGATGCACCTGCCCATTTTAGAATATTTATTACAGTTGTCTTTTCCTATATAAAACAAAATATTCTTTTTGTTATATTTGCTATGTTTGTTAATATGCACTTAATCTAGGGATTAGTGAAACTCAAGTCAAATTTGCTAATTTAAATTTAAGTCTCTTGTACTGCTCCATCATCTCATTTTGCAGTGGCAAAGTTTGGTGATGCTCCCAACAGCTATCCTTGAAACATTTTCAGGCTGAAATGTGGTTGAATATTGACTATGTCTAATTGATAGGAATTCCTCTCCAGGATTCCATGGTTTTTAATTGATAGTAGTGTGACAGAAATTATTTGTTGATAAATCCAGCAAAATGTAGATGTTGTTCACTTGAGTGAGAGGACAAATTGGCCTTTTTAAAACTACTCTGTAGTTCAAGATAATGGGGTTACTTTCTTACTGTATTATAATTAATCATGTCATTTACTGACATTGTAACAGAATATTGTGCATTTCCAGGGAGTTGGACAGTCTCATACAGTCCCCACATTATGTCAAAGGAGAGAACCATCTTCATTTTGAGGGAGGTGTAAAACTTGGAGTTGGAGCATTTAACCTGGTATGTACCAACACTCTCATCCTGAGCTGCTGCCCTGCTACCTCCTGAAAATCACCCTAACTTCAATTCCTGAGAAGTTCCACTGGTGTCATACTGATCATGTGGTTAAAATTAGGTGTGTGCTCTGACAGTGCAGCATCCCAGTGTCTGGTCTGAGCACATCAGATAATAGCACTTCAGAAATAGATTGCTGCCCACAACGTGGTGTGAGGGCCCAGAGAAGCCTTGCCCAGGAGCATCAGTTGCCTCTGCCTGTTGAATTCCACTTACTCTTTACTGACACTTGGAAAACTAGCAGGATCTAGACTGTTAGCAGAGCAGTTGGAAGGGGTGGAGTACATGAATGAAGTTTGAGGTGCTGCTCCAGCCGCTGTTGGCTGTTGTTGCTTTTGCTCTGGCCAAAAAGCAGATGAGCAAATGGTGCAGGATGGTTCCTGGGAGGGGACTGACCCAGAGATGGTGAGGGGTGATGGACTGCAGGAAGTGCCTGGAGCTTCCTTTTGCTTGCATTGCTTTGCATGAGTCTGGCACATGCCCAAATACCAGATTTACTGCACAAAGAACAAATATAGACTGTGTGGTATGAACCCAGCATTTCTGAAACATCCGAGAAGTACTGGAGTTACTAAGCATATGCTGTGTAAACATATTTCTGTGTAGGGCATCCTGGAGACATAAGGTGTCTATATTAAACATATTTCTGTTTAAATTGTATGTAAAATACAGCAGGTGTATACATTTACCCTGAAAAAATGTCATATAGAGATGATTTTAGTAATTTTATTAATTATTTCTTGTGCTTGGAAAATTTGTAGGAGGCCATTGGTAACTGAAAGGCAGAAAGTCTCTTACTGCATAACTCTTACATTTTTCTCTGTAGACATTGTCCATGTTTCCTGCACGGATTCTGAGATTACTGGAGTTTGTTGGATTTTCTGGGAATAAGGTAAATGTGAACTAAATATTATTGGTATGTTCCCCTCACTCTTAAATTAAAAAACAGAGGCAGGAGTTTCTCTCTTCTCCCTCACATGAGCTGTAACCCTCTGATATCACACATGTGCACTGTGGCACTGTTGCTTTCATGCAGCTCAGTTTTACTTTATTTTTTTTCTGAATTATTGCACTTCAAAGGTTGTAATACCATTGTTCAGTGTTGAAACAGTTGTGAAACATGGTAGAGGCAATGGCTAATACAGGGATGTCAACATATTTAGGTTTTTAGTTACTGGTCTTTTGATGTAGTCTTGTGCTCAGAAATCTGTAGCCAAAAGTGTATTCCTAGCCTTTAATATATTTATATAGCTTCCTTGGTAGTTACTATCATTATGGGGTCTGAATGTTCCTGACAGGTTCTTGTGTGGCAGGGGAAAACAAAAATCTATTTTATTTCTGCTTTAATAGCAGCTGGAAATTTGAGTGTGGCACCTAAATTCTCCTACCTAAGGGAGTAAGGGCTTTTTTGCCTGTAGACCAGTCTGACTTATGTTGTTTGAGGAAGATGTTTAAGGAAGGAAGTTCAGTAATGGAGCACCAGAAAACTCACTCTTTTATAATACTTCCTATTTACAAAAAAAGTTTTAGGGAGAAAAGTGTATTTTTTTTAATATCAGAGCTGAAGCCTTACATGGCAGGTGGATTACTGTCATCACCATTGTATTGGTTTACAGGAAGGATATTATATCTGAAAATAAAATGTCTTGTTTAAAAGCAAGGAGCAGAGTGTGGATTACAATTTAGAAATTTCCAGGAGCTGACCAGGAGCTATTTCACATCAGTAAAGGCAAAAATCAAATAGTTCTACCTGTCAGTTTCAACAAGAGAACATTTAAAGCAAATATTCTCTTAGAAATGTAAAGGCAATTCACGTACCAGCAGAGTTCTGAGAATACTTTGGTGAATGCTCATCTTACTCCTGCTGATGGAAATTGTCCCTCCAGTTGAGTTTTCATTTGGCTCTGGGATTCCTTGCATGGCTGTGAGTGGGCTGATATTTGTGTTGATGAGTCAGCTCCTATTACAGTTCCTTAATAACTCACTGAAGCATGACCCAGATTACCATAAATTTGAGCAAAACCCCTGCTGTTTGCACACCATACAAAGGAGCATTTTAAACATGTTGATCAAAGTTCATTGATCAACAATGAATTTATTTGTTGAAAAATTTATTTTAACACCCTAAAAAAGTCTTTCTGCATTTAACATTCGTGAGTCAGGTGCCTAAAGCCAAAAGCAAAATTGCAATTACATGTGCTGTCCTTTCCAGTGGTGGTTTTCCAAAGTTTCCAACAAGACAGTAGGCAGGAGTCTAGAGGGTGAAAGAAACAGTGACAGAGAAGGAGAGGAAAGTTTGTTAATCTGTGCTTCCCTTGTCCAGGAGATTTTCATACACCTGTGCTTGATGCTGCAGTCTTTTCCTTTAAATGCTTACTCTGAGTATCAGATTGTGCAGCAGAGTCATGGTTTGTGCCTTGAGCTGTTTGCAGGTTACCTGAGAGAGCTGTAGTGCACTGCAGGACAGCTTGATTTTGGTGTGGGTGATGTGTTTATTAAAACTGGATATAAATTTGTATTGTGTGATCCTCCACGATACCAACCTACCTCAAAGCCAGCACATTTACCCCTGGGGACTCTCCTTTATCATGTCATGGGGGACAGCAAATGAGGACATGCCCAAAGCTCCAGCACTTCCTAAGCCATTTCCAGGCACTGTGGACATCATGATCAACTTAACAGCAGTCTGGAGTCTCAAAATAGTAGGTGGGATAAGATCAAGAAAATATAAAAAGTAGCCTGAGGCCATGTTTGTTCCCTTCCAGTCCAAAATGTGCCAGCTGTGCCCTTTGCACTGTTCAAGCTCCTTTCCCTTGCATCGTTACTGAAATCATGGCCTTATTTGTGTTTGTTAGCACAAGTCCCACATTTGGGCAGTGAAGTTGGGTGCAGTTTTGCCCAGTTTTGAGAGAGGAGCCTTGGGGGCAGAGGTGAGTCAGGCCCCCTGTGCTGGGGAGCACAGCAGCCTCACTGGGCAGTAGGTGGAGCGTGTGTCCCATCTGCACTCGGGTGTTTAACGTGACGTGTGTTAGCTCGGGTGTTAGCTGTGACGTGACAGCAGGAGACTCCTTGCACTGTCTTCCTGGAAGCCTGAACCCTCCCCACAGCCTCCTCTGCCAGCTCTCAGGCTAATATTTACTCCTGTGCTTATTTTATAGGTGATTACAAATGCTGTGCTGCTAAGCTGTAGAACAGTTTGACGTGAGCCTACCATATGTTAAGTGCAATTTGTCAGGGGGGTCAGATGACAGCATGATTTCATGAGCAGGCATGAAAACTGTCAGATAGAACCAATTTCTTTCAAATTATACTTCTTTTTTTTTTAATGTGGGAGGACATTTTTCCCAAAGCTGAAGAATATTCTCGGTGTGTCAATTTCTAATAAATTGAGTTCCAGTTTTTCATTAAGCATCTCTTTTGAATTGCATTTTGGTCTCTTCAAATCTTAAATGAAGCTTAAATATAATATTATTTAATGGGATACTTTCAAATGTCCTATCAGCATAATTAGTCAGCTCTTTGTAAAGGTGTTAGTAGTATCCATCCTCCTTGCTAAACCTGCAGCAATGTGATCAGGCCATGGGACATGAGCAATGACCCTGCTTTGCTTTTGTTGTCAAGATCCCTAATTAAAAGAATTATTTAAAAATAACATCCAAGAACTTTTGCTTCAGGAAACTTGATGGGGTTTAGTCAGTAACAGCTGACATAAATATGAACCAATCTCAGTGTTGTCTGCTAATAATTTTGAGCATTGTCCTTGTTCATCCTGCAATTGCTGTGGGAATCCCCAGTGCTCACATGGGGAGTCCTGAATGAAGCATTGGACGTCTTGGGACAAGAATTGAATCAAGGAGATACTGATATAATATAATGTAGTGACAGTCTTGGGAATTAGATTGTGGGAATTTGCACAGAGTGCTGAATTACCATGCTGCATCATGTCTGCTCTGTGCTCTACCTTATATCCTTTAGAGTAGTGTGACGGTGGTCACAAGGGTTTCAGGGTGAAGGAAGAGACGAGATGGGCTCCATGATCAGAAGGCTTGATTTATTACGTTATGATATAAACATCTATTTAAACTATACTAAAAGAAAAAGAAAGGGAAAGTTTCTAGAAGCTGCTAGCTACTTAACAATAGAAAGTAAAGAATGAATAACAAACTAGCTCTCTCAGACTGTGTCCGAGAGATCTCAGGGCCAATCCAGACTGACCTGTTGCATTCCACAGCAGCAGATAACTTCTTGTTTATGTCTGGTTCTGAACTTCTCAGCTTCAGCACGAAAAATCCTGAGAGGATTTTTCATAAAAGAAATGTCTGTGACAGAGTAGTTTATGTTTTGTGTGAAAATAAAACTGAAATGTGTTAGTGTCAATTAGGGAAATTACAAAAAGGTCTTTCTGGAAAAATTATGAACACTCACTGCCTTGACATCTGTCTTATATTGTCACCAAATGCCCTGTAATGGACTTTGTTTGCAGACTCATTCCTGGTGTTTTGGGATTGCTTCTGTCAGTTGTGACATAGGTGTGGGAGATAGTTATAGGTCTTTTATGGTTAGAAGGTGTGTCCTGGCAATTAACTATGATGTACTCACTGGTGCCAGTCCATAAGTGAGTGCAGTGTGTTTGCAGAGTTACTCCTCAGGCTCAAGTAGCTGCTTGTGATTTGGTTCCCAGATCCTCAGTCTGATCCTGGAGGGCCCCACATTGCCCAGCTCCTGGCACTCCCTTGGCTGATGGGGATTGTTGGCTAATCCCTGTAGGCTCCCTGTGCAGGAGGGTGGTGCTTGAAAAGGTGATTCATGGGCCTGACCCAGGCTGCTGTGCCAAGCTCTTCCTTGGAGGAGCACCTCTGCCTCAGCCAGGTTCAGAGGGAGCCTCGTGAGGCCAGCTAGGGAGTGTGGGATGTAAAACATGGCTCCCAGTGACATCCTTCATATTCCTGTTTTCTGGGTATCCCATTGTAAGAGATGCAGTTTGCAAGAGGTTTTTTTGAGGAGAAGCAGCTTTGCTGCAGTGTATTCTATAAGCAAGAATTAAAATACTAATAAAAACTACTTCTAGATTTCTTTTATTTAGGCTGTGTCTTCGACTGATTGTTATTCCTTTAATACAGAAAGTTTGGGATATTCAGGTGGCAGAGTGAAAAGTAAAGAGCCTTTAATACCTCTGCTGGACTAGATAGGCTTATGGACATTCCACAGAGTGAACTAACTTGCTCAGTGAGCTCCTCATGCCTGTGTAACTACTCAGTTCAAGAATTTAGAATTAAGGGTGTCAGATTTAAAGCCGTCTTCTGTTGAATGGGCAATATTCTTAATCCAGTTACTGCAATCCAGGATGCAGTCCTGTGTAAGATGGGTGTGGGTTCATTCCTTGTCCATACAGATTATAACTTTGTGTTTGGCTGCACTCAAATATGCTTTTGAGACTAAAACATAATTGAGATCAACTTGACAAAGGTTTCATTATTTTATATGACAAACAAAGTCTGTTTGAATCATTCTTAGTGCTATTCACATTCATTTTATATTTTTTTTATATAATATAGCAGATACCAAATGCTGTAAAGCCTAGTGCCAGTAAAGGCTCAGTGAAATATCAAGCCTGAAGATTTTTCATTGCAAAAAAATGTACTTTGGAAATATACTTTGGAAAATTTTTTTTGCCAAAATTCATTCCACAGAATGTTTTATTTTACTTCTACCTTGAAGTGCTACTTTTTAAAAATACAAATGTTTGTGGATTTCATCTGGGCTGTTTGAAGAAGCTGAATATATAATGTTTTGTTACTTATTTGTATCAGTCAAACTTTTCCTCTCAGCAGAAAATGAAGCTGGTTTTATTTTGCTAAGTACTTGATTTCCATTAAGTCACTGATTTTCTGTAACTATTTTACTATCTTTTAATTTCTTCTGTAGTGACATGCAAGTCAGTATTTTCATTATTTTGTCCCAACTAGATGTTATAATAATTGATCTTCAAATATGAGTCATATTTTTCCTTGTAGCAGTAATTAATGTAATACATTGAGCTTTCAAAACAAAAACAAAGAGAAGCAAAATCACAAGCTCCCCTATATTTATGTGAAAAACAATTAACTACGCTAGTTAAGTGCAAAAATAGATGTCTGAGGAAAATAAGAATATGATTACAGGCTTCAGTGTTTACACAGTAAGCAGTAAAGGCGTGGTGGTGCAACACCCCTCAGTCAACAAGGACCCACAAAAGATGTAAATCTGTGCTGGGATTGTGCTCTGAGGGCTCTCCCTGATGCCTTTCCTGGTGCCTCTGATAGACATCCCTCAGGGTTCCTATTTATAGTGTAGCTGGTTTGAAAAGGTGTCCTTGTAGCCACTCACATCATGTTCCAGCGACCTTCCAGGGCAGTGATGGAGTAACTTGGAAGCTGATTTTGTCCCAGCACACAGTGGATGTCTGTGTATACTGTGCATATTTACAAGTAGGCAGATCTCTTGTTTGATACATTTGCATATTTATATTCTTGCTGTTGATATCATGGAACTAGTCCTAGAATGGGCTGATTAATGCTCTTGCCTCAGGAACTTGAATCCCTAAAGCTGGTTATCCATCATGCTGTCATTGACTACGAACACAGTGTTATCCTTGATTGCTTTAGTTCTTCCCAAAGGGAACAGAAATTCTCTTCTTTTCATCATATTTTTCCACTGGTGGTAGTGGGCCAACATCATTGCAAAGCTCCTTTTGTTCTTGGCATACTTTAAAATGTCTTTTTGCCCTGACATATTTTCCCCTGTTCATTGCAGATTTTATTTTCTTGGTACCTTTAACTCTTCTGTACAGTGAACCACAGCAAACAAGAATACCCTGTGCAATGGTGATGTGTGGGTTTTGTTTTGGTTTTTTGTTTTCAAAACCCTGTGTTTTGTTTCTGGAATGCTGTTTAGCAGCACTTGGATCACAGTGATAAGTTGTCTCTCGTTTTCTTATGTTAACCATGTAATACATCCCAAGTTGCTGCTCTGTCACCAGGTGTTTTCCAGGCTAAGCAGTAACTCCATGAAAAACTATTAGATAAATGAATAGGTATATTTTTATCTTTAATTGGTATGTAAGCAATCAGTGCCTTTTGAGGAATTTTTCAGTTTGTTTTCCAGGCTAAGCAGTAACTCCATAAAAAACTATTAGATAAATGAATAGGTGTATTTTTATCTTTAATTGTTGTGTAAGCAATCAGTGCTTTTTGAGGAATTTTTCAGTGCCTTTTAGGGAATTTGGTGAGTGTGCAATCTGTAGCTGACCCTGCAGAAGTTAAGCCAGCAAAACACAGCCCTGGTTCTTTGCCAACACCTTGTCCCTCTCCCTGTGTTTCACAGGAACATGGTCTGCTGCAGCTTCAAGAGGGAGCATCTTCATACAGCTTTAGGTCGGTGCTGTGTACCATGCTGTTGCTTTGCTATCATACTTTCATGACCTTTGTGTTAGGTAAGATTGTTTATAATAACTCTTGGATTTGATTAGTTCTTGTGGGACACAAAGGGGAAAAAGATGATTCCATCACCTGTTTGTTGGTGAATAGTTTGTTTGTAACCAGATTAAATGTAGGTCATTTGTGGGTCATTTTACAGTAATCATAACTGAAGAGTGTGTTTTAATTTTCAAGATGGAGGTTTTTTTAACAGGTGAGAAGAGAGATACTGGGGGTGGCCAAGAAAATTGTAAGAACTGAAATCTGTTTTAGCCAGGTGCATTGTTGGGGAGGTTAAAATAATGGCTGTAAGTGATAATTGCTTTGTTGACATTGGATTTTCTTCGGGAGGTGACAGCTTCCCTCTAATAAGTACTTCTGTGTTATCTCCTGCTAAATCATTCCACAAAATGTGTTTGTCTGTGCCTGAGTCTTCAAGTCAGGAAGCACAATGTTTTCAGGGCTTCCTGCTGCTGCCTTAGTGCAGCACCAACCTGTATTTTTGCTTTGCTTAGTGGAGAGAGGAACCAACATCTTGGCCAATTGAGGATGGAAAATCAGTACCTTGCATTCCTGTTCTCTTTTTTTGCTTTGTTTTCAAATTAATTTTATCACTTGCCTTTTTACACATTCTAGGGACAGGAAAAGGAAATGTTGAGGAGGCAGAAAAACTACTTAAGCCTTACTTGGCACGCTATCCAAAGGTAAAATGAATCATAATTTATTTGGTGTGGTCATTTAATGTTTTCATGCCAAAAATCAAAGATTTAGACTGTATGGCCAGATTGAAAACTGTTATAGAATACTTGTGTTTTTTATTATTATTTATTACAGGGAGCCATATTCCTGTTTTTTGCAGGCAGGATAGAAACACTAAAGGGTAATATTGATGCGGTAAGTAATCATTTTACTCTTGAGAAAGTAAATTTCAAAAGCTTTAGAAAAATTCCTCCAGGAATGTTATTTCCTTTTTGGCTAATGCTTCTTTTGACTTTGGCCTATATGTAATTTGTAGTTTATTGAATTACAAATAGCAATTTTGTACACTATTTTGACTTGTTCCTCTACCTCATTTTGCTACCCCTCTCAATTTCTGGTGATAATGTAGTCCACCAGGATTAATGACACTGTTTTGTCATTGTCTTTCCCATCCTGCAGCAGATTGTATCTTTAATGAGATCCAGTGGTAATCCTTTGCCTTCAGTGTGAACAGAGTCAGAAAAGACTTGAAAAAATTATTAAGATGAAAAATGCATGCCCAAAACACTCTGAGACAGGGCATCAGCTGGTGTGCAGGGCAGTAGCTCCCTTGAAATCCGTGGAAGTGCAGCAGTAAATGTCAGCTGAGCATCTGTCCTCTGCCTTCAGTTTCCTAATTTCCCAAGACACAAACATTCATTTTGAGCATGCTTAGAAACATAACTTTAAGGAATGGGGAGCTCTGTGGCAGGGTAAACTTGCTAGCACCAGGATGACTGTGGAGCCAAGAATCTCTTGGGTGAAGCAAACAGATGTGGTTTTGGGAAACACTGGGCTGGCAATAATTTGGAAGCTGCAGGAGCCATGCAGGCAGATCCTGGAGCCCCAGTGTGTGTTACAGCTCCTCTGTCTGTGTATTTACACCTGACTAAGGCAGTGTTTGGCAATCTCTGTGTGCAGGCAGTCAATAGGTACGAGGAATGCTGTGAAGCTCAGCAGTACTGGAAGCAGTTTCATCACATGTGCTACTGGGAGCTGATGTGGTGCTTCACCTACAAGCGCCAGTGGAAGATGGCTTTTTTCTATGCAGACCTGCTGAGCAAAGAAAACACTTGGTCAAAGGTAAGTTCAGCAGAAAAGGAGGGCAAAAGGCCTCTATCTACTAACTTTCAAGCAAATTGAGTTGATTTTTTGTAGCTTTGAAGGTGCAGAGTGTAAAGTAAAACCTGGCCGGCTGTGGCTGCTGCAGAATGATGTGAATTGCAAACATCCAAATCTGAACAGATGGTGGGCAAGCACAAATCTTTTGGGCCCAACTGGGTAGATGAAGAGCAACTTGTTAAAGATGATGTGTATTGAGTGGTTGTGTCATCAGATGTTGCAATTAATGGTGCAAGTTGCCATTTCTTTCATTATGCTGTGGGTAAAAGCTCTTCTGCTGGTGAGTGAGGTTAGCCATGGTGGTGCCTGCAGGGTAATAAATACAACTAGAAGTGGCGCCTATATGCCTGTGCATCTGCAAGGGAGGAGCTCTTCAATCCAGAATCCTGGTAGCTCTCTTCCCTCTCTCTTCCCTTTTTGCCTTTTATAAAGTATTTTCCCTATTCCAGTTAGTGGGAATTTTCCTGAGCTGGATTGACTTCACAGATATGCCAGGCAAAGGCTCAACAACGTCATTCACCACTTCCCTTGGAATCCATGAGCTTTGCCCCTTCAGATTCATGAGATAGTCTTGAACCCAAACTTCTCCTGCCCTGGGCAGTTCATCTCACATTCTCCGCCTTTGCTTTCTGTGACTTGGGCAGGGAGGCTGGGACACTTGATGGTGAGGACTGAGGAAAAAAAGTCAGAGTTCCTCAGCCTTCTCCAGATCCTGGGTAAGCTTGTCTCCTGCTTTCTTCCAGAGACGGCCCACATTTTCTCTAGTCTTCCTTTTATCACCAACATGCCTATAGAGTCTTTCCTTGATGCTCTTTCCATCCCTGGCCCATTAAGTTTTCCTAACCTAATCCCTGGCCATTCAGACAATTTCTCTGTATTCCTCCCAGGCTACCTGTCCTTCCCTTCACCCTCTGTAGGTTTTCCTTTTTGTATCTTGAGTTTGTCCAGGAGATCCTTTTTCACCCATGTGGGCCTCCAGGAGTTTTTGCCTGACTTCCTCTTTTTTGGGGATGCATTGCTCCTGGGCTTGGAGGAAGGGATCCTTGAGTATTAACCAGATTTCATGGGCCCCTCTTCCCTCCAGGGCTTTATCTAGCGGTGCTTTACCACACAGATCCCTGAAGAGGCCAAAGTCTGCTCTCCTGAACTCCAGGCAGTGACTGTTTTCTAGAACTTACTATCTGGGATATGTTACCAAGTTGTGATGGGACACAGACTGTATATTATTAGGTTTTTTCTCTGAGCGTGACCTTATCTTAGCTTTTCTAGCATGTGTTCCTAAGAGTATTAAAAACTTACTTTACTCAGGCATAAGATTTGTTCTTGGAATTTGGACACAAACTATAAGCTGATACATACTAAGCAAACACATACATGATTTAAAAACAATATTTTATACTCGCTTTCTAAAATACTTATCTCTTACTCAAATTTTTGTAAGACTGTGAGCAAAAGCAGCAACTTCTTCCCTTTATGTTGCTGTTGTGCTTTATATGAATAAAGGTGATGCTGTAAATTCATTTTTCTATGTAGATATTCTTCATTGCATTTGCAGGCTACTTACATTTACATGAAAGCTGCTTATCTCAGTATGTTTGGACCAGATGACTGCAGTCCTTTTGGAGACAGCGAAGTTGAATTATTTAGGTAAAATTTGCAAACTCACAGTTACAACAATTTACTGTCTTTTCATGTCATAGTGTTGGGGGAACAGAGGCAAAATTATCATGCAAATAGCATTGGATTGGTAAGAAATTGCAGAGTTAAACATCCCTTAGACTAAAGTGGACCCTGAGTTTAGACAGCAGATTTCTCCTGGCCATACAGTGCTGCTGCTGTTCCATGTAATACATTCTTTTTCAGTTGCTTCCTTTAATCAAAATGGAATGTAAGATGTGAAAGCCTTCAATGGATTTTGCTGCAAGATGTGTTCTTCCTTAGTGGGAACATGAGCACAACTTGATTCTTGGGTTCTGAGTCTCAGAGAAGTAAGAAATAATTAAATGTGCAGGTGAATCTATGCATTATAAACACAGTGAGATAACCTCACTGTGTTAATATAATGTTTAAGTTCAAAAAGGCTTGCTGGGGCAAAGAAAATTTGGTTACTTTAGGGTTTACAATTTTTATATGAAATCTAATTTTTTAAAATGTGATTATATTACTCTTTTCAAGTTTTCTGTGTTTTTTGTAATCATTATAAACAGATTTCACTGAATTTGGAATCCATTATGAAGTGAATAGTTTTAGTCTTTGGGAGAATGGGGAGACAAAAGCTAGTTTGCCTCTTTCTTAGTCTGTGAGGAGAGATGAGCCCTTTATAAGTCAGGTGCATCATCTAATTTAATCTTTCAGTGGGGAAGAGTCCCTCTCCTCCTGCTTGATTAAAGAGGAAGCCTAGAGATAAACGTGCCCTGCATAAAGACAGCTGTTGTGAGTATGTATTGCTCAGCTTCCCCGAGGTAGCAATAGCCCAGTGTGTAACAGCTTTTTAAAGTTCTCCTTGGTTTGATATTTTTTTTGTTTTGGTTTTGAAGTTTGAATGTTTTCATCTCAGACGTTCACAGGGGGAAAATTCCTTACGTTTTCCTCTAAACTTTCAGGATTGTTCCCAGCCTGAAACTGAAAATTGCAGGGAAATCTCTGCCCACAGAAAAGTTTGCAATTCGGAAAGCACGGCGGTATCTTTCTTCAAACCCCATTCCTTTGCCTGTCCCACCTTTGGTAAGTAAGAAATATCCACACATATCCCCTCTTCAACATGTTTGTAATTTAGAGAAATAAACCAGAGATAATTGGAATAGTATCTTTCCGTGTTTCTAAGGTAAACCCTCTGCAGGAGACTGGAATGTTCCCAAAGCAAAGCCAGATGAATGCAAGGAATGCTGTAAAACTGGGGCATGCACCAGCCACAGGGAACTCAGCCAGCTGTTTGTGACACGTAAATGTGTTGCATGTGTAACTCATTATTCCAGCTATAGAGCAGCGTGCTCCCAACAGCTTTCTTTTGGTCCCCTTTGGAGGAACTTTGCCCTGGGTCTCTTCTGTGGTGTCACTTGCTAACAGAGCACTATAAGGTACAAGGAGGGGTGGTGTCAAGGAAACAATGGAAGGTTTGGGCACTGCATGTAAGGAGCTGTTTAATGTGCTCCTGAATGTTTGCAGTTTGGTGCTCTCCAGAGCAGCTCATGGGTGCTGGGATGAAACAACTGACTCCTTTGGCCACCCCTGAAAACCACTGCAATTAATTCATTTTTTCCCTGTAATGCTGGCCTGTTCCCTGTGGCCAGTTGCATGAGGCACCCATTGCACTTGCAAAAATCTGTCTGCAAAGAACATGTGAAAAAGAACATAAAAGGTTTTTGAGTCCAGGGATTTGCCAAGTGCAGTGGTGTTAACACTTGCAGCACTTTCAGCTGTTGTGTTTTTTAAGAAGGAGGTGGAGAATTGGTAAATATTCTTTAAGAAAATGCCAGAACAGGAAGAGCCTCTTGGAGACCACTCCCCAGCCCACCAGGGGTATGTGAAACTGAAATAGTTGCTACAGCAGAGCATGGGTATTCACCAGGGGCCACTTTCCACTAGTGAGACTGAAGCGAGAGAAATAATTAGGTTACTTTGATGTGCCTTTCAGGTTTCAGAGAGGAAGGAGTGCACACTGGGGTTTGGCTGGGCTGTGCTGATGGGATTTTGGCAGAGCAGGTTGCTGTAGCAGGATCTCCTCCCTGTCCTTGGCTGCCGTGCAGTTGCGTTTCCGAGGCAGCAGATGCCGCAGCTGAACAGACAAAAGCACTTTATGGGTGTGGAACTGGGGACAGAATCGCAGCTCCAGGAGTTTTCATTATCAGGAAGCTTGCTGGAAAGAGAGAGTCCTCAAGCAAGTCTTAGCTCAGAGATTTAGCTTGAATAAATATGGTTTGAATACTCCTGTTTGAAAACCATGTTAATGAATCTGCACTAGGTCCAGTAAGCTCAGCACAGGTTTTCCAATCAACAGAGACCAGATGGTGAAAGCAACAGTGACTGGGGTTAACATGCTGTTTCAGCTATTCTAGCCTGACAGCTTTTTGTGCCACAGTTCCACAATTCAGTTGTTCTGTATAGAAATTTTATCCAAATGCTTTAAATTATCACCCACAGATAAGGTCATGTAAATAAATAGAATAAATTTATCCCACACTGATCTCTTCTCTCTGGTGATCAGTGACAGGGCCTGAGGGAATGACACAAAGCTGTGTCATTTAGGTTTAGGTTTAGATTTAGGTTGGATATTAGGTAAAGGTTCAGCCATCCCAGAGGGTGGTTGGGCACTTAACAGGCTCCCCAGGGAATGGTCACAGCACCAACCTGACAGAGCTCAAGAAGATTTTAGACAACACTTTCAGACACAGGATGGGGTTCTTGGGGTGCTCTTCGGCTGGACTCAACAATCCTGGTCGGTCCTTTCCAGCTCAGGATATTCTGTGATTTTATGATTAAATAATGTCATGAAGGGCAGTTGTAACTATATAATATTTTAATCTTTCACTTTGTGATTGTTAGTAGCATTGGGCACATTGCTAAGAACCCCAATAGCAAATAGGAATTCAACCAATAGTTTTTAATAAAACTTACTCTAAGGACAGTTCAATAATAAAGAAGTTGCTTTCTTTGGGAACATCAAACAAACCTGAGGAATGTAAGAAGTTTACAGTTCAGATTTAAAATTCTGTCTGTTTGAAACTTGGCTTAAAGGTTTGAGGGTTTGGTTTTCTTTTTGGTTTGTTTTGCTGTCCTGAGATTTCATGATTTTTTCTGTGGAAGCAGTGCATTGCAGTTATGTATGGGTATTACTGCCTTTGCTAGCATAGAACTGAAAAACAGGAGGAGACCTTAATGAAGTGACAATTAGCCATGTGCCATGAATGTTTTAAGTCTGTTTTGTTGGTACTTGCCTTCTTCCATAAGTGAGAATGTGTTTGCATTCTGTTCAAGCAATTTCCTTTGTATTGTTTTCAGTAAGTGGCTCTTGAGATGTCTTCCAGGGCTAATTTGTTCTGAAAAACAGTGTAACAAGTTTTCAGTTGCAATGAAAATACATTTTGACAAACTGACTTTATTTCAGGAACCTGTAACTTTTTCATCATGCACAGATAAACTGAAGTATTTGACAACTACATTTATCCAGTGCTGTAATTAATGGTGCTGTCATTTCTCCCTGACCCCAGGAAATGATGTATATCTGGAATGGCTATGCTGTAATTGGAAAATGTCCCAACTTAACAGAAGGCATGTTAGAGACTTTAAATGAAGCAGAAGAAGCATTGGCAAGAAGTTCAGGTAACCAGTGGTAGGGTTTAAGCAGTTATTTTACACTGCAATAGCTAGAGATATTATCTGTGAATAGAGACACACTCATTAGTAAAGTTAATTGGGTCACAGGAGGAACATAGATAATGAAGCCATAAACTATTCATGCAGATAGCAATATTTTTTATTTTTAAGATAGCAACTTTTTACAATAATAGTAAGTGATTTTTCCATCCACAGATGTGTGTTAGGAATGGTTTATGACATGTGATAAAGGTCTGTTTATTTTGTTAGATCACATCAGGATATTCATTGACTTCATTACTTGGATCCTGAAGCTCTGTTACCCTCAGATTTTGTTATCCTCAGTTTTGAAGGATAAACAGGAGACGAGTTGGTTTTTTGTTTTAAAAGTGCTGTCAGTTTGTGATGTGACCTTTGGGTTGAATGTTCTGGGGTCACCAGTGTGCTGCAGAAATCCAGGACACCAGGGATGGCCTTTCTGTCAATGAGCACAATATGGGATTGAACTTAAACAGCCTCTGCTACCACATTTTCTGTCAGTCTCTTAATTAGCAATCCATGAGAAAATTGAATTGGTGTTTATTTCTTGTCAGTGTTTCCCAGTTCCTGTGGGAGTGCAAACAGTCTGCGCAGCATTTGTCAGTTTTTCCTTGACCAATATTTGATCTTACTACTATTATATACAACCTTCCTGCAAAAGGATCAAGCCCCTGTTGACAAAGGAATATAGGCTAAACCACTGCATTGCAGTCTTTTCTAGGGCCTTGGACTTCTGTGCAGTCAGTTACACAAGATTTGAAAGGATTGCCTGAAAGACTGGCTAAAACTATCTATTTTTAATTAATTGAAAAAGAGAGTGGGAAAATATTTTCAGTGAAGGTGACATCTTAGAAAAAGGCCTTTGACCTATTCACCTTCTTTGTCACCCATTTTGTTTCATTATTTTAAATAAGTGAAGTATTTCCCTGTTCCCTTTTTTTTCTTAGTTGGCAAATTGTGGCTAAGGCTGCATTTTGCAGGGATTTGCAGCAGATTCATGTTTGTAGAACACTATGAGGACATGTAATTGAAAAGTGGAATATATTTTAAACATGCCACCAATTTAAAGTGTTGCCTGTTCAAAATATTGACTTGCTGTTTTCAGGCATATTTAATGAGTTGGAAATGAGCAACCAAGCTGAAGATTTTGCCTATAAACTTGTAAGAGTAAGCTGCTTATATGGATTGGCTATGAAAAACCCTGCAGTTTTCTTTGATATGCATTATGCAGAAATTTTCTGGTGGAGAAAGAGAGTTTGATAGTAAGGATTTTGAACTAGGTGAAGCTGGAAAGACTCCAGGCTTTCAGAAGTATAAACTCTAAAGGTATGGTAAGATGTGAGGTACACGTAGCAAAGTTTCACATATTTTTATTTAGCCAAAATGAAGGTGGAGAATTGACAGAATCCTTGCCCATGAGTAGGCCATGTGTCTACAAGTCAGGAAGCAAAAGAGCTGTACAGGGCAATAAAGGCAAAGGGTTGAGAGAATCTGAATTGGACTTTAGTATTTACAAAATACTAAAGTCTAAATACTAATACAAAATACTAAATTAAATTATTTTTTAGGTGTTAGAGCAGTAAGACTGTGGAATTGCTGTTCAGTGGGAGCAGGGAGGGAAAGAACGACCCAACAATTTTTGGACAAAGTTCGATCAATTTATGAAAAGGTTGATGTGTGTTTGTCTCTGCATTAAATTAAATTCACCAACTAGTTCTTTCCTGTGTTTCCATAGATGCATTGTACTCACATTTACCTTTAAGTCGTCTATGTTGTAGAGTTTTCTAAAATGTGCCATTTCCTTCCTCCTGCAGCTACAGAACTACTGGCAGATGACCGGTGTGTGATAAAGCTGTTAAAGGGATTATGCTTCAAGCATTTGGGCAAGATCTCAGAAGCAGAAGACCACTTTAATTACATCTATTTAAAGTAAGCTTTCATACCTGGCGTGTAGGAGAGCTCTTGAGTTTCAAGTAAGAGGAGATGCAACCATGATATGAATAGAAGTGAGAGGATTGCAGTATCTTTAGTGTTTGCTCCAAGGTATTTCAATTTTCATTTCCACTGTTACTAGCCATGTGTTGAAGAATTTCAAATCTTCAATTTTTATTTTATTTTAAAATAATTTTTAATTGAGGTATTTTCTCCTCTTTGGGGACTATAGGTGCACAAAATTTTTCAGATACCACTTAGCTTTTATTGCCCCCTTCCTTTTCCCAGTCATGAAGAAGCTGTACCCAAAAATACAAATACACTCTGCAGAGACTGGTGGGAGCATGATTACACTGGGACCTTCTGCACCTCATGTGGTGAATGGCACCTCCTTTTGTCAGCTCACATGGATAGAGCTCATGATATTGTCATCTTTTCTAACATTTCCCTGATAATAAAGGCATTATTTTCTGATCCTGAGATTATACATACTGTGTAGGATGCTTATGCAAAATACGCATTTTATAACCCAGAAGGGAGCTTCGGATAGAGAACATGACAAGTGTTGTAATAGAGATTGATTGCTCCTTCTGATCTTAGCTAATCTTCTATTTATTTGTATTTGGAGCTGTTAAATGAGGGAAACAATATATCATTTCAAGGTCTCTAGGCTATTTCTTTTCCAATGCAGTGAGAAGAAGATAAAATACGACCATTACCTAATTCCAAATGCCTTGCTGGAGCTGGCAATACTGTATCTGGACCAGGATAGAAGAGAAGAAGCAATAAAACTTCTGGAAAAAGCAAAGTAAGTGAAAAGCCTGTGTTGGTGTCTGATGGATCGGTTTGGTGTTTCACTGGTTAGCAGGAAGCAGAATAACAGAATAATTTCATTAATATCATGGAAACTAATTTCATTTTTCCAATGGGAGCATGCATGCCTTAGTTTTGGTTTGGACCTTTCCAGTGGTGGGTGTTGCATTTGTTCAGTCTTGGACTTGAAAAAAGTGCCAAAAAAATTAAGTATCTTAATAGGAATGTCAAAGGCTCCATAAGAAATAATCCATGTGTAACAAAATGTAATAATCTTTGTAGTCTATTTGCTTGTTCATATAAAAGATGTATTAAATTTAATCAAAGCTCTGTGTTATGGCTAAAATAGCATTACTTAAACTGATGGCTAGCAGTGTCTCTTACTTTCCTTGACGAAATACATTTAAGATAATGCTTCAGGTTACACTTGGTATCTTTGTATTGTTTCATCTGCATCAAGGCAACTAAACCACCTGCTTTTACTGTTTTGTGTGATTGATTTTTCTAGCAAAGTCGGTTTATGGGAAGTTGGACTTGATCATGTGTGTTCTTTATTATAGAATTAACAAAATACAGGTTTTGCCTCTGTTTGAACATTTATTTCTCTGTTGAGCCAAAATTTTGGCAGTGATGGGGAGGGAGGAAATCCAACCCAAACAACTCTCCCCCTCTTCAAGCATCTAGCAGCAGCAGGGCAGTTCACCTCTGCCTGGGTGCTGAATGAGGCCAGATGTGCAGAGTCACTGCCACAGGTGTGAGCAGCTACAAAACCAATGCCTGCCCTTGGCTCAGAGAGGTCAAATAGAGTTTTTATGTTGCTTTTTGTCCAACTCAGGCAACTCTGCAAGTCAGAGTAGCAAATCAAGTCTACCAAAGATTATGCCAAAAGCCTGTCGGCACAAAAATTAAAATATTACAGTCTTTAGTCTCCTGTGCTTCTGAGCCTGTTTCTCTGTCGACTCCTGGAAGAAATTAAGAGCAGCAAAAATGGCATTAGCAAAGTGCAGTGGAAAGTGTTTCAATTGGCTTCATATTCCTCAAAACACACCTCTCCTGTCCTCATTTCCTTTGTTCAAATCTCTCTTAACAAGAGATCTCTCTTAACAAATGAATGATTTGGAGCTGCTGATTCCAACTTCTGTCATTGCTGCTTGGCAATTGCGCATTTCCCTGGTAGCTCTGAGTGTCTCAGGTCCCCTCAGGAGAAGGTGTTTGGCTTAACAGACAGCAGCTCTAAAAAATGTGCTGTGCCCAGTGTATGGAAAGCTACTACTCAGACTTGCTGTGCTCAAAGAACTCTTGAAAACTGTAATGACTGGAAAAAAAAACCAAACCAAACAAAAAAATCCCAAAAAACCCAAACCTACCTTCATTACAAACGCCCTTGTTTCAGTCAGTCATAAATAAAGATGCAGCTCTTACATTTCCACCTGTGGCATTAAAACGCTCAGAGTTTATGAGCTTTCAGCTACCAACACTGACTGTGTCAGGAGTCAGGAGAGGGAGAGCAGAGCCTTGGTGGGGCTGGGGCTGCAGAATTCACTTTGCAGTTGGCAGGAGCGCTTGGCTGGTGCCTGACATTTGATTTGCCTGACCTAAATCCACGTCCTGCTCCTGGCTTGGATCCTCAGCTCTGGAGAAAGAGTGGGATGAGATGATAAACAGTTTTGGCTTGGTCATGCATGGAAATATTTCTATTTGTATGACTGTAAACTACAAACAAGAATATCAGTGTACTCATGAGAAATACAGGCTCAGCATGACAAAATCCATTTCATTTAAAGGAAAAACTCCAAGGGGTTTCAGATCAGCACACAGCAGAACCTGGCCACCTCCTTTTCTCTCTCTTGGGTGTTGCATACATAAAATTATAAGCTGGTGTAGGATGGGCATGGAATTCTTGTTTTCACCAAGAGACTGGCACTGCCACAGACAGGTACCACTCTGCCATGCTTGGTTTGAATTATGAATTCAGAACTGAAATGCTGTTAAGACACACAGAGTTTAATACTTAATGTTATGTTTCTGTAAAGATGACAAATATCTTCTACAAGAAAATTAGCATGGTCTAATCCTCTTTTGTATCTGGATTCTGTATCCATCCTGTAGGAGCTGACATGTTAATTCCTACTAAGTAGGATCTGCAATTTCTATGTGGTCCTGGGGCAAATTTTCCTTTTTTTATATAAGCTTTTCCATGAAAATACAGGTTCTTGAATTTTCCAGTAACTCTTTAGAGCATGACAGAACTACAGGAAACTATAGGCAGATGACAGTGTGGAGCTAGGCCCTAGATGTGTGTGGTGGAAATCCTGCCAC
>NW_005054345.1:1078813-1095733 GCF_000277835.1 Geospiza fortis | reverse complement strand
GAATTGCTCCTCAAAAGCTGATATGGAATCTGGTGTGTGCCCACTTTCTCTTTCCAAGCTCTGGAGCAGCAAATTGTCTGCCTTCATTTCCTACACACAGAATTCACGTTGTTGGCAACCATAGGATGGAGATGGGGTGTTTCCCTCCTCTGGTTCAGCTTCCCTTCTCTCTCTCTTTTTTTTCTCTTTTTTTTTTCTCCCCTCCTCTTTACTTTCTTGAAATGAGTCTGCCTTATTCAAATGATTTTTTTAAATGCTGAAAATATTTGTATTCCAATCTGTCTGTTACACTTTGAGAGGGAGAAAAAATGTTCTAATTTCTGAATGTAAACTAAGTGGATGTTACAGATAATTAATATGGACTCAATATTTTGATTGAGTGGACCAGATTCAATTTCTTACTGAGCTATATTTTTCTGGTTATTGCCAGACAGTGGAACTACAAATAAAGAACAAAGAGCTGCATTGTTTGACCAGGAACACATGCCTTGTATTTTAGAGTAGGCAACAAAGGAGCTTGTGAAGAAAGAGTTTTTTGCTGTCTGCTGTTGTTTTGCTTAAAACAGTAATAAATAGATAACTTAGAAATGTTTTAAAAATATATATTAATTGGAGTGGATCTTCTTTTGTTTCAGACAAAACTACAAGAATTACTCCATGGAAACAAGGACACATTTCAGAATTCAAGCGGCCCTGCACCAAGCCAAATCCGCCCCAGAAAATGGAATGCACTGTGGAGCCTCGGCAGTGTCGTAACTTTTTCTTCTTTGATGTTCTGTTTGTTGAAAACTTTGGTGCAGAAAATTACTGACACTTCAGAATTATTTTTCCTTTTCTTTCAAGTCAGTGAAAAACCAAATAACTTAAAATTTCAAAGGTGATGCATAAAAGATTAATCTAGTGTAAAAACATGGCAAAAAATCTCTCAAACCAACCATAACCCTGAAAAATATTGTTTTTCCAACAGTGGCTTTTTGACACTTGGACACACCTCCATGTGTGTAATTAATTTTTCAATTGTGTGCCTTTTTCTTGCATTTGCAACATTATGTTGTAGCTTGCTTAGTAAAAGGGGAACATTTGAAAAAAAAACCAAACAGCAAAACTTTAAGATTTCCAGATTTAATCTGTTACTTGTAAATGTTTGTTTGCATCCATACTGCTAGCAGCTGAGAAGGAAGCATTGCTTTTTCCCAGTACCTGCTTAGTTGGAATGGTGGGAGAAAATCTCACAGCACGGAGGAGCTCTGGATCCTGGGCATGTCTAGTTGTGCACAGGAAGCTTCTCTTTACCAGAAGAGAAATATTCTCTTCCCATTTTTGCTTCTGTAAGAACCCTGCTGGTGAAAAGAACGGTCTCCCTTATGCAAGTACCTTGACTTCTTCTTGAGTTTGGTTTTCCTGTCAAGTCTGCTGCTTGTAGCAGCTGAATTAATTTACTGAGGATTGCAAGGGGAAAGGTGGTGATGGCATAAAACTGCATCACTTCTTCTTTGACAATGGGAGGTTCTTAGGAAATGTCTTTTGTCAGAATGAACATGATCTGAAGCTTATGTCAAATAGAAAGCACGAGTCCTTGAAGGTCATTTAGGAGATGGCAACACTGCAGTGGCTGCTCTCAGGATTCCCAAGCTGAGATGTCCCTGTTGCACAAGGCTGATGTTCCCTGTGGGAGGAAGCCGGGGCTGGAGCAGGCTCCCTCAGCACAAAGGACAAAGCTCTTTATCTTTCTGCTCTTTATTGATCTTTTGGGAGGTTTTTTGTGTTAGGGGCTTTGAGAATAGAGCAATGAGCTGGGTCTGCTTTACAGTGCTGCCATGGAATTCCTGCTTTGTTGGAAAACTGGTAAAGTCAGTGGTACCACAACTTTGCCTCGTGCTTGCTTTCTCCAGGCTAGCTCCATGTCTGTATGCCTCTGGGGTTTTGGGGCACACTTCTACCTCCCTTTTGAAAGAGCTTCTTCCCCATGACCCATTCTGATGGGTGGAGATGGGAGGTCTTCTGACAGCCCTTTCTCTCCAATGGAGACGTTTGTCAGGAAGATTCATATCTATGTACCTCTCAGTGCATATCCTTTCTAAAGTGATTGTTCCCAGCGGAAAAGAAAATTGACAGTTTATAGCTCTGCTTTTGCCTCCTCAAAGGAAATAAAATTGTTTTGTAACTGTAGATTAATATGCAAGGAGACAGAACCACCAGTTCCTCAACATGGAGAACTTGATTATCTTAAAAATAGATGCCCTTTATAAAAGTCTTTGCAAGTTAAAAATCATAGATGAAGAATGCGTTTTTTAAAGTGACTTTCTCAGATAAATTCAGTTCTGATAAATTTCTTGATTCAGATAAAATTCAGTATAAACAGTTACGCTATTTACATGCTGCACATCAAAACTTCAGTGTAAAAATTCAGTCATTCTTTGTATAGAATAAAAAAAGTTTCTTGTTCTACTTCATGCATATAAAGCCTCTTCTTCCAGTTGTGTCCTTTTAAATATTTTGGCAGCCTTAGCATCTTTTAAGCAAGTAATGCCACGTGAAAATTAGCATAAATTGTACTTTGCAGAAAGTGAACAATCCTTCTGAGTGTAGATTCATTTCCCATCTTCGAAATTTCACCCACAACTCGGTTTTGCCTGATCTTAGATCACAAAAGGATGTACTGTGTGATACTCAGCCAGCTTCCCTGATGCTTTGCAGCAATGAAAATCCCAAGATTTTCCTAAGGGTTTCATAACCTTCCTAAGATTTTCAGAGACATCTCCAAACACCGGCAGCAGTTACACTGTGGACGTGATCTCCAGCTTCAGCTGAGTTCTTTGTAGTTCACTGTGATGTTTGACTCCTTGGCTCCCAATTTGCTCCCAAGCCATAGCAAATAATCACCTTCCTTATGCAATGAGGATTTATGGGCTGTAATAATATGGATTCACTTGAGGAGAAGATGAATGGAAGGTCTGGTACATTGTCACTGTGTAAGTTTTTTGATGTGTTAACGTTTGCAATTGCCCAGCATCAATCTGCTCATCAGTTCCTTCATTTTGGTGCTTCTCTGTGGCAGGGATTCAAACTCCATGGGGTCAGTCTGGGCTGGAAGGTTGATGCTGAACTGGTTTTTCCACTGCTCCTCCAGCAGCTGTGTGTGGTGCCTGGAGCAGCTCTGCAGGACAGCAAATTGCTTCATCAGTCTGGAGTCCCAAATGCAGTGAATCAGGGGAAGCACAAAGGTGTGAGCTCTCCCCTCAGGGTACTCAGCAGAATAGAGCAGATACTGTCATTGAATTGCACAGCAGAGACTGAAGCATGGCCCAAGATTCAGGAAATGGAGATACGACTGCAGATGGATGTAGTCCACATCTCAACTGCAGAAGGAGCAGTTCCTTCTGCATTCCAACACTGAACTGTCTGAGCAATGCTTGAGAAACCCACTCTGTGCACCAGCTTCAGCCAACAACTGCTCTTCCCCATCCTCAGCAAAGCCAGAGATGTTACCCAAAGACAAAAATTACTAACTCAGACAGCAGGAGAGTTTTCTGCACTTGGTAGGACTTTTATCATAAAACCCACAAACTTTATTTCTTCTTCTATGTCTTTTTAAACTAGGAAGTGTTTTCCTGCCAGTAACCAGGGAGGGGCAGAAACTCCTACTCAGTTTCCTGGATGTCTGCAGCAGCAGCCATGGTGGCCCATGGGACAGTGCTGTCACCTGAAATTGGTGCTGGCAGGAAGGGCAAGGCATAAAAGGGGCACCCCTTTATCATGAGCTCTGTGATGTGGAATCCCTGTGTGCAAGGGAACTGAGGGAGGAGAGGGGCTGAAGTTGCTCAGGTCTGGTCATGTGCAACTGCATCAGCTCCCAGCTCCTGTGAGCACCACGAGATGAGATACAGACTGTTGGGTGAAGGAGCTGAACCTGGACACAGCTTTTCTGGATGGTTAGAAGAGAATGGGATGAAGTCACATCCATGAAACAGAACTGCTGTGATCTGGAAACACACATTTAAGATTGCTCAACTCCACCTGTGTCATAGGAGCCTGCTTTGCTTGCAGTTCAATTGCCATGCACAGCTCAGAGGTGCCATCAGGGAGGGGTGGTTTAGGGACTGTCCCCTTCAGACTGTGCCTGGCCTCAGGCTGTTTGCACCTCAAAGCTTCGCTTAGGAAATAGCATTTTATGAAATACAGCAGCGTAGAACAGGATCATATCAAACATTTCCTCCCATTTCACACTGGTTGTGGTATTAAATTCTGTATTGAGTGCTTTAGTATTTTTAGTTATCTGTGGCCTGGGTCCAAGACTAAAAGCTCACAGGCTGACAGCTTGTGTGTCTCTGGCCCAACAAAGGCACCAAGTAATGCTTCTCCATGTGAGACAAAGCTTCCTACAGGTCAGTCCCAGAATGCAAAAAGCACCCCCAGGAGTTTAAATACAACACTCAGCCTCCAGTTCCAGCTGCAAGATGCATTTCTTTGCCTTCTCAAGCATAAAAACACAGCAGCAAAGCAAATGTATATGAAATGACCAAAGCAATGCATTCAACACCGTTCCCCTCTGGGAGGAAGAAGAAAGATAAAGAGGTGAGTCATGTTGTTTACTGCTCTACAGGAAAATGGGTAATTGTTGGCAACATCACCGATGAATGAGACTGGGCAACCTGAACAGACTAGGAAAGAACTTGCTTCTTTTCTCATTATGTTCTGCAAATACATTTTGGTGGCAGGTGATGTGCAAAGCGTGTACCAGCAAGTGTTTAATTGAATGATTTGTCATCATAGAATATTTTTTGAAGATGCTATCTAGGTTTCCTTCAGGTGTTAAAAAAAAAAATCCAAGTACTTTCTTTTAAGGACATGCCCAGTCAATCCCTGTCTCCAAGATTTATGAACAGCAGCAGGGTTAATAAATACCTGCATTGCACTGTGGTAAAGTTCTGCATAGTGTTTGCTCAAATTCAGTCATGGCTCTGTAGAACTGGGCTGTGCGCCATTATGTTCTGTGTTTTTTTTAAACCTCAGGACCTACTTATTTTCATTGCTGGCTAAGCATAGGCAAAATGTTTATTTAGAACTATGCATTGCAGGGAAATCTACTTGCTTTCTCTCTCCTTGGCTATTTTACAGGAAGAATACAAAGCAGAGCAGTCGTAACCCCTGCATGCTCTTTTTATGGGCTGATTCAATTTTTAAAAAGGCAAAGAAAAGTTTATCTTCTGCTAGCAAAGTACAGGAACAGCACTTCCAGGCCTGTGGCCTAAAAGTAATGTAGTGATGTGGTGGAAAGGGAAGATAGGCAGAAGCTGCAATACTCTGGACAGTTTTCCTCTTCCTATTCCTTTCATCCTGCAGTGCACTGGCTGTGAAGGTAAGAACAACATCCTTGGTGCTGGAGCTGTGTGGGATGTTTGTCTGCAGTGCTGCAGCCCCGGGGCCATGCTTGGTGTCAGCTGTGTCACAGGGGCAGTCCCAGGAGGAGCTGGAGCTCTGTGAATGTGGTGCTTTCCCTGATGCTCTGGGGAGGTGTTGCTGTGAGATGCCGGCAGCTGCCTCTGCTCTGCAGATGTGGCACAGGAACTGTATCTCAGTGGAGTTCTGTAAATCATTCTGAGGAGTGAAGCAAGGCTGTCAACTCCATAGGATCCTGGAATTACATGGCTCATGTTCAGGGTCATCTTCATCTGGTACAGTACCCAGCTCTGCTCTCACCACCACTAAGGTTGTGCAGCTGCAGAGGTTTTTAGATGCAAACATAGGGACAGTTACAGTTTTGATATTTCAGTTGATATCAGGTTAAAAGGAACCTCAAGGATCATCTGGCCCAACCTTTGTTGCCAAAAGCAGAGGCTAGGCAGGTGGCCCTGCACCCTGTCCAGCTGAATCTTAGAAGTATCCAGTGCTGGGAGAGCTAACATTGCCTGGGGAGATTATTCCAATGGCTGATGCAATTTTGTGAAAAATTTGTTTTGCCTTTCATTCTTATGGCTTGTGGATACCAAAGTCAGGTTTCCATTCTGTGATGCTGGCTGGGCTCATCACTGATGCAGAGTGTCTTTGCTACAGCTCTGTTCATGTTTGATATGTCACACACACACATACATAAAGAAAAGCATATATAAATATACATAAAACATCTATGTATGTATGTATACTCACACACAGAGGTAACAGGTTCTGGAGCCAAAGCTTTTTGAAATGTTAACTGCTTGAACTATTTATTAAATTCAGTACTTAAAAAAGGCAAGGTACTTTAAAAAGTAAAGAAAGCTTTGGTGATGGCTGAGGAAAATGCAGAGGTTAAAGGCCTTTACTAATGGTTTGCAGTAGATCACACCACAGGACTGTGCAGTTTGCAGCCTTCTAGAAGATGAAATCCCAAGGCAAACAGGCAGTCTAGCAAAAGCCCTTCAGTGGAGTAACCTCACAAAAATGCAGTTTTATGCTCTAGATTTGAAGGCATCATTTTTCACTCTGGACTAGGAGAGCTCTGCCTCAGTGGGACAGTGCCTGGGATGGCTCTGTCCTGCCCAGAAAAGAGATCTGGAGTGATTCATCTTTTCCCCCCTTGAATTCTTGCCTTGTCTGCCTCTCTCAATCTGCTTCCCTCAGCGTGAATCCTGGATTACACAGGCAGCTCCTGCTAACGTGGCAGAAGTGTGGGCAAAAGAGGCTGAAAAGGTGAAGTTTGTCTGTCGTGGTGCAGTGAGAGCCCTGGCAAAAGAGCAGCCAGGGAGCAGAGTGAGGTGGGAAAGGGCTCAGTGTGGGCAGCCAGGGCCTATGCAGTGTGTGGGGAATCCAGCGTTCACTGCTGTGTGCAGAGCTCTTGAAATGCCTTCTTGGAAAGAAAGAGGAATGTTTTGTAGGGGTTGGTGCTGAGAGCAGGTTTATTAAGTTTCTGCTGCTTGTTTTCCAGAGGACAGAGGAGGGCTGGGGGCTCTCTGTGCACGCTCTGCTCAGTGTGGCTGGGCCCCTCTTGCTGAGCAAGCAAATACCTCGGTGCTGTGGGAGCACAGAAAGGGCTCTGCACAAAGGATTTCTTCATTATAAACTCCTCTCTGCAGCTTTTACTTAGCAAAGTGTCAGAGCAGAGTGGATGTTGTAATGAATCAGTTGCTAGCGTGAAAGTACAGTTATTTCTTCTGCTTAAATCAAAAAGATGCTTTAGCAGAGTGCATTTAGACTGTTCTCTTTATCACAAAGCATTAACTTTGCATTTCATACCAAGGATTCCAAAGCCCCAAACTCTTATCCCAGAACAGGTTTAAATGCAAGATAATCTGCAAAGGATGGTTAGCATAAATTATATTCTTCAAAGTTAAATGCTATATAAAAGGAAAAGTTAATCCTTGAAGCTAATTTTTATTCTGGGTATTAAGTCAAGAAGGGTTCTTTTGAACAGATTTTATTCATGTGTTTTATAGGTTGTCAGCTAGAATGTATGTTTTTAATAAAAATGTGGTATCTGTAACAAACTGTGTTTGTAATCAGCCAGCATCCACATTTTTTCCTGAGTCCTTTTAATCCAGGATTTAACTGCTGAGAGACCCTGGATGTTTAGTTTCAGCCATATTGTTATTTATTTCACTGGCAGTCTGACTCAAAAGAATTTTCATCTTTACCACAATTGCACAAGGACAGGAAATGTCGAAGTGCTGGAACTGTGGCAACTGAAGTAAATTCAGGTATTTCACAATCAGCCCAGAAATGTACCCTTCTGCCACTGGAAAGGGAGACTGTCAGCCTTCCAAACATGGAACTGCTTTCAGCCCTGGGAAGCTGCAAGACCATAAGAGCTTTTAAACCCTTATGTGGCTCATGTTCCTGAGAAAGAAACACTCTGGGCTGGGTTTGTTTGTTTATATATGATTCTCCCCCAGATTGACATAATGAACTGGCAACAGTAATAAGGATTACCATCCTTAGATGTAAAATTATTAAAGTGGTAATTCCTGTAGCATGCAAGAATTTTTAAGCATGAAGGTCTGTACAAAACTGAGTATTCTTTACTTGTCATTACATCTCTGGCTTCAGGTTTGTGAGAGTTTCCCTCTCATGCAGGAGACAAAATCCATTTCCTACTCTAATCTGCAAGTGGAACCCCAGCACATGCCTGCTGTGCAGGTGCTCCCTGCAGTTTCTGTGCAGGGGACAGCAGTGATGTGGTGGCACTGACCTGGGGCGTGGGGGTCTCACAGCCCCTGTCCCTTGTGCTGCTGAAATGGAGCCTGGTGATCCCTCAGCCCAGCTGGGGCTGTGCCACTTCCAGCCCGAAATTACAAAGGCCATCGCCGCTCTCAGTGTTCTCATCCACTGCACAGGCCCTGTGAAAATGCTTCAAAGCAACAGCTCTTGAGGCTGTCGAGCACCTCCACATGTGGCTACCTGCACACAGTGGCTCTAAGAGGAATTTTTGTTTGTTTTTTTCCTTCAAACTGCTTTGCAGATATTTTTCTATGGGCCTGCCCAGCCTGGCATAAGAAGGACTTTGGGTGAACAGGTCCAGGTCAGTCAGAGCCAACTCCTTCCCCTCACCCAGCTGCAGGAGACTCCAGCTGGGAACAGCTGTGCTGTGCTGGACTGCCTTAATGTGTCTGAAGTGCAAGTAATTGTTGGACACATCTAAGACAGGAGGTAAATATATCTTCATCTTATAGATGGTAGAAATAAAACACAGATCTGGTTCCACAATTAGCTAGAATTCAGGTTATATATTATTTTGCATTAAATTTAGATCAATTCTTCTTTGAATTCGAAATCACCCAGAACAGTATTGTACCTAAAAACTTGAAAAATAATTCGATTTATTTGTTATATTTACACATTGGTTTTTAAGCTAAAATTTGAACTTTTTTTGGAATGGTCCTGTGTCATCAGCTCCAGTTTTAGCCCTTCACACCTTTATTCTATTTAACAAGTATTTTAATAAAAGTAATTTCTTCCCTTAGCCCAGTCAGTATCAGTGTTAAAAGTTCAGCTGCTCAGCTGTCAGCTGCCTAGGAAAGCATTCAGCTCAGTAACCCATCACTTCCTATTTCTTTTAAATCTTTCTTAATCAAGTCTTGTAATAAATAAAGATTAATACCACCATGACAACACTGTTTTTTTCAAATTGTTCATTTGCCAGTTTTAACAAGATAAAGAAATGAATACTTAATGTGGACATTGTTTTACCAAAAAAAGAAAAAAGAACCCAACCCCTGAAACAAACAGACAAAAAGGAGGACACAAAGGAACACACATGGAATGATGAAAAGGAACAATGATATTGCACAACTTCAGGTCTCTCTTCCCAGATTTGGATCCATGTAATTAGGTATGTATGAATTCAGCAAAACATTGTGTCCAGATAAATGTGTGGCCATTTGAGTGAATCTAGAACTGCAGAGTTTTCAGTTCCTTTTGACTGCTCCTTGGAGCTCTTCTCTAAGGGAGCAGGGTGCTGTCAGCTGCAGGAATAACAAACAAATGTTGACTCTCCATTGTGCTGACCAGTTATCCATAACCCACAGAATTACAATTCTCCTCTACTGCAAATGCACTAAGTCCTCAAAGGACCTGGGTCTTTAAACACAACTTCTTGTATCAAGAACTCAAAGTACAACTGAAACACAATCAAAGAATATCCCCCAATTTGCTGTGGTTAACTTGAGATTGTGTTTCATTTCATGAGACCAGGGCTTCTCACTGTGTCAGGGTGGCACTGAATGCACAGAAGTGACAGGAGGTACATCAAGCGAGTGGGGGAGAAGAAAAAAGGAGAAAATCATTCTAAGTGGAAAAAGGTCTTTACAGCTACAACCGTTGCTGGAGCCTCTCTTAACAAGCACGTTCTGTTTGCTACAGAAATCAGGGAATTGTGTCATTCTGGCTATAGCAGGACTGTTTGCCCCTCCACTGCTACCCTGACATGCTGTGTTTATATAAACTTTGCATTTATGTGCAGAACAAAGTCTATTTTTCTCCTCTATTCATTCATTCCTGTTTGGTGGACTGATGTGCCAGCCAGCAGGGCTCAACAGATACATTTAATACAGGAGACTGAGATACAGTATGTTTATTCTTAACTTCTGATAACCTAAGAACTACAAGAACGAGAGATGCAGTATCCATTTGCTATTATCCAAGACAACCATTTTAGGGAGAAAAAAAATAGAATAAGTGATCAATGCTAACACTAGATTAGTTCCAAATATTTTTCTTCAGTTATGGCAGCTTAACTATTTATTGTTCATCAGGCCCACTTTTAATCTGATCAAGTTAAAGGTCACATATTAAAGTTTAAGGACTGTTATTTCATCAAAACCGAAGGAAGTTATTAAAAAACCCCCATGAAACCAGAGTTTCACTGCAGGACTTGTGTCATATCTTCATAATCTGCATCACTTGTAGAAAAGGGATAATGCATCTCAGTTTGCTTATAAGCTAGGAGATCACTTTGAAGTCTGCATATTCCTAACTGCAAACAAAATATAGCACTTTTAACAGGTTATAAATAAACTGGTTTTCAAGCATAGAGCCAGCCCAACAATAACAATACACTATTAAAAAGACCTAAGGCAATGAATTCCATCTCCAATGGAAAAAAAAAAAGAAAAAGAACTGTGCAAACAAGCTTAAAACTATTTCTTTGTGCCAGTGTTATAAAATGTAGATTTCAATAAAGCCTTGACCCAAATGCCAGGACTTGTGAAAAGAATCAGAACAAAACTGGTTACTTTATTTAGGAAAAAAATACTCTTATCTTGCTGCTAATAAAATTGGATACACGCAGTTTAAACATTTACAGTTGCTGTAACACTTTACACAATTCCTATATATGGGTGTAAGAACAAACATTAAAAGACAATGGTGGGTCAAGGCTTTACATTAAAAATAACAACCTACTTTTCTATAGTCTCTAAAATACTATGTTTTCCAATATTTGCAGCCATTCAGGAATATTTTTTTATTTATTTATTAGGAAATGTATACTTTGTGCATGATCTTAATTCCTAATTCCTGGCTCTTTGGGCTGAATGACAAAAGGATCAAACCCATTGAAGTGGATAGTCTCCTCGAAGGTTCAGTAGAGAAACCCTGGCTCAATTAGTCTCATATGATGAAAGCAGTGCTGCATCCACTGGCTCCATGCAGGATGGACAGGTAAAGGATCTCATCAACCAGTCATCTATACAGTCCAGGTGGTAAATGTGCATGCACGGCAGAAATCGGATAGGGTCCCCATAAACAAAGTCCATCATACAAATGACACATCTGGAGGGGGAAAAGAAAATATTAAACTTGCTGTTACCAACCTGGAAATTGAAAAACAGTATAATATCTATTCCTGGATGCTTTTAGTATTTGTACATACTTGTGTAAGGTAAAGAAAAGAGCCTCAGATGCACGGAGTGGTTTAGGTTAAAAGGATCTTGGAGCCCCCAGAGTTCCAACCCCCTGCCCTCAGCAGGGATGCTACTCATCCCATCAGCCTTCTGAAGGACTTATCTTTTTTTTAAAAAGCTCCATTAAATCACAGTCCCTGTAAAGAAGGCAAACCCAGGATGACAAGGTGAGATTTCCCAGGGTAGCATCCCAAACCAAGGCAGCAGCCACATCCCTTCCCTCTGTCCCAGGACTCACTCTCGGATCTTCTTCTCGGAGCCGTCCCTGCCGGGGTCGTAGACGCCCTTGGGCAGGTGCTGGATGAGGCCGATGCGCTGCGCGATCCGGATCTGCTCCTCCTCCGTCAGCTGCGTGGCCAGCCGAGTCTGGCTGGGTGTGGGGTGATACACAGGGACAGGCACCTGCTCCTGGAAGCAAAGCGTGGCCATGAAAAACCACCCCAGAGCTCTCCCAGCCTTCCACAGCGCAGCGCAATTCACAATCCTACAAATATTTGTACGAACTCCCACTCCTACTTGGCAGTTTTGGGGCTATAATTGTAATGGGAACAGGATAGAGAACTGAGGGCAGTATTTGAGCAAGGAGCTGCTCGTGGTTGTTCTCTGCAAAAGCTTTTGATCTCCAGGAATTGTTCGTACAGGAGACACATGGACAAGAAACTCCACAAGCCAGCAGGCAAATGAACCTTACAGAAACATGGTGAAGTGCTAAGGTACAGAACTGAGCACTGCAAGGGCTTAGGGAGAGCCCCCAGCATCTGCAACTGGAAGTAGAGTCTATAAATTTTATTTTCTTTTTACATTAAGGAAGAATTCTTTGGAAAGATGAGGATATTGCTTATTCTCAAAATTTTTAGAAAGGAAGGTTTTACTTCCTCTGCAATAACAAAAATTTATGTGAACTGCTTTGGGCCACACAAGCCTAAATCTAGAACTATAGATTTAATTTTCATGTGTTAAAAGAATGTTACCTGGACAGCACTAACAACAGCTTAAGTAAGTAACCAAAGTTTTATGTTTCTTCTCATACACTAATATGACTTACAAGTTCTCCCAAGCTGGATTCAACTATGGATATGTTTGAGGTATATATTTTCAAAAGAAATACAGGAAACATATAGCCATTATGCAGTCCTTCCTCAACCACATTCTGAGAAGCTTCTTTTGAATATTAATGAACTTTAGATCAGATATTTTCACTAACACTTATATTAACATGGTATTTAATTTACTTGCTTTTAAAGCATTTTTTGGTACATAAATACCAATTTTGAGCAGGATACACTATTAGGACAGTATTGGCCAGTAGCCATAAATCTGCTGTTAACAGGGAGGCAATTTCTTGCAAGAGACTCATTTTAATGGTCCTTCTTAAACAGCAGGAAAAAAATTCAACTTATAGATGTGTCTGAAAATAAACCTGCTGCATCAGACACACAATGCACAGAATCATCTGTTTGGCAAATGCCAAATCTGCTGTTTTAGAGGGCACTGGTGGAAGCTGAGCCCAGGGCAGGTGTGTGCAGCTGAGGCAGCACAGGTCACCTCCCACATGTAACACTGCATTTGTCAAACCCAGGAAAGCTCTTCTCCTTTCACTGCCAGGAATCACAGCACGTGGACAGCCAGCCAGGACTCCTGGAAGGCCGGGAGAAAGCTGTCCCAGGAGTGAGCAGCCTCTCGCTGGTGCCACCCAGCAGCAGAAGCCCTTGATGGTGAGAATGCTAATTGCAGATACAAGTCTGCCTGGCAATTCTTCACTGAACACTGCCTGCCACTGGCAATTCAGCTGTGGGGTAAAATTCACAGTCATCTCTTAATTTAGCTAGCCTAGGATCTCCCCCTCTAATTTCCTGGCAGGACTCAGAGGAATTATGAGAAGGTTCAAAAGACAGAATGCCAGGGGTTCTCCAAGTGATTAATTTCCTGACTACTCTGAACCATATTTCACAGAATCACAGAATTCTTTTGGATTAGCTGCCTTTTAGTGTTTTAAATTATCTAAAGTATTCTCTAATCATCATTTGGACAGAGAAAAGCACCAGCTGAACCTAGGGCTGGCTTGTCAGATATAACAGTATTCAGAAAGTGACTGCAACCTTTGGTGCCAGCAAAATAAAGTATTTCCCCTGACAAATGCTGCAGATCCTCTGCACTGAACACTTCAGCTCGAAGCACAGCCTGGTCCTGGTTTTATGTTTCAAGAACTTAACACCACAAACTATCAGTAACTTTTTTTTCCCCAGGGCTTTGCTGTACTTTGAACAGGTTATTGAACCAATAGCAGGACATTACTGCTACCTCCTTCACTTGTTACACAGATATAGAGAACAATCAGCACTGGAGAGGGATGTACCCTCCTTCCCATCTAGGAAAAAGAGAGGAGCAGTACAACAAACCACAGGCACAGCACAGCCTGGTCCCAACATGGGCAGGAGGAGGGGAGGGAATTGTACTTAATACAGCTCCCATGGCTGAAGCCATGGCTGCAAGTGATAATGCAGAAATTCAATGAAAGGTAAAAACAGGAGGACAAAAGATCCAAGAAATCCTCAAAATGTCTTAAAGTAGCAGTGAAAACTGATGGTGAATGTCTGTAGCAGAGGAACAGCAAACGGATGATCTCAGCAAAAATGATACAAACTACAGGTTAAGTAAGAATCTGCTGTGAGTTAGAACAGTCACATTTGGACAACTCTGAAAGTGAGCAACAGTCACACACTGCCCAGTCAACAACTGCTTTGGTTAAGTTTTGGACAGGAAATCAACACAACTTTTAAACCTGCAATAGGCCAGACAAGAACAAAACTTCATTCCCTTGTTCTGATATTCTACAGGCACTTGTGACTGACCACGGAGGGACCCTGCAGCTGGGGAAGCCACTTGTGCATTACTGCACAGGGGCTGGGGCACCCCGGCCCCCTCGGCTGCCAAGCACACAAACGCTTTCCCGACTCTGGGCTGGATGGAAACTCCTCCCTTTGGCATCCAGTCTCAGGTTCCCTCCCGGCACAGCCACCCCGACGTGTCTGACACAGCCCATTAAGGCAGGAATTTATAGTCACCAGCTGGGGGCTTCTACAATTTCACATTCTAGACAAGAACCTCTTGTCAGAGGAGTAACTGGGTGAAAATGGTGCTGTCTTTCACCACGATGTCCCCCCACTGGTGAATGCAGAGAGCTGGGGTTGGTGTGGCTGTTGTGAAAAATGCAGAACCAATTACTGTAAATAACCCACAGAGACCACTCGATACCCAGGCACTGAACACCCTGCCTGGTGGCACTTTGATCTCCCCTCCCGACTGCTGCTAAAAGCCTGGCCAAAATGAGCCCTGCACATCAATGTACCAGGGAAATGAAGAACACAGCCACACACGTTGCAGTGTCACATTATAGGGTACATCAACAGAGACCCTTTCAAACCGGCCCTATCCCCTCCAACAGCTACAAAGAAAAGGTGTGTTCATACCTGTACGATTCTAAAACTATTTGGAACTGCTTATTCATGAGAGTCTGAGAGCCCAGGTTTCTCTGAGTGCAAAGTGACATCCCCAGCTCCCTCAGGAGACCCTGCCCTGCACCCCTGAGTGGGGCTGGGCTCCTGTTCCCCTGGCAGCCCCTTGGGCACACACCCAGCTGGCCCAGCATGCAGCCACGGGGCAGCTGTAGCCCTGCACTTCTCCCCATCCCAATCTCTGCAGCGATTTTGGGAGTTGAAACACCCAACAATAACTCCAAGCTGCTGGTCCTGTGTGGGTTTATCAGCCCTCTGCAAATCCTTCACAGTTTATAAAAGCTGCTTTCACTGACCAAGGTCCTGCTTCCCCAGGGTGGGTGTTCAAGGGACTCCAGACTTCACTCAGCTCACATTTGTAGCCGGGGTCCCCTGACATGGATGTATATAAAAAATATTGTATTACCAAGTAATTATTATTTTACTCCAAAGACAAGCATGAATTTATTGCTCTGGTGTCTCACATTTCTCTTATCGACCATGGAAAATGTTTTTGCAGACAAAATTATAAAATACTGAAATTCTAGCCAAAGTCTATGTTATTTATCATTTGATAAAGATGTAAGGCACTTCAAACTAAGATGAAATTTCATGCTAACTTTATTACTTCGTGCAAAAACCCCTAGAAAAGGCCAAAACAAATAACCAAATCCACATATTACTGTCAGGCAATGAAATAAAAATCACTTTCACGCACTTAATTTGCTTTAGTCAATTAATTATTTTTCCCCATAAGAATTTAGTAATGATGAAACACCTCAGATGCCCATAATCCTGGAGACACACAACTTTCCCTTTGTTCACAAAGTCAGTGGTATCAGCACAAGTCTCCCTGGCTTTCTGTGCACAGAAATCATTCACTCCCAATGTTTATTCAGCCCTTAAAAACAGCAGCATTAATTCAGACTCAAGGACTACAGCAATGTTTGTGTCTCCATCTCACCCCAGCTCCTCCTCCTTTTGGGGGGGGGGGGGGGAATCAGAGGGCATCTGGAGGTCTGCATTTCTCACTCCTAATGAAAAAAAACATTTTCACATGTGGCCTAAAAGGTCCAGAAACTTTCTACAAAAAGATTTCCAAGCACACTTTGGATTCTTGACCAGAAACACAAGGTTTTCACCAAGCATGGTTTTTAGTTTGAAGCTTCCTCATCAATGCAACTTACTTTAGTAACTTATGCTGTTGTAAATCTGCTTTCCTCTTGTTTTACAGCCTTTTTGTCTTGTTTCTGCAAGTACCATGAATTTGTAATACTCTGAAAACAGGTCAGTGGTAGATCAGAAACTCTTAATCCCTGGATAAAGATTATTTTAAGATCCCTCTACACCACGTATCAGCAATATGTTATCAGGGCTTTTGTTTGTGCAAAATTGCACCAACATGCCCAAATTATCCTTTCAGGATGGTCAAAGGTGAGATGAATAATTCCTAACACCGAATAGTTCAAGGTTAAAGCTCCCTGCTGTCCCTGAGATCCTGTGCACAGCCTCTGCTCTCCTCTCCTGATTGCTTTGCCATGTCTCCATCTCTAAATGTTCTTCCTCACCTAATCCAGTGCTCTCTGTGTGTCTCATATTAATTTGCATTTTATCACCAGATCAACGGTGTGTCTGTTAATTCAGTCTGAGAGAGGAGACAAACACCTCCCTAACTATGTTATCCTCCATCTTTTTCACACTTTTTAAACCAGCAGCTGTAGCGCTTACGCTCCTTGTGGTCGCTGCCTAATTAATGAATGCAAATATAACAGTTCCATTTGCATTTCCCCAGCTGTTCCCACAGCTCTGGTCTGAAATCCCTTCGACTTGCATATGTCCTGCCTGGAACAGGATGTCTGGAGGCAGCTGCCCTGCTTCACACACGGCAGCCCCCACCACACTGCAGCCCCAGTGCAGCACTCATCACCCCTGCACACAGCTCAGCCTGGCTGCTCCCCAGCTTTCTCACCTCTAAGGAGAGCAGGGAGCCCAAATAACTCACCTAAATATGAACAACCTCAGTTTATAAATGTAAAGTCAGGAGGTGAGAA
>NW_005054345.1:1076686-1078772 GCF_000277835.1 Geospiza fortis | reverse complement strand
TCTCACCACTTTATTACTCACAAAGAACTTGCTGGGATGATGGTCCAGGGACCTTTTCTGTGAATGTCATTCTGATCAGGGTGAAAAAACTCAAACTCCATCCATATGTGAATACACATTCTGAAATAATATCCTCCCCCAAGACACATTAGTGTAAAACCATGTGCCATTATAATGTGCATTATACGACAACTACAGCTTACTTTAATAATCCTTAGAATATTATGAGCAGCCTGCCAAGTATAAAAGCCTTTTTCTGCCATAAAGAAGAGAGCAGTTAATTTATAAAGGTGAATAGCAGTTGCTATAAAACATCATGTAATGAAATTGTTACCCCATTTTTTTATATTTCTGCTTACAAGTAGTCACTCAGTATGAATAACTGCAACTTAACACTGAAAAGTTCTTCTGAAAGAAAAATCCCCTCGTCTCCACTCTCCCTTTTGGAGGGGACATGTGGGACAGACATATCAGACACATATGCACACACACTTCCCACTATGGTGCTCCTAAGGAAAGATTACTAAGAATTGTGGCATTGTAGGAATTGGGCACTGCAAATACGGTTGGTAATTAATATAACAACAGACTGAGGAACCACTCTGCACACAGGAGAGGAACCTGCAGGATCTGTGCTGTGTTTCTCCAGCTGTTGACTCCAGTTGAGAAGCAACACCCATTTTGAAACATGGATCACACTTCAGAGAGGTGTGTTTTGGTGAAAGCCACAGTGGTTCTGCAGGGATGGCACAGACTCATTCACACTATAACCAAAACTGTAAAACTGTCTTGTGCATTCTTCACAATTATTCCACTGAAATGACTGAGAAATAAATGTATCTGAAGAGTTGGAAAAGAGTAGCAACCATGAAAGAAAGTGACTACCGACTGCTGACTCTTAAAATATCACCTGTCCCCTGAGCTCAGCTTTGCTACCAAAAATAGGGCTGGGACAGAGAGAGGAGGTACAAAGTAGATGTATCCTGCCTGCTGCTTTCCTAGACAGTGACAAGGGCTGTGAGAAAAGGACTTTCAAGTTTCATCGCTGTGCTGTCACACAAACCCAAAAAGGCTATCAACTACTGCCAAGCCAAACAGTTGGCAGTGCCTGTGCAGCCTGGCCAGAGCAAACCCAGCCTCACCTGGCAGATGGAAATCACCTGCAGCTCTGCAGAGTCACCTGCTCTGAAATTTGATTAACCATCAAGGCAAACCTAAATACAAAAGACTAGCAAGAAAGAGTTGTAGGGGAAAAGCAGTAATTAAAAAGCAGTAATTACTCCCTGGAAGCACAATCTCCTGACACAGCCAGTTTTTACATTTCCAGGCTGCACAGCAGGTTTCTCTGACTCAAGGGCGTCAACACTGGGTACTGATGATTCCACTTGCTGATTTTTTGTTCACCAGCTTTGTGTCAGTTTTAGGTGTCCTTGTTCCTTTCTCCAGAGATCCCATCAAACATCAGAGCGTGAATTTTTTCAGGAAATTCTGTAACTTATACACCAACATGTCCCAGACCAGTAAATTGCTCACCAGAGAATTGATTCTTTCCCTCCAGACAACCTCAACTTACAGCATCAGGCCACAACTTCTGAGAGATAACAAAGCCCTCTTGTTACAGCTCCAAGCGTGTTTATTTTAATAGGCTTCTTTTTCTATTGAGAAGGAAAAGATTCATAAACAATTTATAAAAATTCACGCTTTTCTGTCAGGCTGCTGCAGTGAGAAAAGCCAGGAAAGAACAGTTGCACCTAAACATTAAATTAAGGACACTCGGGCACAAAATGCAGCCTCCTGAGACTGGTAAACCCCAGGGGCTACAAAGCAAAGCAGCTGGGCAGGGAGAAAATCTAGCAGGAAGGGCCAGCAATCAATTCTGCAGCTGGTGGTGGAAAAACAGCACATGAATGTGGATCATCCTACCCCATAAGCAACCCCACATCTCTGTTCTCTGCCACTTATGCCAAGTGGTTCTTTGCAGAAACCCCTCCTCAGGCCTGACAAGAGCAGACAGTTACTACAGTGCTATGGCTGCATTAAACACAGCACTTGTGGTTCAAGTGAGATGGCTGCTGGAAAACTGAGT
>NW_005054345.1:1056391-1076659 GCF_000277835.1 Geospiza fortis | reverse complement strand
ACAGTTCTGAGGTGGAAAAGGCTGAAAACAAATACCTCAGACAGTCTCCTTTGCTGAAAGGTAAAGTGAACCTACCGTGTGCCACCCCCTTCCTGCTGTGGAACTGCTGGGTAGCAGAGAGCAAAAATGAAAAAGAGCACCCCAAACAAAGGAATGGAGTTAACATGTTTTTTGGAGACTGCATTCAAGCACAAGAGATGGGGGAAGCTATGATGGAAAAGCTGACAGAACATGAGCAGTCCACACAGACATCACAGAATAGTCCATGCTTCCTTTAGAGATGTTTGCTTTCTGCAAAGGGTAAATATCAGTCAGTGCAACTTGTTTACAGTATAAATCAAAGGGGTAACAGCTAAAAAATGGTAGTATTGATCATCCTGGGACACACAGAGTCTGCAGGCAACCGTGACTCTGGCTGAGCCAGGCCCTGGGTGCAGCAGCACTCAGGCTTTGCTCACAGCCTGCCCTGCTCGCTGACGTGGGACACGTGGGACCTGTGCTGGACACCCCAACCCTCCCCCAGGCTGTGGCTCAGCCCCGGGCACACAAAGCTCACTCGTGCTTCTGCCACCCGAGACGTGGCCTGGCCCAAAGCTCCCCAGCATTGCATCACTCTGACAAGTGTGTGCAAGTCCTGGGTATGGATCACTGCACAGGCACTCCCAGGGAGGAGTGCAGGGATATAAGGGACCTCAGGTGGGCAGTGTAAGGCACCAAGAGTGAACAGCAGTGCCCACTGTGCCCTGAACTGTTACTGAACCCACAGACTCAGTGCAGCTGAGTAAGCACATGCAGCCCCTGCTTATGGTGCCATTTCAGGGAATTTGGGGATTAGGGCACAGCTGACTGCAGCTGGTCTAGAACAGCACTGCCTCAGGACTGTGGGTCCTGCCACGTCCCTTGCAATGGCTCCAAGGACACTGCTCTGACTTCCCCTGACAGAAAGCAAACAAGCCACTGCCACTGCCAGTGAGATCTCTGCAGCTGCTGGGAAAGCTGGGAACAGGCACACAAGAGGAAAATGGGAGGAGTGCCCCTGTTGGGACTCAAGCCAATTGTGAAAACCTGACTCCAAACACTTAAAAAATAGCAGTGTTAAAATATATCTTCTGGCAAGAATTAGGTCAGCTTGATGGCAATTCTAAGAACAAAACAGCCCTTCTGAGGACTTCAGGAACAAGATAGCAAAGTTATGGAAATTGGTTCTAATTAGCCAGGAGGACAGACTGGGGACAAGGGGCCAAGCCAGAGAGTAAACATGAAAATGCACATAAGCTGAAGGCACAAGCAGTCAATCCATGAGGGGAGGCACAAATACAGGCTGTACTTCAGTGTATAAACAGACATATATATGTGTGTATTTAAGGGTGCTAGTCTGAACTAATGAGAACATCATAGCACACAGCAGAGAAATATTATGCAGAACTAGGAAAGAATTTTAGAAAAAGACTGAGTAGGATATCAAAGGATCGGAGAAATCAAGTGACAAATTATCTCATCTCTAGGCTGAGTGTTACTGTTCAACACATGACAAGCACCCTCCTTGGGCAAAGAGGACTCTCCAGAATGCAGTTTAGCAGCCTTGCCTAAAGCTCCTTTCCACAGACATCCAAAAGCATCCTGTCAAGGAGCGTAGGTCATCTTATATCAGGTTCCTATAACAGGACTTGAGCAGACACAACAGTCCCAGCCAGACTGAGAACATATAAAGACACTTCACCCTTATCTAAGGTCTGTGAGGTGTCAATTCAGCTTCAGCTAAGAGGTAACACAGGTAACACAAACAAACAGGCACAGCAGCAGCTCCCTCAGACCATCTGCCCCTCATTCATGCACTGTCCTAGCCCATGACACAAACTGCCTTTTTGTAGCCACCCAGCTGGAAGCAAGCACCAAAGAGAGGTCTGAAAGAGGACACAGCTGTTCTTTTTATAGTCTGTTACCTCACCAAAATACACAAAGAGGCAACATAGGAGAGGGCTGCTGCAAACCTTGACAGGGACCTTCCCCTTGCTGGGGCCCAGCTGATGAGGCCAAGCTGTGCCAGAGCCTGGGAAGGTGGGACAGCAATGGCTCCCCCAGCAAGGGAAGCCAAGCAGAAACCTGAGGAACATTTTTCCATCAGGACAGGCTGCAAACAGGGACTCTGCAGTGCAGGATTCTCACACACTGCAAACACACACTTCTTCTGCCACACCTGACAGAAGAATTTTCCATCAGGCCTCACAGCAAACAGGGACTCAGGAGAGTGGGAATCTCATGCAGTAAAAAGCTCTGCCACAGCATAAGGAAGGGCGAGAAAACAGATTGCCCTACTAAGGATAAACAACTTGGGGGAGAAAAGGGGCAGCAGTCCACACACCATTGAAGAAGAGCTTCAAAAAGCAGATGGGGCTGGTGATGAGCTGGGTCTGTGTAACCACAGAGCAGGAAAACCTGCAGCAGAGAGACTGCTGGTGTGGGGCACCTGCTGTGAGACTGTGGCAGTGAGGCAGCCCGTGACAGCAGGGTTTGCTCCAAAACCCAGGAATCTGTGCTATACTTCACTGCATCATAACTTTGTACTCAATTTGAAATATTTTAATTGCCTTTTTAACAAAGCCATCCTCAATTACGAATGCTTGCTCAAGCAGAGAGCTGCCACACCTTGGCAGTTTGATGGTACACTCAGCTCCACAGGCCTTTTTATTTTCTTATTGGCATCTGAATTTCTAATGGACAGTGGATACCCCTGAGATCAAGGTGTGTGAGAAGCCTCACTGAGCAGGGGACTGTACACAGGCAGCCAGGAGGCTTCCTGAGGCCAGTTAAAGGATACATCAAGGCTGCATTTTGCAACAGCATAACCACAGCTTTTTTGGGGTTTTTCTTAAGCATGTTTCTGCATCAGCCTGCTAGAAAGCCTCACACACACCTGCCATGCACTGGGGCACCTCAAGCACAGCCCAAGTCTCTGTGTGCTGCCAGCAGTGAGGGGGCTTGGGGAAGTTGTCCCTACCATCCACCCAGCCAACAGCTCCTCTCTTCCACCAGATCCTGGGAAACTGACTGGGGTTTTCTGTGATTTCAGCCACATCTTGAGGCTGGAACTGGGGTTTGAATTGGTGCCAGCAGCACCCAACTGCTGGGCTGTGCACAAGAGGCACAGCTCAGGGCACTCCATAGTCTGGACATCGACACTTTCCCCAGGCGCCCACTCGCTGCCATCTCCCACTTCAGGGAGAATGAGCACACACAAAAAATGTGATCTATTTGTTTAGCATCATTTGATAATGACATTAATTATTTCATCTCTGAGTTAATAAGCAGCAGCTGTAAAAAGCCAGAGGCACAGAGTCAGCCTATCAGCTCATCTCATCCAGTCATTTATTAATCTTAAAGGAACGTCCCAGGCATTAAATGAATATTTCTAAATCTCTTGGTTTGTTGGGTTTTGTTTTAAAGCAGTTCTCTATTTATAAGCAAATAATGACTGCATGAATATCAAGGCACACTAAAGCCTGACGGAGCTCCACTTCTCGATGCAGTATTAGCAGTGAACACAAGGGCAATGTTTCTATTTTTTCCAGCTAAGTCTTGTCCTCGCAAGCAATGACTCTGCGTTTTCAGCTCGCAGGGCACAAATCCAAGTGTGATCTCATGCAACTGTCAAACCTCTCCTAACAGAAAAAAAGCCTGTGCCAAGAACAGGTAGAGAAATCATAAATAGCTCTCTCAGGAGTTGGTTATACAAGTGAAATATTTCCAGAACACATTTTTCCTACTATTCTGAAGTTTTAAATGCACAGAGACAGTTCAATGGGCACCTGGTCACCCCTTTAATGTGTCACCAGACAACACAGATTCATTTCACTGCTATGTATGAAACAGCCACTTGCTGGTGCAAGCAGGACAAATTGTAAATGTTCAGCTTCACAGATAAATAAGGTACAACCTCCATCACTAACTGTACATGCAAACACCTGGGTAATCAGCCTTTACAATCTATGGCATAGTAGGGCTTTTTACCCTCATCTTTGGATCTTGCCTGGGCTGGTTTCACACCAAAAATACCCAGGTCTGTTTCAGCACACGTGTTTTCAGAGTAGGTGGTTTGAAGGAGGAACTGAAGCAGGTCCAGGGTTTTGCAAAGGTGAGGGGGAAGATGAGGAGCACAGAGCCCAACCCAGCCTCTGCAGCTCCCATTTCATCTTCTTCAGCTGCAATGGGATGAAGAAAAACCTCTGTTTTGTCAGACCATTCCCCTGCTTACACCCACTGTCATGGAGGACAGGCTTTGTTTACATGCAACTGCCTTTCTGAAGGAAAACTTGGAGTTTCCACAATGGATTCATCCTGCTGTCTGCATGGATGAATAAAATCTACCAATGTCCCCACTACAGCCCCAGCAGCACACTTAGTAAGGATTTCAAATACTACCAGGGACATGGCACTTAAGCACCTACTTAAGTACTTGCCTGAATTATGGCTCAGGCTGCCACAAAATCTCAAAAGAACAGAAAACTGTTTGAGAGGAGGGACATGAGAACAGAGAGGTCATTTTTCCAAATACAGACTGACTGGTTGGAAGACAAAGCCCCATTTCACCCGGACACACCCACATGAGGGCAGCTGCAAAGCCTGGAGATTTCCAGCCTCAGCTCATCCATACGCAACAACCCATCGTTCACGTTGTGTGAGGAACATCAGAAACCCTGAACACAGTGATACACAGGAGGCAGTTTCACAGCTGGAGTTGAGAAAATCTCATGGAAATACAAAATGTGTCTGTGCAAATTTAAAAGCTCTAATTCACCAAGAACATTTACACACACATACAAAGACACACCTCGGGTCCTGTACTGAAGCATTGCTCCACCACTCTGGGTGAGGTTCATGCTACTTTTGTTGTCCCCCTGAGTCAGAAATGAGAGCCCAATGTCATGAACATCATGAACTACCAACACTCTCAGGCTTTATGAAAAATAAAGAAACACTCGTACTCACTGTATTCTCCTGCATTAATGTTTAGGATGGAATAACCATGTCCTGCTGCAACCTACACGCTCACTAAAATAAGGTTTGTCAGTTTATACTCACACAGACAAACTGCAGTCATGACAAAATGCCAGAATGGAGTAACACTGAGCTTTTTTGGGAGGTAAAAAAGAAAAATACACACAGCCCCAGCAAAACAGCTATCAAGAAAACCTGTGAGTTCTTTACATTTAATTTATGACATTTAGCCTGGACATCTAGTGTTGTTACCTTGGGAGTTATTAGGGTGTGACTACAGAGGTAACTGTAATACCTAGATAAGCCCCAAGAGAAAAAGCAGCTTACTGCTCAAACTTCATAAGCAGAAATATCATGACTCAATGACTATGAAACATTTTATTTAACTTTTTAGACTTTCTAGCCCACCCTTTGATCCCTGAATGGAGACCTCTCCAAGAGGCAGAGGGTGCAGCTTGGGAAGCCGATGGCCTTTAGTGCCACTCCTGCAAGGCTACAGCACTGAACTCTGTCTCCTCATGGTCAGCTGCAGTTAAGTGAAGTCAGGGAATGTGCTTCCCTGGGAACACCAGGAGATTTGCTGAACCAAACAGGCAAAGTAACAAGATGAACCTGAATTCCTGTCTTTAAATGGGATGCCACCTTTCTTATGGGTGAATCTCCACTGCAGTAAAGACGTGAGTAGAAATTACTGCAGCAAACAATTTTTTGTTCTGTCACTTGTTTTTAATCGCACCGTAGAAACAGAAACAGACTGATCCTTCTGGGAGATGGGCAGCTCTGTGTTCTTCCTTGGGGGCAGAAAATGATTGGCATGGCCTTCTCTATGAACTTTGGCAAAAAGGAGTTCAGTGTTCATCAGATGAAGTCTGCTGAACACCATAAGCAAGTACCCTGCAGAATAATTTCAGACTAGAAATCAGGTTAAAGAAAATGTCTTTGCTCTGCTCAAGCTTTATACTGAAATTAGCCTTGAAATAACTTACAGGTCTGGTTCTAATTTTTTGTATCATTCTATGTAGTGCTGCATTCCTGGTGAGGACTTCATTCATGTTATGGAATGGTTTACCCCAGTGAGAGAGGATAACATCCAGCAGCACATGCAAAGGTGCTCAGCCCTTGGAGCTGCACATTCTGCAGATCTGGAATTCAGTATTGTCTCTCACTTCTACCATGAGTCCCCATGACAAATTCACTACAAGATGCTGAGTGGTCAGTCAATGCTCCCTCCATCACTTAACACATGCCCTATTTTAATATTTTCTTTTTTCCATTGTTGTTTTTGCTTGGTTTCACTGACTGTAGATGAGACATTTTGTTTTTCAGGAAAACCAAGTTGTTTGAATATCACATCTGCTAATAAACAAAATAAAAATAGAAGCGTTAGCCCAGAAAAACAAAGGCTGAAAGGGATATAGGATCTCTAAATAAATCAGGAGTGTAAACATCAGAGAAACAACTAAAGACCTATCTGGTAGAAGAATAACAGGTGCAAATTTACATTAATAATCTAGAATTGTGAAATAAGCTTCTTGAGCCTTAGCTCTTGGTTGATCAAAGAGGTTCCCTGTAGAGGCAACAGGGCAAAGCTTGACCAGTGTCTTTCAAAAGTATCCATGGTCTGCAGAAAGTAACTTCACTGAGTGTATGCAAAATTATCCATATATCCCCTTGTCCAAACACCAGAAACCAGTCCAATTTACAGCCTTGTTAATATGCAATTTTCAAGACTGTACTGAAAACAGTTGTTATCCAAATTAATATAATCGCTGATGCAGTGTAAAAATTAGTAATAATGCTTGTCATGTTTAACCCAAAGCTAATTTAAATAAAATACAAAAGATAGCACTCATTAAATCCAAGCCTCATTTTGTTGAAGCCAAGTCAGCAAACACTGTCATGCCCACTTGGAAGTTTAAGACACTAACAAAACAAAAGCTTTAAATGTGAGAAAATAAATTGTTGGGCAAAATAATTTTCCTTTAGAAATTCTGGTTTGATCTGAGGGAGGGTTTTGATAGCCCACTGGTGGAAGATACCTACAGTGGAGCACAAATGTTCCTGGCCAAACCCTTTCTCCTGCAGCAGAATCTACAGGCAGAAGCAGGAATGAAGGCAGGGCTGAACAAAAGACATTTATAAAGTTTTTTCTGCTGAACATATGCTAGCTGGAAGTTCCACCTGTGTTGCTTGAGTAGCACCAGGCAGCTGCACCAGTAGTGAGGATTTGGCCCATGGCAAGCAAAATGTAAGGCCATCAGTGAACAAGTGTACATGGCATTACTGCACTCTGTGTCAATCTACAGGCACTTTACTGCTGGTAACCATTCTGCAATTAGGATTTAAAATAGTATTTGTCTTGCTTTAGTTTGCTGTATTACTTAAGTCTTTCTGAGGCAGAAAGGGCACTAGCTACTGCTCTAATTTAAATAGTTATATTCTGTCCAGCTAAAATGCATAACTGTGTTCAAACTGAAACCTGGCCAGCATATTCTGTGAAATAATCCAAGGAACCTTATTGGTCTCATTCAGAAAACAATTTCTGCAGCTTTGCAGTGCCCCACAGCCCTGGCAATGTGGAATATGACTGACAAGGAAGGGAGTCCTCTCTGCCCCAGCAGCCCCATCTCCTGTGGCTTTGAGGGTTTTTTTTGGTAGGTCTCCAAGTCAAAAACTAAGCCTAACCCAACACAGTTAATGAGATGAAAAAAACCAGTAAAGATGGTATTTACTGCTTGTGTTCAGTGCTCCTGGTTCTGAATTCAGAAAGATGAACAGAGAGGTTTGAGCAAAGGGGACTGAGCTACATAAGAGCACAGCAAGGAGAACTGGTAATGCTGCATGAGTGCATGCACGAAGAATCAGCAAGATTTGTTTCTCAAATTTATTTTCAGAAAGTGGGTTTGGTCCCTTTATTTGCCTTAAGTAAGACTGGCTTCAACAGGAAGCCAGTGGCCTCCTCTGAGCGATGCCAAACTAGAACAAGGAGAAACAACATTAAAACAGGACAGTCAAATTGAGGCAACCAGCCTAGCTCCTGCTCTTGCACGATTATATAATTTTTTAATTCTAAACATTTTCGACTACAAGGAGGTTGTTTTATTAAAAGCCACAGACACTGTCAGTCCTCACACACATATGCACAAAGGTAATCAAACTCCTAACAGCAGTGACAAAGCTTGCCAAGCAACATTCAGACTTTGGAAACCATCCATGGAATCGTAACTGGAAGGTTTGTGTGAGGAAGGAGGCAGAGCAGAAGCCTGATGCAGATCAATGATGTTACTGTGGTCAGCCGTGTCCCAAGGGACAGCACAGGCTGCTGCACAATATGAACAGGCTGCCCAAGTCTTCAGACACTCCTGCACTTACCAAGTCTACTCATGAACTGTTAGGTAACACTAATGAAACTTCTTTAACAAGAAAAATAGCAAAGAAAACAACTCAAGAATCTTTAAGGTAGTTGTGGTAGACAAACTTAGATTCTTTCTCTTATTTTTTAATGGTTTTGGAGGTTTTTTTAAGCAGAAAGATCACATTTAAGAAATAAAGAATTAAGGCTCTGTCCACAACAGACATTTGTCCTGAAGCAGTAAAATCCCTTCAACTGGAATCACTACCCTGCTGAAGTTAAAAAAGGCAACTTTACTGCATTTCATGCACAGACCATTCCCAAATGCACTCACTGCCCAAACCAGTATCAGATATTTATCCTGTGCAGCTCTGGTACACAGCTGACCACAGCCTTCATTTCAACATGGAAAAGCCAAAGCTTCTCTAATACTTAGTAGCAATAGCACACATCTAACATCTGACACCTCTAGATCTTTCCACAGATGTCACTAAGTAAAATGCAAACTACAGGTGGCAAAGAGTGCTGATAAATCAAATGTCCACCAGGAAGTCAGTTCAGTTCACTAAATGACCAGAAGAAGAAGACAACCCATTTCAGACACTTGAATGGTATGAGCTGACCCACCAAGCACCAGAGCCACCACGGAGTGACTGCAGAGAACATGGCTCCATGTGGAAAACAGGAGGGAAAAGCTAAACAATCCCTTTTTGGCAGCAGTGGATGATTAGATCAGACCTCCTTGTCCCAGAAACATCTACACACACAACACCGAGTGCAAGGCACGCCTCATTTTTGCCTGGTTTCGGCCAATGGTCTGCTGAACACCGAGACAGCCTCTGAGCCCCTCCTCAGCCTTTGGCTGTGCTCATTCCTGAGCTGGGCCTGCTGAAGTCATTATTTTTAAGTGCTGGAGCAGGATCCTGCCATCAAGTTAAACAAACACAGATGGTGCTTTCTCCACATGCCAGAGGTGTACACAGCCCACCACAGGAGCACCAATGGGTTCCACCAGCACTGGCCCTGGTGTGGGAAGGCCCCAGGAGAGGAGTGTGTGGTGTCCTTAGGCAGTGGGACTTGGTCACCTTAGAAGGGACTTGGAAAGTACCCTTCTCTCCGCAGAAAGGCTGCAGAAGTCCAAACTGCTCAAGTTGCTGATGCACTCAGATAAACTTTCCTGTACCAAAAAAAGCCTTATGCTGACAAAAGGACAGGCAGATTTCCCTCAGGCTGCAGTACACTTCACCATTGACTCATCACCCTGAGGTGGAAACACTTGCCTGATCCCTCAACACCAACAGCCTGTTTGGTAGCATCTGTTATGTAGTTGCTACTACCATTTTCCCAGTTTTTGCTTTCCAATAAAAACCCCACTGTGCCAGCAGCGCTGCTTGCAGGAGTCTCCATCTGCGCGATCTGACCGGAGCAAAGAACACAGTGACCCCAGGATATCACGTTCTGAGTCCTGGGCAGAAACTCCTCCTGGCACAGAGGCAGGATCCAATTCACTCCTTTAACAGAGGTAGTTGGTCATTTTTCAGCTGCAGCACATTGAGGAGACACAGAAACATGAAATTCAGTGTTACAGCTGGAAGTTGGGCAGTCCAGCCTTCACCTGGCTGCAATCCAGTCATGACATGTGCAGAAAATAGACCCCCTCCCCAAAAAGCAGGCATAAAACACCCTCCTTTCCTACCTCAGCCTAAAACTTCAGCTCTTTTGTCTTTCAGCTCATCAGCACAGAGTAAATGACAGATACATAAAGACACTTCAGGAGCCGCTATATATAGGGTGAAGTGAACTTTTCCCCAGGAACCTCTAGATCTAGGTCATCTTGCTTCTTCTGGGAGGCAGAAAAAACCAGGTTACTCACTGAACAAGAATACAGTTTATAAAAGAAATAAAAGATTACTTGGAGCATGAAATCTTGTGTGGATAGTATTTTTTTGTTTCCTAAAGGACTTTTAAAAACAAAACTTGCCATGAAACACTGTCTGAATACCTGACTCCATCCACTTTAAACTGAGAAACTCACTATATTTACAGAAGGAATGGGCATTCTTTAGTAAACTTACTTTCAGCAGTTTAGCCACACAGTAAAGTAAACACAACTTCAGTCTCAGAAATTTCAGGGAGTTTGTCTATATTCAGACATAATGTAAAATCCCTCCCTGCACCTCATCTGTGATTCTTACAGGAGGCTGGAATGATTACACAACCCAGGCTAGCCTTCATATTAATCTACTCCAATGGATTAAATACTACATTCCCACTTCCAGCTGAGGGCAGGTGGGAGAATAACCAAGCATCTCACTCAGGTTTGGGCCAAGGGCCACCATGTAACTCAGCCCAGCCCTGGGGTACCTGGCCAGCTCAGCCACTGCAGCACATGAAGGTGCCATTAGCTGAAGAGGTGACCAGGGCAGGAAGAGTTTCCTCAGCTCAGGACAGACCTCAGTGCAACACCACCTATGCAGTGCTCCTCGCCTGCTTCCCATCAGCAGATCCCTAAAAACTGTCAAGTACAGGTGTGGGCCTGTATTTCAGTTTAGTGACTACAGAGGGGATTTCATTAGTTCTTGTGAACACAGTCAAAATAGCCCAGACCCTTGGAGAGCCAGGAACTGAGAGGTGAAAAAGCACTAACCAAGAAAAAAATTAACAGTTAATTTAATGTTAAGTATTTGCTTGAATTTTAAAACTGATTCTCTTCCCTTCCAAGAAGAGTTATTCACTTTCAAGGACACCATTCTCCATGGGACAATCCACAACTGCCTCAAGGTCTCCAAATGTAGAGATGCAACATTAAAGAACTCTGTGAAGCAGAAACTAAAGCAATGTCTTAGTCATATTTCATAAGTTAAACTGAAGATAAATGGATGCAACTGCAATCCAAATAATAATATTTAAACAGAAAACAACCAAGGGAAATCCCATAACATCAGAAACTGGCAATGGCAATTAAGCAAGTACTACTACAGAGCATAAAATAAAGTCTACAGATGTTAAAATATTAATTTCAGTGTCTTAACTAAATCTGAATTTAGAGCATTAGTTTGCTGAGCCTTTTATGTATTTTCCACTAAATACAGCAGTTCACTGCTTTTTGTTAAGCAACAGTGCAGACCAAACCAGTTTAGCAGTTTGGTATGTCTGCAGTCAAGCAATGCTTGCACTCATTTGTTCAAAACCTGAGAGCAATCTCTTCTCTTTCTGAACTTTAAATAAAATTAATGCATTCGGGCAAAATAAATACTAGTCTTAATCTATATTGCAAAATTACACAATGTCTGAATTAAAGATTTCGACAACTGTGTTAATAAAACACTGTGATTAATGTTCAGTGCACAGAACAAGCTCTGGATCTGGCTTTAATTACAGTGATGAATAAAAGTCAGACACAGGCATTGGCCCAGAGTATTCATGCATTATACTGTCCCATAGATACCAAAATAATGGAATCTGATGCACTTTGATCTCTTAGATAAGCCTCCCACAGCTCTGAAACAGAAAGGGCAAGAGCACCCAACCTCATCCAATTCTGCAATGTTCACACACTGAGTCATAAGAGATTTGTATCCCCACTACCAAGATCCATCTTATGGGAATAAATACAGAGAAATATTGCTCCATTTCCTTCTGGCTAGAGCTTGTACACAAATCATCCAGAGAGCCACACAGAGTGAAAGTGGTGAGGACTACAGGGACACTTTACAGTCTCCACAGAGCTATTTCTACTTGGACAGTAGTTATGTTATAATATATTTGTGGGATACATTCTAGTCTGATTTTCTCTTCTAATGCAGTTTTGCCATGACACAGATTAGAAACTGGCGGCATGTGGTAGATGTAATGGTTTTAATTGTGGTTGCAAGATGGTCAATTCCTTGCTTTTGTCCAAACCAGCAGAGACTGACTCATTTTTTGCTTACAACTGGACAGTCAAGCAGCTTCATTAAATTTTATTAGTCATAAACCAGGTGTTTCCTTGATGCTTCTAGGACCTCTCTTAGCAGCCCAAACTCCACAGGCATGTGGGCTAGCTATAGTCCCAAGCTCTGGGAAACTCAGCCCCGTCAGCCAGCTGAGACTTGTCTTTGACTGAGGATGAAATTGTCCCTGCACGAGCTTTTGGCCTTGGAGTGCAGGTATTACATGCAAGGACTGCTCCTGAACCTTGCCTCTAGAAATACAGATTGCTCCCTCTGAGCAGAGAGCAGATGAGAGGACAGAGAGGCCACTCCAGTGTCCAAAAATACAACCAAGAGAAACAAGTTTCAGTATTGCAAGGATAACAGTCTGCACATTCATCACTGCATGCTGGGACTAAGGGAGGAACTGAATTTCCTGAGTCACAGTTTCTCTCATCCTTCCAACAGTTTCAGTCCTCCCCTGGGACCTCAGCTCTACATCATCCCTCAACTAAACCAATGGCTAAAAACAGAGGGAGGACAAGAAGGCTCAAAAATCAGCCTGGCCTTTGACAGAGGGTGTGCAAACGTGCACAGAGCACGCGTGAGCGTTGTGGTGGATCAGCAGAAATGCCCAGCCCAGTAACCCAGCTGGTTGTGATTTGGCTGACGCAAGCGCGGTTAAAGGATGGTGCTTTTATCTCCTCCTCCAGTCGCCGCACGCATCTGCTCTTTGTCCATGTCACCGTGTGTGGATCCTGGCCCAGCAGCTTTTATGCCACCGGCATTCTGACCTTCTCTTTCACTGATGAGAAACAGAGTGGTTGGCAGATTCCTATGGAGGGGCTGGTAAATAAAATAATGGCTCTCTGTAACTGTTTGGTCTCTTGGAGATTGTTTCATTAGTTCATAGGAAAGTCACGGCTGATTTGCTTTAGTCCATTCCACAGATCATTATCTCTTCAAAACATAAAAGTGGTTTATTTTCTGTAGGTCAGAAACTGACTCCAGATGTACAGCCAGCAACAGCTGATCACAGCACTGAACCCAAGGTACATATGGGAAACAGACAGGAAGAGCTTCCTAAAGGCATGGTGGTCCTAGATTTTAGGGAGGGTGGTAGTGCATGTTTGGGTTGGCTTGTCCAAAAGAATGCATGATCTTCCAGGACACCAAAGATTCATCACCCTGATTACACAAGATTTCTTATTACCATCTCCACAGACTCTTCATCCTACTAATCAAGCATCTGGAATGCAGGCTGCCAAATAAATGCTGAACTATCAGATTCCAAAACAGATTTTAGGAGACTTATCTACTGCCTTAAACAGATCTTCTGATAAAGCTCTCTCTCTCCAGCATCAGGCTTGTCATAAATTTCCACAGAGGTTCCTTTTGTAATAGAGGAACATTATTTTATTAAAATCAAATTACCATTGAACACTTTACAAACTTGAATTAAATTACTAAGCATGCCTGCACTAAAGATAAACTTTATTACTCCTTCACTCCTCATTTTACAGTGAAGAAACTAAAGCACAGAGCAGTTAAGAGGTCTGCTGAAGTTACAGAAGAGAAGACATTAAATAAGGATGATGATGGCTTACCCTAGTGCAGCTAGAGTGGGGTTTTTGGTGGATTTTGTTTTGTTTAGTCTTGGGGCTGGGAGTTTTTTTGGTTGAAGTGCAGTTTTACCCAGCATGAAGATACACAACTCTAGCTCTGCTGGGACAGGTCACTGCTATGGCTGTCCCCCAAGAGGCAGGCAGAGCATGACAGCATCTTCTACAAAAACACATCCTACCTTCAGGGGGGAGCAAGACACATCTTTGCTTCTGAAACCTTCATAATGTCAGGGCCAATTCTTCTTGTGGTCTAAGTCAAGATCGAAGCTTGCCTTGCCTTTCAGAGTCAAGAAAATAGTGACTCTTCAGCTTTTTCCCCCAAAAAGGTTTCATTCTTACTCAACCATGACATCCCTAAAAACCTGCTCGTTTTGTAATTCTTTGGTCTCTGAGCAACTGCTTCATTATCTCATAGAAGAGTCATGGCTGATTTGCTTTAGTCTACTCCACAGACTGTTACTTCTCCAAAATACAAATATGTTTCTCTGTGCATATGGGGAGGCAGAAACAAGGACAAGCACAAGGACTGGAAGACATAAGTCTGCCACAAGCAAGAGGTGTTATTTTAGTTTCTGTGCCTTACATTCTGCAACCAGTTTGACTACAGCCATTAACAGGGTCTGCAGAAGTGCTCATCAAGCTGAGCTTCCTTCCTTTGTTGAAGTGATGAACAAGGACACAGGAAGACAGGGACAGACTCTGTGGAGCACCTTGAGCCAACTTAAGACACTTCTTGCAGAAATCCACATAAAGCAGAAAGCAATACTCTGTTAAATGTGATTATGAATATATTATCTTCTTTTCATAATGCCCCTTGAAGATCTTCTGGACAGAGTGGTTAGGAACAGATCCTTTCCAACTGCCAACTCAACAACAGTGAATCTAGAAACCAGCTCTAGTTTTATAAGAAAGATGGTAACACAGAGAACTCAAACATTAACACACTCTTCCCACTTCCTCCAGCCATGCCTAACACATTTTTAACCAACTGTAGTTTAAAATCTATTTTAAGCAGATAAAGCATTACAATATTCAACCAATATTAATTAAAATATTCATTTAAACTATTTATGAATGGGTATTTTCAAGATTGAGGTTACCTAACTCTGTGATACCATCATACCATCTGGCATCCTTTAGTTTCAGGTCTGTTTTCCTTCCTCTCTTCTCCCTCTGCCCCACCAGCTTTTTTCACCAGCAAAATGAAATATAAAAAAAAGAAATATGAAAAATGGGGTCCCCATCAGCCAGTGTGGCAGGCTATGCTAAAACCAATATGCATTGAGGCAGGACATACAGGTGCAGCCTTTTTCTAACTGTTGTCTAGAAAGGAAGTTTAGACTTAGCACCCCCAAGAAGCTTTTCACCTAGAACTGATCATCAGCAATACAATTCTCAAGACAACTTGCTAAATTCTTTAGCTGTGGAAGAATAAGAAGCGTCATGGCATATTGTTCACTAACCAAATCATCTTGAATGCTACTATAATGACATTCATAATACGTATATTTCATTACTGTATGGAAAATGAACTGTATAGCCTTATACTGATACCAAAGAAAAGGTTTATTGCATTGCACATACAAATAATTTACCAGAACTGCTGCATAAAACATGTAACACTTACAGCTTTTCTGAATGCAGGTCTAAATTACATCATAACTATTTATCAGGAGTGACTTTATCACTTAATGCTCGGTCTTTCACAGATAAAATGTTATTCCAGAAAACTATTAAAACACTTCTTCATTTCTAAGAATGAATTACATAAGGTCTCTCAAGCAATCTCATCCTTGAGGAGAAGCACCAAACATCACTGGCTACTCTACCATTTCTTATCCACGCAGCAAACTCTCAACTTCAGCTCCTCCATCACTTTCCCTCCTCATTGCAGCTGATTTTCACCTCGGGCACTGCTGCCAGAAGGGACCAACCAGCAACAAAAACAAAGAGTCTGAAGCCCTTTGAAGTTTCCAGCAGACTCGGGAATTGCGGACTGGAGTGATATTTCAGCTCACACCCACAAGTGCAACTGTAATTCATACACATCATCACCAAGATGTGGAGGACAAGCAGAAAAAAGGGCAAGACATGCACAGGCAACTTTTAAATATGCTTTCTCTTATATGAAAGTAACCCTACTAGCTGGTTTGCTTTTTTTCACTGAGAGCTTTCTGTATGTAACATTTTCCCATTGCATCTTTCCCCCTTTTATGCTGTTCCAACATAGATCAAGAGCTCCAGATTTGCACAGCTACTCCATGGTAGATTATAACCTGTTACACTACCACAGCCTCCTTTCTTGTACAATACCAGCAGTCACAGATGATAAATCATTTCCATCAGGGCCCAAGGGAATTTTTGTTCAGCTCTTTCTATAAATAGGTGCAACTCCTAGATCATCTGGCTAGCAATTTTTAATTATATTAATTACCATGCCTTTGAAAAGACAGCATCAGTACACCAATGTAACATATTACTAAAGTCACGAGGAGAGAGTGACAAAGGCTTGGTTTCTCTCTTGAGCAGAAAATATCCAACACTCACATCCAGAGGGCAAGGTTCACACAGAAATGCAGTGGGCTCTTTCAAGAAGAGCCTCTGACTGCTCAAACTGGGCCCTTCTTCAGCATCTCCAGGGCTGCACCTGCTGTGCTGTGCTCCTCACTGTGGCACTGCCAGGACAGGCTGATGTGCCACCTTCCTGAACTGGGAGCAGCTGGAATGAAGCACAACAAGCCACAGGGATGAGGACATGTATGCTGTGTACAGGTGACACTCAGCTCAGAGGAGGCCCAAGGAGGCTCTTGCAGCAACCTCAGCTTTAGGAGAAGCCATGAGACATCCAAAATTACACTTTCAAAACCTGCTGTCCCCAACAGCTTTTGGAGGATTATGGGAGCACATCATTGGGTTAAGCTCCTGTTTGTGATCTCTCATCTCATTTTGTGCCTACAGCCAAATCAAATGAGTATCCAGGCCAAAAGGTTTTAAATTAATCCCTCCAAATAAAAAAAAAGAAAAAAAATCCACTAGATCTACTGAAACATTTTATCTTGGCCTGTAAGACAACACATGGTGGTACAAAGTACCAGAGGGTGCTCTGGAGCTCCGCAGGTAAAATATTTTATCAGTCCATCTGCCACATCAACATATCAAACGAGCTCATATGAGGTTACTATCAACACCAAGCACCAATTGTGCTTATTTCTCATGCTTTTAGCTAAGTAATTTAGCAAGTGCCATTAATCTTTTTTACAAGACTGCAGTGTATTTTGTCCACAGTAATACTTTACAGAAACTTAGGGAGAAAAGGTGCAAAGCATTTTGTACTTTACCAGGTAAAAATTCCAAAATTGAATAAAATGGCAAATTATTTCCTACAGCTATTAAGGAATTATTTAACAACAGAAATATGAGACAAGGCTTCAGAAAAGGGACACATCTGTTCTGCAAAAAAAGTCTTTGAGGAGAACTACTAGAATAAGAGAAACTGAAAAAAAGCCAGTGAACTTGTATGGAAAAACAGCAGAAGGCATATTGCCAACAGATGGTGAAGAAGTCATACACCAAAAAGGAAAAAAAAAGTTGAAAGCATACTCAATTTTGAGGACTTGAGAAAAAAAACCAAAACCAAAGCTAACTCCTTCCTAATCACAGATTCCCTGGTTAAAAATGGAGCTGCATGTTCTTAACACTTAGGAAAGCAGTTGTAATTTCTGGGTTCTAAAATGGAGGCATTCAAAATTAGCGTCTGTCTATGAAAATGTTGGTCCACTCTTGAAATCACTTCCTTCCTCCCTGCTATGAAAACACACTCTTTTTTTTGGTGTGTTTTCATTTTTTTCTCGTGTTAGTGGTTAAGCTCAATGCACTGGAAAATACCTGATGCTTTAATGGGCCACTTTCTTATTAATTCAGACACCTGTTTCAAAAGATCCTTCCTCTCTGAGGCCTTTCTGCAGCAGCTGGTACAGGAACCAAGAGACAGGTATTTACAGAGCCTCTCCATGGAAGTTATTCCCCCTTATTCTGTGTGTCCAGACTGTCAATCTAATCATCAACCTGACTTTTGGAAGTAGGAATTTTACACAGCCAGTTTAATAGCACTCACTGATCAAAGGAATTTGATGTGCTATACTGCAGTTTTTACTGGGGGTACATTTTGCAGTTGGAACTCAATAGGTAAATAACCATTAAGGCATAACAACAGTCCCACATGAACACCCCGGCACAATCCTCTCAGAACACAAAAAAGTACTTTAAATGTCAAAATAATACAGAAGTCATCTACAAGCGGGCATCTTTCCCCAGCAAACCTCCTTCCCTTAGTTTGCATACCTTGCAAGAGCTATTCAGGAAGCTGACACACTGTTGCTGCAAACCAAAGAGCAACAGACACATCGGGTTTTACTCTCTTCTGAAATATGCAGCTGAAATTTCAGCAGTTGGCTTCAAAACTGTTCACCTTCCAGTTTCTCAAGGCTAGTTGCCACAAGTTTTCAAACTTGTTTTATCCCCTTCCCTGCTTTCATTCCTAATGTCTACACATTATACACTAACTCTGGTTAAGACACGGAAAGAAGTAATTACCAGGAACAAGGGCACAACTTTCCCATTTGTAACACTGACTCTGAGCAGCCACTTGAAAGTTAAAATGGGTGACTTACTTCTAGCACAAAAGTAATACTGGAGCATCAGCAATTGTTCATACTTAAGAGTTTTGTGTAGCTTGTAAACATTAACTTATTTAAAATTCTAAATCCCTTCAATCTCTTAAGTGCACAAAATGCTGCATAATATTGTAGCTAAAGCCTATCTTTTTTTTTAAGTCACAATCCACTGTGGTTCAAAACCTGTGGAAAGAGTAGCTTTGATTTTGACTATGAGACACTAAAGGCTACCCTAAGGTGAAGCTTTAGGAGCTGCCAGGATCAGTGGAGGAGTTTTCAGGACAGACAGTGATGTCTGACAGAGCCAAGTGCCTGTGGGCACATCACCTGATGCTGCACAGCTTCTTCAGCTGAGGGAAGGTTTGCTATGAATACACTTACTCGATAATAGACACCTGTGGGTTCATTTATTTCACTGTCTGCCGGATTCTCAGTCAACCATCCACACTTACAGACAAGTTTTTCTTCATCAAGAAAAAAAATGTAAAAACCTCTGACCACAGAGGAAGAGTCCTTATCTATGCCAACATCCACACTAGAAGGCCTGCATAAGGCATAAACCTGACTCGTGACTCTTACAAGAGCTAACAGGTTGCTTTCAAAGGGAAGAACAAGACAACAAAAACGTCCTCAAGTCTTCCTAGAGTCACAGATAAAAATGCAATCATTGCACAAACAGTCAAACTTTTTATGCTGATTTGACAAAAATACAATGAACTTCTAAACCTCATGGACCAGTCAGGCTTAATTTAGAACAACACAACCTTTAAAAAACTTGATCTGCCACCAAGCACTTTCTATTTACTGGACTTCAGCAGACGTAGTTCAGAAATCAGAACACAAAAATTCCTCACATCACGGAATTTATTCTGGCATTCAGCTTTTGCACCCAAACAAAACAATCAGGCACACACTGCCAAGAAACATCAGTGCAGCTTCAGGGCACCAGCAAGGGCTGCTACGTGCAGGGCTTCTCTTCAACACTCACGGGGCTCCTACCAGGGTGGAATTCTTGAACTCGCTAAAGCATTTGTAGATTACACGCCTGTCCGGTTAAATACTTCCTGCAATTTTGTTAATTATACATCAGGGTCTGCAATTAGGGAATGAGTCCCATCCTAGAAAACATACAGCTCTCAAGTCACCCCCCCAGAAAGTGTGTCTCGACTGCCGTTTCTGCAGATGCCTCTAGTATGTATGCTATTATCCCACAGGAAAATACTTTCAAAACTTGAATAGAATGTGCAGTTCTACCGCTGGATGGTTTTCCTTTTCCTTTTTGAGCGCTGCAGACCGCTTCTTTAGGTGAACACACATTTCTGTAGGTGGGGGTGGAGATCTCCGGGGGCAGACAAGTGCAACCCCAAGTTCAGGTTCCCTTTCCGCGTCCATCCCTTCCAGAGGCGGCCAAGCTCAGGCTTTCACACCAACGCCATCCCCCCTCCACATCGGCGTTATCCTCCGCTGTCAGCAAACCCACCAAAGCAAACACCGGGCCTCTTCCTTCTTTCCCCCTCGATTCGTCATCAAGATGGAAATTAACAGATTCTCTCAGAGACAAGAAAAAAAACCCAAAAAACGCACCGAACAATGGGAAACACCTCCCCGCCCGTGCCCCACAGGACGGAGGGAAACAGGATCCCCTGCGCTGGGGGAGTTACTGAGCGGGGATCAGATGCTGCTAAAAATACGGGAGCGGTGCGAGCGGGCCC
>NW_005054345.1:1037522-1055362 GCF_000277835.1 Geospiza fortis | reverse complement strand
ACCTTCCCAAGGGTTCCCCCCGGGCGGGTCCCCAGGCAGGGAAGGGGTTCCCCGTGCTGGTCCCTGAAGGGACCCGAGGGGCACGGTCAGTGTTGGCACAGGGCAGTGAGCCCCAGAGTGGAGCAAAAGCAGCCGCAGGCACTCGGCTTTTGCGTTTCTAAAGGTTTTTCATGCAATGAGCAGGTACTCCAATAAGCCATATATTTAGCTCCTTTTTTTTTTTCCTTCATAATAATATATCCATACTTGGATATAAGTATAGCTAAGTACTGATAAATGCAAATTTGAGGACAGTGAATGCTCCTGTGTTGCTGTGTTAGTGTGCCAGCGCTAACCCACACAGAGTGGACTATACAATGGTCCTTTGGTTCCTCAAAATGCATCCTTGGCTTCAGAGTCACCCCATGGAAAATACTTTAAAATCCAATTTTTAAAGTGAAGTATTTTTTTAAGGTGAAGCAAGCGTGGTGCAGTTGAGAGCAGCTGCAAAGTCCAGTCTGTAAAGCAGTACAGCGTGGCTGCTGCTTATCACCGAGTTCTCTGCTGATACAGCTCGGGCCTGCTTTGCACCTCTTGGGTCACAGATCTCCAGACCCGTTGTTCACAGTGACATATTTGGCTCCACAACTTTTGCTGGTGGACCTCAGTCTGGGATCGGAGTTTTTGCTGATTATTCTTATGAGCTCATTCTTGTGGATTTCATTTTATTACTGTTTAGGGTGGTTTGTTTTGCTGCTTATCAATGGGTAAGTTAAACAACCCTGGTGTAAAGCCTATGATTGCTGCCATTTATGGTGTTCTAACACGGTTTCAGGCTTTTCAAGGAAACTGAAACTGAAAATGGGGCAGGATTGCGAGTGTTGCTCAAGATAGAGAGGCTTTGCAGTGGTGCATTGTAAATAATGACTGTTGTCCATGGCTTGCTCATTTGGGTGTTTATCCTATGAGTCTGTTGGCTTAATTTAATAGAATTAGGCAAGCAATTGTTGGAGGGGATCCACTGCCTCACCCAGCCATGATTTCAAGGTTAAGGCAATGTCAGAATGTCAGAGCTGTCTGCTGTGAGAACCTGGTGATGAAACTCCACCGTTGTCACTCGTATTTTCAGTTGTGCCCTGGCACCATTGGGAAGGAGATTACAGGTAGCTAAAAGACTGAGTTATCTGCTCTCTCATCTTTTGTTTTCTCTGTGAGGCTCAGGCCTGTGTCTTGATGTAGTTCAGTGAAAACCACAGGTCACACTGTGCCGTGTGTGAGGCTGTGATCACAGTTTGATCCTCCACAGTGAGGAGCTCCTATGGAAACCTGTGGTGCCTCCCTGATGTGCCAAAATAGCCTTTCTTTGGAAACCAGAGTGCAAAGTGGTCTCATCCTGACATGCAGTCAGGACATAGGTGGGATTTCCTCTGCATCTCAGGGTAGAGATTTTGCATTTATTTACCTTGAGGCTGATCTCCAGCAGGAATAGCTGCTAATCCCAGTTACAAGTTTCCTCTTAGTAGGTACAGGGTGCTCCAAATCTGGGCATGTTTTTAAAAAATGCAGACTTGTCAAGTGTCAGAAGAGACCTGCTTTTCATGGTGGACTCACAGAGACCAAAAAGGAAGCAGAGGTTCATGTTTGGCCTTGCAACAAGACAGACTGCACCTGTGAGAGCTCTGAAGGGGGAAGAGCTACTACCAGTCATGCCTGGGTTCTTTGGAGTAGGGATGGTTGAAGGCACTGCTGTTCCCAGCCATTTACTCCTGTTTTGTCAGATAGGTCATTAATAGTGGCTTTGCACCACTGGCTCAAAAGTTGTACAAAGGTCCAGGAGATGGAAAATGGAAAAAATTTAGTGTTCACAAATGTCTTTTAATATCTCTGCATATGCTGAGGTAGAGCTGTGAGCCTGTTCGTTTTGCTACCTCACTTTTTGCAGTTTGGGGACAGGGAAGCAGAGAGATGGGTCCTCAGAGGATGGGATTTATGAGTATGGTTTCTTTGTTTTAGCAGAACCATAGGGCAGTTTAGCTGCTTACTTCAGTTCTCTCTGGTTTTTACTTCCTCTACTTAGTTTGGGAAACAAGTAATAGTCAGAATGGATTTTCTAGAGCCTTAAAATGCTCCTATAGAGGAAGAAAGATTAATGTTGTGGTTTAGGGCTACACAAATACTACAGATGGAAAAGATCATGCAAATACAAAAATTTGTGTCAGACTAATGTCAATACAGAACTGGCAACACAAGTCAATGAAACTTTTTCTCACCTCTAGACGTTAAGCAGTTGGCTGTAATCTGTTGTCAGAGTGGAAATGTTTATGTTCTGAAGTTTGCCAGTGTACAGAATTCATGTTCTGGTACACCTCGGTACAACAATGTCACACATGGGTCTGTCCTCACCACCTTCTGGCAGCTACCATCTTCTGAGTGAAATCTCTCTTTCAAAACAGAATGGAAATTCAAGAAAAAGAGTTTTAAACTATGCAGACAAGTTTATGTTTTATTTTACAGTCTTTTGATATGAGAGGAAGCAAGTGACATATTGATGTATTCTTAAGGCTCATACGAGGTAGCCAGAAGTGATGAACTGTTTTACTAAAAAATCAATTTCCTTTTGAGCTAAAATTCACTGAGGACATAAAAAGTCCTTCTTGTTAGGAGTTCCTCTACAAAATTGACATCATAAATTGCCTAGTTTTTAGATGAAAGACCCTTTGATAACACCATTTTACGTGACCCGTGTCCATGTTATTGTTGGACGACATTTTGGATATGTTTAATATGTCATGCTTAACAAAGGTTTTTGAAAGACCTTTTCTGTCCTCAGCATGGAAAAGTTTTTTCACTTCCTTTTCTTCCATCAAGCTTATTTTCCCAGCACTTATCATCTCTCATTAGGTCTTATCTTTCTTCTGGATAGGATTGTTTTCCCAATTCATACACAGAAGCCCAGTTGACTTCTGAGTGCAATCTTTCCATGCCATGGTACCCAGAGGTTCAGAGATAACTCTGTTTGCTTGGGTAATGTTGGTGAATAGAACACAATGCAATTTTAAAACCTTTTTCTGGAAGGCAAAAAAAAAAAAGACCTTGTATACCTCTGGAGAATGGAAGTAAATTACATTCTTCCATTATGTATGTGAATCTGATTGTGAGGATGGTGGAATTAATTTATCTGGTTATAAAGGACATGGCATCTTCTAAAATGCACATGATTATTTTTAGTTTTGTTGATTTTAGCTGAACTGTAGACATTTCTCAGTATATGTTACAACTGCATATTGCTTTCTGAGACAGAGTGAATGCAGCACTAGAAAGCAATTATGGAACTAATATATTTCCCTGAAATGTACTTTGTGATGCAGGATTTTACTCATGTTTCTAAAAATTACTTAAACTTCTGCCTAAATTATCCTAGTATCACAAATATGCCACTTATATCAATTTATCCCAAAGATACCGTCTTGGTAAGGAGAAGTATTCCATGACTAGCAAGAATAACTTGCCTTCCATAATAACAGTTCTCCCCAGGTCCAAAATGTTTTTTCAGTGAGGAGTGTGATGCCTGCCTACTCTATGCACTGGGGCACCTGCATTGTGAGCCACAAAGAACAGAAAAAACATGCATTTTGGGACTAAAACACCCAAGCAACAAAGCAGACAGTCATCATACAAAAGTAACCTCTTCAAACAAACCCTCTGTCACCCAGCTTCCTGGGGAATTTTGTGTAGGAATCAATTTTTCTTTTTCTCCTTGTACCACGTGTTGCCATAGTCTCAGCTTCAAGAATGATGATAGACCTATAAAACATGATCTGAGGGGGAAGATTGAAAGAATTGGGGTTGTTTAGTCTGAAGAAAAGGAAGGTGTTGGGAAAAATGGTAATGATCTTTCAAATATATAAAATTTTTCTCTGCAGGCAAGGAATCAGTTTTTCTTTATGTTCAGTGGGTCTAGGGCAAAAGGTGATGGACTTGGAGATTTAAAGTAGATATTAGGAAATTATTTCAAACTGAAAATGTAGTTTGGCAGTGAAAATGATTATCTGGGAATCTCATTTGCTGAAGGCTTTGAAAGGCAGATTAGGTCACATGTCTCAGGAATGGTTTTAGTTGCAGTAGATTATATGGAGATAACCCCAAAAGGTTCCTGGCTGGTTTATGATGTTTTGTTTCTCTCAGGTGATTTACAGCAGATGCTTTACTGCTGTGCTATTTTGATTCTCACTCTTCCTTACATCCTCATAAAATGGCAGGAAGAAAAGATGTCAGTAGGTAAAAAATTGGGTAAGTAGGATGGGTGGGGATGTTCCCAATAGCAGAATGCCAAGAAATCACAGTTCCTGGAGGAAAGCTGGTGCTTCAGCAGAGTGTGACATTCAGCCTGTCCTCCTGACAGGCTTTGGGACACAAGTGTTGGGCTGGCTTTCAACAAAAATTGATGATATAAATTTTAATTTTAAATTTTAACTGGAGCTTCACTTTTTACTGTGTTCAAGTATTTCCTGAATTTGCAAGGAGTGATCTCTATCCACAGTTCACCAGAAGCCAGTTTGTTAGACTTCTTGTTCCTCTGGTTCTCTGCAACAGTAAGGTAGTACCCAAAGTGCTTGTAATTCTTTGAAACAGAGTTGAGGTATTAATTGTTTTAGTTAAATATACATTTTGCTGCAAAATTTAAAACACCTCTCGTTCACCTTCTCCATACTCTTCTTTTTTTTTTCATTTTCACCATTCTTCCTGTAGCCTAAAATCTCTATTTTCTTCCTGTGGGTAACTGTAGGTCTTCTGCAATAAAATAGTGATAAAATGACACTTGAATAGATTCATGAGAGCCTAGGGAGTGTGACCTGTCAACTCTGGTTGACAACTCTGCCCAAGTCCAAGATCACCTATGTCTTTGTTATTCCTTGACAGAAAACTGTTGAAACTCTTTCTGAATACTGAATGATGGCTACAGGTACTGTGTTCTAATCCCTTACTGCTTCACAAAATTTCCTAATATTGCTGTAAGTCAAAGTGTTTATTATGTGTTCTGTTTGTGTTGTTAAAGCAATTTTATATACCTGAAAGCTCTTACAGTGCTTTGTTTCAGTTTTTCCTTATGGATCATGATTTGTAAATCTCTGAGATGTTTCACTGTCTGCAGCCTCCTTCTTTGGTCCACTTTTCCAGTAAGCATGGCACCCCAAGCTGCACAGAGTGATCCAATTAAAACCTCAGTGTTTAATAAAGGAATGTTATTTAGTGTGTACAAAAATGCCATTGATCAAATTTAGTGTCCTTCCTTTTCCTAACACACCATTGCCTGCAGTTTATAGCTCCTGTCACTCCCTGTCCTTCTCCATGTAATTCCTGCCTACTCACATTTTCTTATTTTATGCTTCTCCAGATGATTATTCTGAAGGGTACAATTCTGCACTTCCTGTTGAAGCTCTGGTCTGTGACAGCTTAGCTGGCTGGATTGCAGCAGACAAGGTACTGGAGACTGAACAGAAGGAATGTGAGAAGGAACCATTGAAGATTTTGTACTAAAAGTATCAGGTGGTTGTGAATGACTGCCCTTGGGAAATTCACTTTATCCTCTGGCCAGAAATGTTTCTTCTTAACATTTAGTTTTGCTTTTTGATTAGTCTGTGTTTGTACAGCCTCCTCTTGGAGGGACAGGCTGGAAATTTGTACCAGTATTTGCTTTTGCATGCTCAAACACTACTGTGCTTCCTGAAAAAAAAAATCTAGAAAACAACTATATCATACAGAAAACAGAAGTTATCATAAATTAAACCTATGACAGTATGAAAAGGAATACAAGAAAGTGATTGTTCAATTCCTTAGTCTGTTCTGATTTTGGTTGTGTGGAGTTTTGGTTGTGAGCAAGATGAAAATCTTGCTTGTTTACTTACATGACAAAAGAGGAAAAGGCCTTTTTTTTTTTTTAGCTGAACATACTGTTTAAACAAACACCACAGTGAAACGAGACAGCTAAAGGTACTGTAAGTTTATTCTTTTTTATTTTTTATAATGTTTAGAAATTTTTGTGTCTAAGAATAAATTACTTTTCCTTTATTGTGAAGTGCATGCCTACAGTTAATTTTTGTGACAGCAAACTGTTCCCTCTTTCAGTTAAGTTCACAAAAATTGCACACTCTGTGCAGCTACTTTAACTTTTATTTGGAGGCATTATCATCTTAGCAGTGGACTTGCAGGCTGCTTCAGAAATTCTGGAGGCTGCCTATTGACTTAGAAAATGTCTCAAAAACCACAGGCACACCGTTTGGTGTTTTGGTCTGTGTGCTGTTCCACAAACACTCCTTTAGACATGGGGGACTGCACAGAATCTCTGCAAGACACAGGGTGATTGCAATGGTGCATTTTGCCTCTGGCTTACAAGCTGTACACCAGCACTGTGCAAGGGTTAAGGACAAGATAAAATCACTTGCTGCTGTTTTGATTTCCTGATGAGTTGGTGGTTTTACATGAGAAATGAGGAATGCAGTGAGGACCATTCCCATGCCAAAATTTCAAAGTATGTTTCTGTCCACTGTGGTGCCCTTCGTAGGTTTTACATCAGATTCTTAAATTTGGATATAAAGATCTCTGTTGTAGAAGCCCCATCTTGTGGACAACCAATCAATGACTACTTCAGCACAGCTGAAATTTGAAATACTGAGAAAATATGGAGATATTTTGGTAGTTTTTGCAACAAACTGGAGAGTCTTCATGTTTCTGGAAAATATGGAAACTTCATTCATGTGTAGAAATCAGCATGTGCTTTTCAAAGACTATTTCCACAGGAAGAAATTGTGAATTGCAGAGTGGTATTAACACTGGGGTGGAACCAAGGGTGGTGCCCTCAGAACCCTGTTTTAAGTCCAAATCAACTAGAACACAAGCCTGAATCCTGCCTTGAATTCCCAAAATAGTGTCCTGTAGCACTTGGATAGTACAAATGAGTCTTTTAAGTGGCAAAATCATATAAGGGGAGAAGGACATCCTTTAAAAAAATTGTTAAGAGAGAAAGAATAGCAAAGTATGCATGAAAACTGAGTCTGGAAACTTTGGAAATATCCTTAAGGAGATTGTTTCAGCACAAAGTAGTGGATGAGGTCAGCAACTCCAGACTCAGTGAGTCAACACACTTAGTAGGAAGTAAAAAGAGTGTGAAAACAAGCCTGTGATAAAAGCTAATTTCAGGTTTCAGTGTGACCTTGGTAGGATATATTAGATATATTCTATTAAATAGAATAATACATACATATAATTACAATGTCTTTTTGTTGCTCTGAAGAAATTGGGTTGCTCTATGATAGTTTTCTGTTTCTTCCATATGAAGAAAGTAGGAACCTTCGTGATAGTTTTCTGTGTAGTAATTAAGGCTGTAATGAAGGAGCCAGAAAATGTGGCGACATCTAGGGAAAGGTTGGCAGAAGTGCTTCCAGCTGAAGCTGTGGCCACTTCAGGTGTTGTATGCAGGGAAAATTCTGTTGGAGTGGTTTATTTGGAAGGTATGCCAAGCGTAAAGAAGATTCTGGCATGGGAACAGGGTGCCACTGCAGCCCCTTTGATGGGAGCAGGACAGGGGTTGCTATTCCTATACGTGGGTGTCTGACTGAGCAAGGAGATTAACAGAAGCAGAAGTTCAGAATTTGGTCATTGCAAAGCCAGGAAATAATTTCTTAGTCCTTACCAACAGTGGTCTGGATGAAATCTTTACTTCTAAGATGCAATACATTTTACTATTTCAAATTATCCTTGGAAATGAGTGTACATCTGCCATTTCACAGTTTAAGTTTAAAATAACTGTTTCTTTCATATTGAAATAATTAGATTTGCATCATTCTGTAGTCTGGGAATTGCATAAACAGCTCATTTGTAACATATATAGATCTGAAAAAATCACCTTCCTTAATAAGCTAACAGGTACAACTATAAATGCACATTATCAGTATATTACTAAAAAATTCACAGAAATATCCAACTCCTTTTGCTTCTCATATTCTTTTGGAACAGAATTCTACATTTTTGATGAAAGGCAACTTTGATGAATTGTCTGAGCCAGTGCAAAACCTTTGAGAAAGGTATTCCAAAGTCTTCTCCTTAAGTAAGATAATATTAAAACTTTAGCAATATAGAGCACTACAGTTTTTATCTGAGAGCAAATTTTGCTGGAACCAGCATGTGCAATCAAAATCTTTCTCAGTGTGAAGTGAAGCCATGACAGGATCTCTGCAGCTCCTTTCTGTGGAAGTTGTTTCTTCCAGGGGAGACAGAGAACAGCAGTTCCTGGTTGACCCCTCAAGGGAAGAGCAGGTGAAATGGGAACAGCTACTTAGAATTCCCTGCACTTAAATAATAAAGCATGAACAGTGCAGCAAGAGGAGTACAGACAGATACTAGTATGGTGGGAAATCAGAGTAGCTGCAGCCTAGGGAAAGAAAATGAAGATGTAAAGCTTGTCATGAAAGGGTTTTGGAAAGCAAGGATTTGTTCCAGCAGTGTTGAGAGAAGGAATAAGGGCTGCTCAATCCCTGTTCTACCAGGTGAGTGCATTGTAGTACAGAGGAAGGACAGGTCTTGGTGTAAAGGACAGACTATTGCCTTATTCTGAGCAGAAGGCTCTAGAAAAAGTAATTATTGGTAAAAGCAAAGTCTCTGAAGGAGTAGAAGAAAAGGGTATCATTCAGTGATTGATTGGATTGAATTGTGTTACAAGTTACAGGTGTTTGTTTATGCCCATATGAGAAGGAAGAGAACTGATTCCATCACGAAGAGCAATTTATTGTACCTTCCCTGCTTAGGTACAATAAAATGTTCAGTTGCTGAGGGTTCCTTGCTAAAAGTTGCAGAGTAGTATTTATCTCTCATAGATTTTTTCCAAGAAAATACAGCAGAAATGGAAACTCAAAGTTAGAATGTAAACCTGCAGTAATCCACTGTCAGAAGAATTGTGTAGGTGTATAAAATTGATTTCAAAGGGAATGAAGAGGTGTGACTTGTGAATTGCTACTTTTTAAAGATAAAAAATTAGTTCACATGTAGGTCATGTTAAAAAAAGAAAGTAATTTTTCGTCCTTATCTCTTTATTATGCACATTTTTATAGATGTTTTCTTTGGTTGCCTGTATCCTTTCTGCTATTTTAAATATGTTCAAAATTTTATTGAGATAAAAATGTTAAGAGATGTAATAGTACTGATATATCAAGTGATTTAGCATTAAAAAAGACAGATTTTCAGTGGCCATTTGAAAACAAGGCTTGATGTGTTATGTCAATACAAAACTAAATCTCTGCAGTTGAACCTTGAGCACTTGTGTCTGTAATGTATAAAATTGTTCCTTTAAAGCTGTTTCTGTCTTGTGTCCCTTCCTCTTCCAGCCCAGTCCCTTTGTCCAGAGCAGTGCTGGTGGCACATTGCTGTGACCCCATTGTCACCACCACAGGATCCCCTTCCCCAGGGATGGATCGTGGTCCCTGTGCTGTGTCAGCCAGGAGGGGAGAAGGACAGACCCCTGCTGTCACCAAGGACACCCCAAATCTCTCCTGAGCCTCATCCAACAAGGTTCTGTAATTTACAGTTCCTTATGGCAGGGCACTTCTTCTGGTGTTGTCATGAGTATTTTAAAATATTATCAGGCAGTAATTGCTATCACAACTTTTAATTCTGTGTTTCTGTTTCAAATTTTCCTCAGTTCATTCAGAACCAAAAGTTAATGCCCGTTGGCTAATTTCCAGTGCATGCCTCCACAGAACAACTGCTGCCTTTAACTGGTGGAGAGATCAAGGCTTGAACTGACAAAAGACATCTGTATTTTGGAAAACAAATTAATGTTTATGTTTTAATTTATAAGTTCCTGGCTCTTTTATGGTTCCTGTTTTTCAAGTAATGTCTCTTTGGATCCCTAGCTGATGGAGAGTCAAAATGGAAAAGGCCCATGAGAGAATTATCACAATAGAACATCTGGTCTGCATTGGAAAAAGCTAAGAAAGATATTCAACATCTCTGAGACTGAGGCAGCCATGAGGCAGTTTGAAAGTCAGTCCATGAAAAATTGTGCAGGTTGTGGCCACCTGGGCCAATCTAGTGTTGTTTTGGGAAGAGCTACTCTGCTCATGAGCATCTGAATTTTAATCTCCCTGAAGCATGGATATGTGAGAGCTGGGAGTGGTATGAAAGGTGTTTGCTTTCCATAATGTTAATCTGGGTCCCAGCATTGTCCTAATTATATTGTGGGTTCTTGCCAGTCTCCCAGACTTCTTTTGAGCATGTAGGCTGGAGTCAAAAGGCTTTCCCAGGGCTTTTGGCATAGCTTTACAGGAAAGTGGATGGAAAGGACTTTGTATATTTTTGCTAGAATATTTTGCATCCTGCTTTAAACTATTCCAGAAGGTAAAAGGACATTAGCTAGGCTGTGTGTTGGCTCATGTACTGCTATGTCACTAATGAGAAGGAGTTTTATTCCTGTTTTCTGTAGCCACAGACTGTAAGAAATGCAAAGAAATCATGGACCAAGCAGGGCAGTAAAGATACCCCTGGATTCAGAGGGAACAAACTCCTTCCACCACATGGAACTTTGGTCCTTTAAGTCATTATAGCTCATGCAGAACAGAAACAATTTGACATGTATAACAAGAAACATTGCAAATTGTTTGCCAAACAAAGACTTATACTGCAGATGGAAGAACTGATGAAAATTGTTTATAGATGGGGAACTAAATGTAGATTTTTCAAGAACAAGGTTGCTGTCTTCCTTGCCAAGACAAACAAATCTGATAGACCATCTCATTGCTTTAGGCAGCCTGAGGACCTACTGGAAAGTCTATGGACCTTTTTCCACAGAAAATTTGTGTGTTGTCAATACATAAGTGTGTTGTCCACAGTTACACTGTGGCAGCTGCAGAGGAAGTGGAAGGTTCTCAGGAATACATTAGGGAGAACTGGATTTTTGGCTTCTGAAACAGTGTGGAGTGCTTTTGGAAACTGTGGAAGTTTATAAGCTGGATATTAGTGCAACAAAAGGTTATCTGTGAGTTAAATATAATACTAATTAATCTGCTATCTTTAGATCTTAACACTAACAACACAATGAAATTGAGAATTCCTGTCTTCTAGAATTGCAGTTTCCAAGATGCCTTCATTCCTGTGAACATACCCTGGTCTGCATTTAGAGATTTTCAGAGTTACCTTTAGAAATCTGTGCACAGATGTTTTTAAAATGCACTGTGTAATCATCCCAAACAATGGTTTTAATGGGCCAGTTATTTAGGAAATCATGTAATGAGAGCATAAATACAATCCCTGATACTGACATAAAACATGTATTAGCAAAATAATATAGTTTGTATTTCCTTGATATAGAGCAGACCCTGGAAATACATAACTCATCATGTCCTTAAAATTCTGTTATATCTGTAAACATCGATATTGGCAGAGAGGCCCAGCAGCATCCTGGGCTGCATTAGGAAGAGCATTGCTAGGAAGTCAGAGGAGGTGATTATTCCCCTGTGCCCAGCACTGGTGAGGCTTCAGTGGGAGTGCTGTGCCCAGTTCTGGGCTCCCCACAGCAGGAAGGACTTGGACATGCTGGAGGGAGGGCAGGAAAGGGCCGTGAGGGTGGACAAGAGGAGCATCTGTCCTGTGCTCCCAGGGAGGTTTGAGGTTGACATCATTGAAGAAATTCCAAACTCAGCTGAGCAAGGTCCCGAGCACCCTGCCCTGGGTGATCCAGCTTGGAGCTGGGCTTGGGCTGAGTGATCTCTGGAGATGCTTCCAGAATATTTGGGAATATTTGAGGCAGTTTGCTTGTGTCTTGTCAGTGTTTTAGCTGCAACTCAACTGTGGAGGAATCCTAAGGAGAGCAAAGGCTGTGACCCCAGAAATTCATCCAGATGGCTGAGGCCCAGAAAAGGCATAATGGGAGCTGCTAAGTACTCTGAATGTCTCATCAGAGTGATATTTCACTTGAAAATACAAAATAGAAATTACTTGGGTCTTAATGACACTGAATACCCATAATGTTCTCTCACTTCAGCTGGACTGCAGATGCTAACAACCTCTCTCTATCTGAACATGTTTATTTTTGTTTAATCTTGCTCTGTACAATCTTAACATATATTTTACTCTAGAAATTAATACTTGGTGCTTTACAGTGCAGAATTTATTTGCTTGTTTGTTCCACACTTTCTTTCCTTTCTAGTACTGATATTAACAAATTACAATTTATTTTGACATATTACTTCAGTAATAAGCACATACCATGTCTCAAGGAGTTGAAAATAATAAGAAGGGAGATGAAATTCACAAAGAGCTTTCATAGTTTAAAAATATGTATGTTGAAACAAGATTTATGTTGAAAGGCAAAGATAATTGTTTTTAATCAGCTGAATAGTGGTAGGAAAATTCACCTGTGGCTTTTCTTTATGGAAATGCCAAGGAGCTAACTTGCAGAATTGAGAATTCCCAAGTCCTCCTTCTTTTGAAAATTCTTTGTCTTTCATATTGCCTTTTAAGGAAAAAGGAAAGCACACTGGAAAACAAGAAATTGAGCAACATTGCACAAGTAATTAGGAAATAAATAGATTATACAGCATTTTATTTCATTTTGGTTTTGCACTTCAGCAAGTGAAACAATAAGTAAATAACCCATTTTTTTATTATCAATATATGGAGTCACATTGGGTCTGACAGACCAAGGCATAAATGTATAAATAACACCTGTGATAATTATTACAGGACATCACATTTTGCTAGGGATGAGCCCATTTAGGAACCACAAAATTAAGACTTCAGAAGAAAATAACACATGAAGGTCAAATGTACTTAGTCATTCGTTGCTGTCTCTGCGCCACTTTTCCCTGACTTAATGCTTTTACAGCACATCTCTGATTCAGTCTCCTCTGTCCTGTGTGGGATGGGGCTTTTGGGGGCAGAGTATTACTTTAAATTGACACGTCTAGCAGTAGTTCCTACTTGTATTGGTTTCCTTTTATAAATGTGTAACCTATTATATCTATCCAAGCTGGCTGAGCTCCAAGTCACCCATTTCTCAGTAATACAGGAAATTAAATCTAATGTCTAATAAGCATAGAGGCTTATGCAACCTTCATTCCCTGTAAAAAGTATTAAATAACATAATAATATTACCTTGTCTTTTGATTGCTAGGGAGCTGTGCACTTAGTTTTTATGTAGATCAAACTGGCTGTGGATTTGGGCTTGAAGAGTCTGGGTTTATCCATTCTTTTTTGCAGACTTACTGAATTTCACCTGGAAAATTCTCTGATTATTAAAGGACCCCCTGAAATGTTCATGTGTGGGGTTTGGTCCCTTTCTCCACTTCTCCCTTTGTTCCCACAGTGTCCCCCATGATCTCATCCTCGGGGTGCTGCTGCTTCCTCATTCATTCTCTCTCCCCCAGGATTTTCCAGCCTGAACAGATTTCTGCCTCTTCAATCCCATTTTCTGATAATACTCACCACAGCTCTGTGTCAGTTGGTGCAGCCTTTAAAAATGCAGAAAGCTGACTTTAGGCCATACAGGTTAGCAACATAATTTCAAGGCTTTGTCTCCTGCATGTACCAGTTCAATAAGTGGATTTATACTGAATAATTTTAAACTGTTACAGCCCTCTGACCATTTCTCTCTTGCTGCTGTAATACATAAAGTGGCATAAGGTCACTGATGCTGTGGAAATTGGTTTTGGAGCTGATATGCTAATTCAGCAAGAAATCAGTTCTAGCAGAAATGCAAAGAAAATTATTTTAATCTAGTGCCATGCTACTTTGTTGGCTTTTAGGAAAGAGATAACTAAAATATTCAAGGGAGTTCCAAGTCTGTGGGAAAAGTACCATTTTGGAGATTTAAGGTTATTTTTGCCTCACAGTTTCTTAGCTTCTTTTCTGAAAGCAAATAAGCTGAATGTGATGGACACAAATATGACATTTTCATGTGCTCAAAAAAAAAAAAGAAAGAAGATCTTTTTTAAAACTGAGTTCTGTATAAGAATAAGCTTGGTTCAGTCTTTTCTGTGTCACTCACCCCATGTTTACAGTAACTGCTTCTGCAATTTTGTGGATGAAAACTTCCATGCAGATACATCCAGAGCCATTAATGAGGATGCATTATGCAACTAACTGCAATGGGGAACAAAATTACATTAATGGTGCCTAAGGAGGAAGAGAATCTCTGCACTCAGTGTGAGTACGGGGTAGCCAATGCCTGATTTTTTTCCAAAACAAATATTTAAGTTGAATTGAAAACAATAGTTGATCTCTGAGAATAATCATCAAGAGTTTAAAAGCTCTATATTTTTTTCAAAACATTGCACTTATACTGAGGAATTTCCAAGCACAAAAAGTAAAATAACTTTAATGCTTACTGTATGAATATGCCAAAGGAAAAAAAAATACCAGCATAAACTCTTTCATCTTTTTGAGATGAAGAACAGAGAAAATAAAAATTCATTTCTAAAAAACATTTTTAAAATATCTGAATTGTAAAAGTAGTGCTGTCATTGTCATATTTAAAAAGGTATTTTAATTTCATAATAAATAAAAAAAGATGACATTTTACTCTCTGTTCTTTCATAAAACAGGTACAATGCTGCTGTTTGCAGAGGAAGGACACCAGCTGCAACAACAGTGTCTGGTCTAGAGTGAGGGATGAGCTCCACTGGACATGAGTTGGCTTCCCTGGCTGCTGTGCTCAGTATTTCATTTTAGCAAGTCTAAGATTGCTCCAAGTGTTCATGTCCTCCTGCACTTTATGCTATTGCAAGCATCAGGTTGTGTGTTATTGAAGAGAGAGAAATAGAAAGTGCAATTCAATGTTTTATTTCATCCTGCCCAAGTTTACTCAGACAGACACACCCAGAGAGAATGTGTGCTGCTCTCAGCTTGGAGATCTTGTGTTAGAAATCCTGGCTCCCCTGTGCTTTCTTGCTTTGCCCATAGCTGATAAGAGAATTCATAACAGGAACCCCCTGTTACCTCAGCTGCAAATGGTTCTGAGAATCTAAGGGCCAAGAGAGTGGAATTTAAATTTATTTTTGTTTGGCTTGTGTTTCAGCAAGCATTTAAAAGATCCCCCAGTTTATCTTTGTCAGAGATTTTTTTCTTTTGGTTTAGCTTGGACACCAATCTCACTGTTGAGTTTACATTTATGGAGTGGGACCCAAGGTTTTCTCCAAGCATTCAGTATTGTGATTTTGACTTTGCAAGTCTTGTTGCTTGGGATAGGTGTAAAAGTCATGTCTGCATGTACAGCAAGAACAGAACTGGGGTGTGGATGATGCTACTTAGTCAATTGAGAAGGAACAAAAGTAATTCTGGAGGCTGCCTGTCCTCTTGGCTGGCAGGCAGAAGAGTTGGTAAAAGCTAAAAGACAACAGAGCACCCTAATGATGATGTTTATTTTTATATTTTATTTCGTAGGTGGATTTTGAGGAATAGTTTTTAAAATGTAGTTATTTTACTCTCCTTTAGCAAAGCATGTATGACCACAGCTGTTTTTCCAAAATGCCTGATTTGCTTGCTTTTGTTGCCACCAGTCGAGTTCTCACTCCACATAGCAATGTCCACAAGGTGGTGCCACAGCTAAGAAGTTTGCAACAAATAAGGCAAAAGTAGTTTGCTAATTCTGTCTGCTTTTTGTAACTGACTAAAGTATCTGCATCATTAAAGAATTAATAATTATTTCATAAGCCCAGTATCACAGGTTTTCATCTCTTTTTTTAAACCACTTGTGTGAGCTAAGCTGGGTCTGTCTGCTGAGTGAGAGCAGCATCCCCACACCTGTGACTGTCCTGAATCCTGTACAAAAATGAAGAGGCAGCTCAGGGTTTAGCAGACAGGCTGATGAAGAGCTGTGTATTTCCCAGCAGAGTTACCTGTGCCAACACTGGCATGTGGCTTATGTTTGTATCTGGTCACTTCAGAAGGAATCACCTGAATCCTGACAAGCAGAATAGTTCATCCACAACTTCAGCCAAGACAGCTTCTACTTACCCTGGACTGGCTATGGCACATCAGACCCAAATTTCCTGAGTTTTTTCTAGAGCCAGGGCTAGCCAGGCTCCCTATCCTATGCTAATCTACAGCTGATTATTAATTCCAAAGGGTATGAGGTGCTTACAGAGGGACCTGCACAGATGCTCAAGTTTCTGAGCATCTTTCTATAAAAGATCAGACTAGAGAAGGTACAAGGCAGTAACAGAGAATGTAAGATGTCACGTGTCCAGTACAGAAAAGACAATAAAACTTCCAGGGAAAAGTTGTTCATAGGGATCTGGATGACTGCACTGATTTTTATGTCCCAGAAGTGCAGCAGGAGTTGGCCATGCCCCTCAGAATGCATGGGTCAGTTCTTCAGCTACCCTTGGCCACATGGTACTTCTTGCACCCCTGCCCTGCTCTCCTCAGTGGCCTCTGCAATCCAGGTATTTGTGCTAGCACAAGATATACTCCCTGTCAGCTTCTGCAGTGGATAAATGAAGTTTGAATCACTTATTCATTGCATATTTCTGTACCCAAAGCGGCAAGAAAAAGGGATACCTTAAAATATGATTCAGACAAGCAGTACATTGACCTGCCTCCAGCTAGAATCTCTCTTTGCTAGACCTGTATCAGAAAGAGAAAAATAACAGGGTTTGCATAATGTTTCCTCTGAATTGCTACATTATTATTTTAAAACATACTAAAATTCTTCTGGCTAGTAAGGAACTCAGTGGAAATTATGTATACCCAGTGGAAATTATGTATACCCAGGAAAGAACTGGGGGTGTGTCCCCCAGTTACAAAGTAGAATGAGAGCATATTGAATACAATTATAAAAGTTGTCAAATAACACAGTGGCCACCAATTTTGTTTTTAAGGATCATATCTATAAATTATATTTTAAAGTGGTTTACAGTATTTTGAAACTTTGTATTGGTTCCAATATCTGTTTGAAAAAGTCAGTATCTAACCTGAGAACTAACTAAAAATATGAAGTCATGAACAGGTCAGGTAGGTTTAATTTCTGAGTCAGTCTGCTGAGTTAGCTTGAAATAACTGAATCATGACACTGAATCATGTCAGAGTATTCCTGAAAGATTGTTCTGAGTGTATGGCTGCAATGTGTCTTGCAATTAAATTGGCATATTTCTGGTTTAGTTTGGACTTTACTTTTTCTTTGACTTTGCACAGTTCTTTCAAAAATGTTTACTTTTCAGATATTTTGCACAGAGGAAAAATGATGCTCTATTCTGAAGGGAGTGAATGACAGAGTATCTAAGATCATACATCTAAGTCTCCAGAGTGTGGAAACCCCAGGTATGCATTGTTTTAGCAATTTAACAACTGAGTTGAAATCCTGAACACTCTCCCTTGCAGTATTTGCAACCATTTTCTGCTTTTATTGGCTCTCCCATAAGCATTTTCAAAAGATCAAAACTGTTTTTCCCCTAAGCCGGATTTTCTGGTTTCCCATTGAAGCAATCATGACCAAAACCTGCTTCAGGTTTATGTCTGAGTCTTTCTGGGAGGAGGTGCCTTGCAGTTTTGTGAGTTAGGAGCTGGTGTGAGGCTGGCTCAGAAATCCTGCTGCAGATGCAGGGCTCAGCGGAAGCAATCGAGGATGGCAGTGGTATCCTGCAGGATGTGTGTGACTGCTCAGTGGGGGCTTGATTTACACAGGGCCACATTATAGATTATACATTCTGGTCATTGTGGTATTGTTATTGCTGGGCTGGAGCTCAGCACAGGAAGTACATATAAGCACATTTGAAGTGATAACATCCACTCCTGTTTAAAAAGCAATATTTTATTCTTGTATATAATGCAGCGTTTGCAAGGGAAAATAGATAATTTGCTAACTTAGCATGACT
>NW_005054345.1:1022952-1037508 GCF_000277835.1 Geospiza fortis | reverse complement strand
GACTCATTATGGGAAGGCCACAACCAGCATTTACAAATAAATCCACGTAAACTTTTAATCTCTTTACATTATTTTATTTTTTCAGTATGGACTGTAATCCAAAATCAGGAAGGAGACAATGCATTGCCATCTGAAACACAGCGAAGATCAAAATAAGTTTTCAGTGTGCCACCAAAACCACAGTGCTAGGTTTCTGTTAAGGAGAATGAGTAATACCATTCTAGCTGTAAAGGTTGCTGTGAGTAAGTAATAATTCCATCTAACTGATAGGTAGATTATGTATTCTGCAAGAAAATAAATAATCCCTGGCAAAATCTTGCCCTCTTTCTTCAGCTCAATAAGAAAGCCCCCCCACCATACCCACTTAGCTGAAGCTGCTCTATGCATGCTTGTCTAACTTTAGGATTCAGGAACAGGTCTGTTCTCCATCCTACATGCCCTAACCAGCCTTGTTCAGGAACACATTGCCTCCAACCTTGGTGTGGAATGAGGAATCTGTTCCTGCTGCTGCTCCCAGGATGTGGGATGTGGGTTGACCCTCAGCTCTGCAGCTGCAGACAGTGTGTGTCGAGGCCCCTCTCAGAGCCTCTCTCCCCATTTCTCTTGAAAAGTGTAGGCTTCAGACTTTCTGTGCACCCAGGGAAAATACTGACCCAGCCAGGGCTCACCCAAGTTCCCTTCTGGAGGGGGATATGGATTTGTTCAGAAGAGGAATGCAATCACCATTTCAAATTTTGTGTGCCAGCTTGTTCTCCACAGACAGGACAAACTGACAGAACATAGGTAACATATTGTTCATGTTGTGCCTATTTCTTACTTTGTTTTGCCAGGGAAAATATATTAAAATTAGTATTAAGTTTCCTTCTTGTTCTTCCAATAATAGAAAATTACCAGGGGAGAGAAAATAAGACAGAGATTTTCTTTAGAAAGGCCTTCCAGCTCAATGGATTTTTTTTTTAATATTATGAAACATTCTTGCCTCCCTTAACAGATGAGAAAAGTAACAGTAGAACTGTGAAACAAATTAATACATCAAAAATATTGACCCATGGACCATAGCTAAATCGATATTCGTATTTGTAATAGTGTTGCAGATCGATAATACAATACTGTACTGATGCTATATTGTATACATTGAGTTGTTGCAGTGATAGTTATGGGTGAGGTTCTGAACAGGCACTGCAACATATAATAAAGGCCTGACCTACTAACAGATCTAATAAAAACATCTAATAAGATGTGACAAGCACGTACACAAACTAATCCAAAACCTAATGATTTGTTTCATAGTTGAATGAAAAAACTTCTTATTGTATTCTCTCTTTATAACTTAACATTAAGAATATATTTTCCTTTATAAATTTTAAATGCTACTGGTCTGAAATTTTGGTGCAGACAGTCAAACAGAAGTAGTTTTTCCAGATGTCATACCTACAAAATTTTGAAATTATAATCCTGCTGATGCCTCCTGATATGAATATGCCTTTGCATTGGGGTAGCCTCGTTACAGTCTTTTTTGGAAGTGCCACCTGCTTAAGATTTGATTTACAAAGTAATGCTAAGATATGTTTAATTTTAATTAAGTTCTTCACTATATTCCTGAATAGGAATCTCTGTCCCTAGTTTGAACTTGTTTAACTGTTTAACAAAGGAGCAGCTTCAGTCATACAGAGAGTACTTGTGCAAGTTTTCACAGCTGATTGCTGGGATGAGAGCTGTAAAAACAAAGATAAGGTGAAGATCCTTTCTTGGAATGCACTAGGATATGAGTCTCTATTTTTATTTATAGTTCATAAGCCTATTAAATAGACAATAATAACTTAAATATATTTATATTTTTGTGTGTCATTGGAGTCAAACAGCACACCTCCATGGCTGCAGCATGTGTGACTCTTCTTGCAGTACATTCAGGTTTTGGCTTTCATTAGGCAGTAAGACATGTTGCCTGCAAAAACATGACACAACTTGAAAAGGAGACTCTAATTTCATATGGGAAATTTATTTCATCCCTCTTTACATGACATCAAAATCACTGTGCCTTTAATCGTGACTATGGAAATGAAAATGCCAGGCCACAGGATTTGCAATTAACTTGAGACATCCAGAGGAAATTCTGTAAGTTGCTTTAGTCTCTTTCTTTTGCCTTTTCTGAAATCTGTCTGATTTTTGTTGGAGTTTATAAGAGCAATTGTTAGTGGAAATGTCTGTGTTTCCATGGAAGTGCTCTAACAAGCTTTCTGGTCTCACTTGAGCAGTGTAACAGAACACCCAAAACAACTGACATGTCTTTAGCTCTTAGATATTTGGTTTAAATATTACACTAAATACTTGAAAAGGTAAGAGTTCCTTAAGCATCAGAAGACAGAGAGTTTGAAGATCAGACTGAGCCATGCCTCCTGCGTTTACTTCTCCAATAAATCTGTCAGGACACTGACCAGCTGGGCTGCCAGATGTACCCCTCCACATTTTGGGTAAGTAATCACTTGGGCCAGGGATCTACTGGACAGGCTATGCCTGAAGCCATTTGCAGTTATTTTAGGTGACAGGCTAAAGTGGTCAGCATAAGCTTAAAAGACTTTATCCAGCACTTTGACAGCATGCCAGAGGAAATTCCTTGGGATTCAGAGTCTAAGATTTCATTTCAATTAATTGTCAGAATGATGAATATTATTTATTCCACTCTAAGGCTCGTTTTAATCTAAAACATGGTCAGATAGTGTCAGTGCAGGCAAAATGGCATTTCTTCCTACATAAAAGGCCATCTAGATATAATCCAGTTTGCTCTCCTGTCTCTAGATTTGGTCTGCAAGGATAACAGAAATGGAGACTGCAGCTGGCCTAGGATTCCCTGGCACTTGAATCTCATATAATTAGGCAAGTCTATTTTTCCACCAAATAAAATTATGAAAAGCAACAACATTATGAATTGAAACTCCTCAAAATTGTTAAATTCTGACCAGTTTGGAAGAGGAGCTTTTTCAGGCATTGGAGCCCAGTGGGCAGAGTGCTGGGCAGGGATTGAGAAATCGGAATTCTCTTCCAAACTCTCCTGACTTTTAAATGACCTTGAGCTGTCACTTCTCTGTGCTGCAGTTTCACAGTCTGTATGAACAGGATAATAATCCTCCACAAAGATTTGAGAGTTGCTGAAGGAAGGATCTGTATGAACACAACATTTCTTGCACTAGCCTGAGCTAGGTGCAGCTGTGGTTAGAGGTGGCCAGGATTTGGTCAATTCCTCATCTATTCTAGAAAATCTGGGAAATTCTCATAGTTAGACTCCTTGCTTTCAGTTGCCTGTCAAAACACATTTTCATGTTAAAGGTCTTTCTTATCTTTCAGACCCTTACAAAATATCTCCAGAAAATTTCATTTTATTTAGTTATGCATAAATACTCACAGTTCATACTCCTGTTACTGGGAACTGCAAAGTGCCTCTCAGGATCATACAAATAATTACCTAACATGGATAATGTATCTTTGACCTAAAAAATAAAAGACTTTTGCAATATTACAATTAGTATATGTGGGGGGAAAATATCTGTTGGTTTATGTTGTAAGATATTTCAATTTGCCTTTTGGTTTGAAAAATTCCCCTTGAAAGGAAAAGAATTTTTTTTTCAAATTATATCTTGATTTTACACATTTTGTGTTAATAGACAACAAGCTCTGTGCACAAAAAAGAACAGTCTACTTTCAAAACTGCTGAATGGTTTGACCTCAAGGGAATAGAAACTGTTGACTCATTGTTTTTACTGCATATAATATTGGTCCTTTGTCACATCCAGGGAATGACATCATCTTCCTCATTGTTAGCAGCAGGTTTGAATAACAGAAAAAGTGCAGCATTAGTTGTCTGCTGTGTTTTTTCTTAATAAATGAATGGATATCTGGTACCAAGAATCAGATTAGGGGTTTTGAGTAACATTTAGAAGGAGTTTGTGCCCAGACCCTGCAAAGAGCTTTGCTCCTGGCCACCATCTGCAGGAGCACGGAGCCTGCAGAGGGAACATCACTGATGGTTCTGGCTGCTCCAAAGTGATAAGAGGAGGCAGGAAAGAAGAGACTAAGCACAGAATGAAACAAATCTGTTCTTCAAGGTCAGCTTAGTAAAAGGAATCCCTACACTTCTGTGAATCATACTTCTCTGGAATCTAAATTTATGAAAAGTAATTATCTGAAAAGAAGTCATCTCCAGGACACGCAAACAAAAAGGGAACTGGTTATCTTCAAAATGCAGCATTATAAGTATTCCATCCATTCCAAATTTTTATTCATGTCTATTAGTCTTCTACTCCCTATAACTGAAGCATCTATGTCCTAGTCTCAAAGAGTAATTCCTTATCAGAAGTATTTGGTTATATCTGCTTCGTGGAAGAGGGATACATCATTATAGAGAGTGACCAGGCTGGTGGAATTCATCTTTGACATGATAGATCACCTTCTTCTATGGCAAAGAAAGTTTTAAGTGTTGCTTCCTGAACAATAAATATTGCCAGTGAAACAGAGATTCCTTGAGAGTCTGACAAAGTGCCAAATCCTAATCTGCATTACCCACTGCCTCGAAGCTTTCCCAGGAAAATGTGATTATTTAACTATAAAATTATACCTTTGTGGTTCCGAAAATATTTATGATGAAGATAAGTTCCTGTGTTGAGAGAATGAATCAAACTGTACTTTGAAAAGCTGAAATCCATACAGCTGTGAGAGAGGCACCCAGGCAGGAGGCTGGGAAAACTGGAAGCAATGGGTTAAGGAATCCAGGATAGCCTAATCATAGAGGTCCACATACCAAGGGTGGACTCAGGCAGGGGCTACACACATGGAAATATTTCTAGAATACCAGAGCTGAGAATGAAAACATAAGCCATGCTGGAAAAGATCAGATCAGACCTTGCTGACTTTGAAGCAGAAGAGACCTCAGGTATCAGCCTCTCCTCTCATACAGGTACAGAGACCTGCCTTGCATGTAAGTGGCTCAGATTGGAGCAGGTGCACCTATCCCAATTCCTGTCCCAAACTTATATCCCAATTGTCAGACTTATCTGTTAGGAGAAGTAAGAAATGCTACACTCTTTTTTCTTTATGTTTCCTATGGTTTTGCTATTTTCTGTTCCAGTCCAGAGTTCAACATTTCTGAAAGGTCTCAAGTAGCATGAATCTTGGTGAGGCCAAATCACTTGATTTTCCCTCACCCTGTTTAGAAGAGGCTTTACTTGGACCAAAGCAATAATGCCAGCCATTTCCCTTCATCCTTTAAAATTACTGGCCACCTCTAAAGAACTTGGCCTTTCTTTTGTGTCACTTTTTGACAACTCATTTGAGTTAAACAGGTTGCTGTGGCCAAATTAAATGCTTGGGAAATGGACCATACAATTAATTTGCAATAGTAAGTTGTCTCAGCATCATTTCTCTTCCTCTCGAGGGGAATGCTGGCTCAAGCAAAAGAAAAGATTAACGTAATAAAAATATTCTAAAGACATCCTGTTAATTGTCCCGAGCTCAGATGGTATTGTCTATTCTTCTGTTGTGCACAGCCAGCAAACAGTGTAAAATCCAGAATTCCTTCCCACCATGAAAGCAGAGCTTCAGTGCTACAGGATAATCCCTGCCTTTCTGGAAAGCAGATGAAAACGTGGTGTGGCAGAGCTTTGCTTTGGGTTTCAGAGGTGAACTCAAATTTGCCCCATTTATGAATATAATAAGACTTGTTAATTTAGACACATCAGCAACTTTAATTGAGAGAATAAAGTTTGTGAAAAAAGGAAAATTGCAAGCAAAATAACACAAATTTGGGGGGAAAATAACTTTTTCTCTGAATATGCAAAGAGGCCTCCCATGTTTGTTTGGAGACAGAAAACACTTGAGGTTTTAAATTCAGCCAAACCAGAAACTTTCATTTACAAATACATTTGCAGCGTGGACCTTGAATATCACATTAAGTGGCAACAAATCTCATAGAAAAATAAGTTAATATATCAAATACAACTCAGAAATATTCACAAGTGACTGAGTGAAGCCAAACTTGCAGAAGAGTTGGATTAAACAAGAGGCTGTAATTCTCTATTTGCTCTAAAATTTCCATAACAAGGGCAAAGTCTGATTTTTGCTTATATGAAAATAGTCATAAAATATGTAAGAAAACACAGACTGTTGTTTGCTTCAGTTCCTGTAAACTAATCAGGCTGGATGATGAGTCTTCCTGTAAGTGGGAGCACTGCTGAATACTATGCATGAAACCCTGTTCCTCCCCTCATAAACAGCTCGAGCTTTGCCTATGTATCAGTGCAGAAAAATAAGTATTGACTTATTCACAAATTACTTTTTGGGCACTGAATTCCCAGAAATATATTTGTATAACAGCATTTAGAAGCAAATGAATGTGTCAATAACCAGGTTTTCTTTCATTTTATGGCCTTAAAGACACTTTGATCTTATAAAATCATGTTTGTCATCTCAGCTCTGATGCTCACTTCCCTACCTCTTCTTCTAAAATGAATTTTTGATGTCAACTCAATATGCCCCTTTTTATTTTATTTCAGACTGCCAATTAAGCTATTTCTTAATATTTTATCAAGCAAACAGGTCCCCTACAAGATGCTGACTTGTTCTCGGGGTGTTTTTTATGTCTTTCCCAAATGAAGTATTTTGGATGTGGTACAGTTTGTTCACATGTCAAACATGGATATTTTAATTCTGTCATTCCCCAGAACAGTAAAGAGAGAAAATAAATCAGATGTTTTATCTGATTGTACTTTGATCAGGTTTTTCTCTGTTCTCAAAAAGAACAGCATGGAGCTTCAATTGCCCCACAAAAAGCATTTTTATCTCTGAAAATATTTTAAAGACATCTCAGGAAAGCCAGACCCAACACTTAGAGTTCTATTCATCTTAAAAAAAGACTCTCACTGTTTTACCATGGTCATAAATGATCATTTAGGATCTCTTAGTATTTAATCTCCACTACATTAACTGGGAAAAACTTATGAGTAGGAGGCAAAATTGGACAAAATTTCACTTTGCCATAATACTTCCTATCACTGTCCATCACTGACATAAGTGGGTGATGAAAAATATCTGTAATTGTGCTTCTGGGTATATCCTGATACATGGCAATCCAGAAAATACTGACACTTTGTGTGACACAGGTGGGAGAGATGTGTGAGCTTTCCCATCAGGGAATTTTGCTGGGTTTGAAGTGTAAATTGAAACTAAAAATGTTAGTGATTAAGTTCACGGTGGCCATAGAAGGCTAGAGGCCGTGGGAGGGCTTGTGGGTTTTAACAGAAAAGGCAGAAAAGGTTATTGGCAAACAAAAAAAGAAAGTAATGCTGCCTTCCTTGTGTGATTCTCTTGCTATAGGCAGAGGATGTTGCAGATTGTTCTGAACACTGAGAAATTCAAGAAAACAATACAACTTTGAAAGCCCAAAAGTTAGATTTCAACTGTTTTCCAACTCCTTTTTTACCTTCTCAAATTATACAGCAAAGATCCAGAGCCTAGACCTAGGAAAAATCTCTAAGGAAAAGTCTGAGGAAGGCATTCTTCAAAATAATTTACAATTTAGTTTCCTCAGCACGGTAGAAACTAGATAGAGCTGTTCTGTCTCCCCTCAGTCTTTCCATTTATAGAAAGTACCCAAAAACATATAAACCTTTTTGAAATGTTTGGGAACTTCTCTGTGCTCCAAGGGAGCTGGTGTTCTCAATATTTATGATATGTACCCAAAATGATTTCTCTCTTTTAGTGTCTCCAGTGCAAAACCATTACATTGCCAGGAATAAATTAAGCCTAACTTGTGGGGGGGAAAAAATTGGATTCCATCATGTGTTTCATATTGTACCATTATGAAAATGGTATATTAAATTCAAATACTTCAATTGTACCATTAGATGTTGTCATTATGTGGCTGGCTAATTGATAGGTTATTCAAATGAACATTATAATTTTAGACTTCTTAGAAGCATCCATGTGAAGAATTTCCAAGCTTCAGAGCAGTAAACTGGGTGCTAGGAAGGAAAAACATGTACTGAGAATATTTCCTAATGCATGTCAGTGAAAAATCATTACATAACTGCCGTGTGCATTCCGGGACTTGGTGCAGTCTATTTTTAATACCCGGTATGAAAGAACTTCCTGCTACTTTTGCTCTTTGAAAGCTGCTTTGTGGATCATTAGATCATGTTGTCAGGCCAAGTTTTCTGCTATCCTTAAACCTCAATTTTCCCTGGGTTTTTTGGTTTTTGTTTTTTGTTTTTTTTTTTTTTTTTAAAAAGGGGAACTGTATCAGAAGGAAGAATGTGCTGAGCATAAGATACCTTGGAGAGTAAGTGTGTAAGTGTTGCAGTGGTCCCAGAACTGAACACTGCCAGACCAGGCCTAGTATTAAACCCAAAAGAAATCTAAACATAACAAACACATGCATATTTTAAAAGGGCAAAAGAATTTGCATGCCAAACAACAGCACCTAGCAAAAATTTTCAACTTTCTGCTTATGAAAACAGATTTTTTAAAATTAGAGTAGTTTTCATTTTATACTGACCTCCAGTGTTATCACAGATTACCATTTTTACCATAATTTGGATAATCATGACCATTAAAATGAAGCATTTTGCTTAAATGCAATGAAAAATTTTCAAACACAGTCTGTGCAAGATATTTCAGGCTATTTTTACTGCAGAGAAAGTTTACAGCAGAGAAAGTTTACAGCATTAGTGTAATTTTGCTGTTAAAATCCCAGACAAACGGACTGATAGAGATGAGATGGCCACAGGGACCAACATTTTCACCTCCTCTGACTTCCTGTAAAACAAAGGCCACTGGACCTCCTGAATTAATTTATTTTCAAGCAAGAGCATATCTTTTAGGCAATGGTACAGTCAAGTGGCAGAGAACCCACTAAATCTGCTTAAAGTATTTAAAAGTATTAATTTTATAGCCAAAAATGTTTGTACTTGCAAATTAACAGGCAGTTAATTGTACATTGGAAAGGCCTTCTGTGACTCTCTTACTTTTGTCCCTAGCAGAGGAATGGGATGACAATTCACAATTCCTGTGCCCTGAATCGCAGCTTCCAATGTAGGGAGCAGCTCCTGAGCTGCCTCAGTGTTCACAGAAGCCAAACTCCCACAATCAGCTGTGGGAGATGTGGTGATAGTAAACTGCACTGATGAGGATATTTAGGAACCCTAAAGCTAACAAAATATTTGGACATCCCTTTCTGTTGCTTTGACATTATCCCACCAGAATCAATTCCTTTCCCCTTCACTCTGCTGTCTGTGTAAAATTTCATCTTCACAGAATACTTTTGGATCATTTATTTCTGCACTTTTGTAGATCTTTCAAGTTGGTTTTGTTGCCAAAGAGAATGGTCCAGTCCTCAACTGTACTGCTCCCGGTCTCAGTTGAGCACAGTCCCCTCTCCCTCTTCACATCAGAACACTCTGGAATTATTTTGCTTTGTTTTCATTTTTCTTTTCAGAGGAGATATCTTCACCCAAAAAGATGAAATCTGACTTAATTCTGCTTGCTTCAATAAAGTTTTTATTAAGAAACTCATTGCAGGTCACTTAAAAGTCTTCCACTGCTCTGCTTAACCTTGTCCAGTGCCTCATAATTACATCTTGTTTTCAGTTGCTTGTCACTGTTTGGGCTGGTATTTTCCAAGCCAAGCATCTGCCTCAGGTTTAATTTTTGGCAGTTGCCAGCTAAACCACTGTAGTAATTTTCAAGAACAAGGTTAAAAAAATATTTTGCCCATATTAAAAAATAATAATCTGGTTGCTTCATTCAGAAGTGTTGGTATCCCCATTACAGAAGGAATTTGAAATGGAGCACCGTTACTGGTCTACTTTCATCCATGCACCTTTTAAGCAGCAACTTGGAATTTGGCAGCACTGCTGCTGTGGTTTCACAGATGTGCATCCAAATGTAAAAAAAGTTAAAAGACTCAAAAAAAGGAGAAAAATCTCAGTTTGCATGTGATTGGTTAAGAATCATTTACTTTTGTCATTTTGCTGAGTTTTCCAAAGGCCACCTGTGCTGGCGGAGCGCACTCCGCGTACGGGAGCATCAGTCTGTGCCCAAAGCAGTGCCCCATGGATGCTCCTCCCTTCCTGTGACAGCTGTGTGCCTCTCCTGCCTGCACCACCTCCCTTTCTCCTGCTGAGAAAAGGAGAATGGGCCACAAAGATGGAAGAGTCTGGGAGGAGGCCTGCAACCAGGGAACAGAAAGTGAGAGGAGGGAGGAGATGAGGACAGTAGGGTCCAAGGAGACAACTACCGCTGACCAATAATAATTCTCCTAGGGCCTCATGGACAGAAATCAGCTGTGGAAGCTGTGGAAATTCTGCATGATTAGGGGGAAAAAGATTATACATATTTACATAAAGAGATTCTGCTATGCCATGGGAAAAGGTATGGTATATTGGGTAAGGAGATTAATAGGCATCATGGAGATAAAGATAAGGTGCCAGAGGAAACTATTAAGAAAAAATAAGAGGTTGGATGTGTGGCTGAAGGAAGGGAAGCTAGGAGATGAAAATAGAGTGTGAAGTGTGTAAGAAGGCAGGAGCCAGGGAATGGAGAGATGGAGAAGCAGTGCGGAAAAGAAAGAGCTGGGAGTTTCCTTAAAACAGCACAGAGGGGAAAGAGAAGGCAGGAACCAGGCAGAAGGAAGAGCATCAAGGGAAAGAAAGGGTGTGGGTACAGACTGAACTCTGAGACTAGGCTGATCTTCTGAGTCAGACATAAATGCAAATTGTGATTTATCTGTAATGGTATAGGAACAGGAATCAGGTATGACTAACATCTATAGCCACATTTTCTTTTCTTGTTAGAGATCTTTATCGCATGTTCTGGATCTCCTGAGCCAGAGCCCTGGAGTTAAGGTGACCGCATGTCATTATCTGTTTATTTTTCAGGCTTCCTCTCTCTGATTTTGTTAATAAACATTCAAGTGCCTAAAGTGCAATATACAGCTTTTTTTCTTTTTAATCACATTAAAAAGTATTTCTGCAAAATCCATTTGAAAATGCTGCAAGTAATTTTGAAATGATAGGTAGGGCTGCCAGCAGTGTCTCTCGCTGGCAGAGCAAAGCAAGGCCCTGCATTCAGCCTGATGGCCTTTCACTGTGGGTGTTTGTCCTCTAAGAGGGCTTGCACCATCCCCATTACATTGTGTGTAATTCATCACAGGGGTCAGCAGCCCTGCCTTGGCAATTTTGCCTCCCAACACGGCCTGGAGATGCAGGAGCAGAGTGGGAAAGGGCTGGGTGCTGCCCAGGGCAAAGCTGAGCAGGAGGTCACTGAGCAGCAGCCAGGGAGGGGAGTGGGAGGTGTCCTGCCCCCCTTTTAAATGTTCTTTCTGCTGGAGCTGCAGAGACACCAGTTCTGCTCCTCCAGTGGCAAAACAGGGGGAAACATTGAAATTTGCCCCTAGCATCATGATTTAGCTTGCAAGAATTTGCCATTTATGTTAAATTCCAATTTTTTAATATAAATGGTAAATGCTTCCCCACAAACCGTGTGTTTGGTCTGTCACATTTTCTGCAAGCTGAAGGCAAACTTTGCAGAACTGAGCTTTACTTTCCTTTTGAGAATGAAAGCAGCACTTCTGTCAGAAGATTGAGTTGTTGGTGTATATCAGGTGATAGGAAAAATTACTCTGCATATAGTCTGACATATTTTTTATATGTACTTGAGATCTGCAGGTGTTGATTTGCTGTCTGTTTATCTGTTTGTCATACTGATAGCTTAAATCCACAAACTACACTTCTAATAACAACTCCTAGGGAGAAGGTTGCTGTTACTGCTTGGTTCCTCCTAAAGATTAAACAGAGCTAAAAGTTGGTACATTGACCTCTTGCTTCTTGAGGCAGATCTCTGTTCAGATTCTGACCCACGTCCTGGCTAAAAATGTGTTCAATCTTTTCTTAATTTGTAGTAGATACTTGTGTACATTACAAAATCCTCTCGCAATTTGGCAAATTAAGCTGTCTGTGGTTAGCTCTGGAATTGCAGAGATATTGCAGTGCATGCAGCATTGCATAATGAGGTTCCCTAGACTTTCCTTACTCGAGTGAGTAACAGCAACTCTTATCTCTAGTGAGCATCGGATTGGTCCCGTTTTTGAGAAAAGAATTAGTATCAAATATACGATGGGCATGTTATGCCTTGTGGCTGCAATGTTGTTTCAATTAACTTCCCTGAATATACCACAATGAAAAGTGTCAGCTTTTTGCCTCAGAGGCCTATAATTAGATTAAATGAATACTGTTAATTATCTACTACCTTCTTTACACAAAACAGTATGTTTCCATAAATTAAAATGCTCGTACAGGAAGGAAATTGTTGTTCTCTGTAATACATGCATACAGTGCTGGATTGTGAATACTGTGGCTGTATCAAAGTGAGCTCAGCTCTGCAGCCCTTATTTTACAGAAGCCAAAACAAATTACATCTGAAAAATCCACAGACAGCACACTATTTTAAAGCATATATGTTGGTGCAAGGAGTTGATATTACTAAATGTTACAGCTCTCCTGAAACAAATACACTTCTCTCTTTAACAGATGTTCTCTATAAAATTCTCTTAGGGAGATTAAATACAGCTTTGTTTGTGTACCTACAGTCACACCCTCAAGGACTATGTTATGTACAGAGAAAAAACCTGCTTTTTCTAGCAGAGTGTACTTCTCCTTTCAGAAAAATTTTAGAAGTCCATTCTGTAGGAAGCATTTACAATTAACAGCTTGGTTTCCAGGCCTGTGTATATTCCAGCTAGACTGGACTGAACACCTCCTCTGCCTGTTCTCCAGCATTACTAGATGCAAGCAAAAGTTCCTGACTGATCAATTCAAGTCCCATCCTGGCATGCCTGATTTGGAAGTGCAGATTTTCAAATGGTGGTACATCACCTCTAGGGTAACAGATCTGAAGCAGAAAGTACTCTTTTTTGATTTGACAAAGTGTATCCCAATGTCCCTATTTCCATCAGAATAGATGTTAATAACTTCAGGCCTGAACATGGATCCTCCCTCACCAGAAAATTACAATTAACTTTAGCAGAAGCCCTCATTCGGGCCCGCAATATACTCTGCATATAAATGTGATCAGTACCCAGGACTGCTCTTGTGTTTCATTAAGGTCAAACCCTGAAAAGCTTTTGAATACACAGTGTTCCTACAAGGCATCGCATTTTATTGTGGTTTGTGCTGTGTATCTATTCCTTTAAATGTTCATTAGCCCCGTGTATGTAAAAGTTTTCCTTAAAATATCATTGTGTTGGTAATAATCTTAATATTGAGGAGTGAAAAGGGCTGTATTGCAGTAGAAATGCTGCCCCGTTTCCTCCTCCCAGGGTGTAACAGGAGAAAGAAAGACCATCTTGATAGGAGCTATCTGCTGAAGGAAAACTTTCAGAGGAGCTGTGAATCGACTTTAACCTTTTAGTGGCTGCACTGTGAAGAAAATGTTTCAAGCTTCCTACCCCGAATTAGGCTTCTTTAATTTAAAAGATTGATAAATGCTAGTGGCCCTTATAATTACTGCTGCAAATACCAGAAAACAGTTACAGGGGAACAAAGAAATGCAACTGGAAACATGGTTCAGTGGTCTTGTACTTCCCTGAAAAGCTGATTATACTTTTGGCTGATTCATTTTCTTTCAGAAGGAATTTACCCTTTCTGGCAGTTTGAGTCTGGTTGCACCAACGGCACAAAATGTATCAGGGGGTGAGGAAATTGGCTCGGGGTCCTCTGTGTGTCAAACTGAAATTTGCCACCGAGCTCCAGATTTTGTCTTTTAGCCCCTGAGTGCCCCTTGTTTGGTCAGATTTAGAAGCCATTTTAACACTAGCTTAAAAATAGAGCCATTTCATTTGTGCTTTTGCAGGTGCCTTGCCCAATTCCATGCTTTCCCTGCATGACTTATCTTGTAGGATAAGCACTCATCAAAGGTCAAGGTTATTCTGAAGTATCCAGCATAGGAGAGTTCTCTTTCTCGTAGATCCTTAAGCTGAACTTCGCACAATTATAACTGATACTGTGCTGAGAGGTAATTCAAACAGGGGAAAAGTACAAAATGACAAGCAGGAACCTTTGGCACTGTAAAATGTCCCTGGTGATTTGTACTTAGTGCTTCTTCAAAACGCAGAAGCCATTTTACCACTCAGAGCCATGGCAGAAGTGAATTATTATTTTTTTCCGAGTGGGGCTCTGCAGATCAGGGCTCCAGAGCCAGGCTTGGCACATGTGGCTCTCAGAAATGTGCCATGTACTTTACATCCGAAGATAATTTTCTCGCCTCTGTGACACAGAAGCCAAGAAGCGTGGATTTTTCCTCCCCCCTCTCTCCCCTGTCTGATTTTAAAATCAGACACAAGGTCATGCATGAAAAGCTCCGGCTGGGAGATACACCTTGCTACCCATTTTTTTAAGGAAACCTGGAGACAAACCTGCTTGGTTTTGCCTTCTACGTGAGCTGCGGTGGGAGAAGATGCTTCTGCATCCCTGGGTGCGGGGCCGGGGGAGGAGAGCCCGGCGCAGCAGCGGGAGC
>NW_005054345.1:1017211-1022515 GCF_000277835.1 Geospiza fortis | reverse complement strand
CGCCCGACCTGCCCGCACCTCGGCCGGCGCGACCCTCCCTCCTCCCCGGGGACCCCGCTGAGCCCTCCGGGAACACCGACATTTTGAGTGCCTGTCTCGTGGGGCAGGCTGTGCTGAGAGCCGGTGAGAAATCTTTCTTTCTCTCTCTCCTTCTTTCTCCCTTTTTAAATTTTTTTTTTTATTCCCCACCCCCCCGCCTCCCCCCCGCTCCATGCACAGGATAACAGTCCCCAGGGATAAATGTAAAAGCTTTCCTCCCCTCGCTTTTTCGAGGCAATTTCAGCACTTTAGTCAGGAGATAATAATGTCTGGCTGCTGCTGGCTGCCCAGTGAATTCCCAGGTACATTTGTGGAAGAAAACCTTTTCTTTCTTTTAGAAGATGAAAAGTGGTAGCTTTCTCCTGTGTTAACTCTTCCTTCATGTGAACAATGCAATGGCATTTCCTAGGGAGCTAGTATCTTACCCCACCATGGAATAAACCATTGATTCCATTCCTCTCCCTACACTGAAAGCTGGAAAGAAAGTGTTTTCCTGTACTTAAATGTGCTGTAGATTATTGCACTGGAGAGCGAGGAAAATTCACCTTCAAATACCTTCTCATTCACTCTCCCCCGGCTAAGGGCAGGGCAGTGCCAGGGTTAGCCCTGCACTTCTGCCCCTCTCTCCCAGCACCCACCCTCTCACGGTGCTGCTGCCACAGATGAAACTCTCTTCGTTCCCTGTAGGATCCCTTTAGGATCTGCCCCTTTCCAAAAGGAGCTCAGCAGCCCCCGCCGTTGTTCCGAGGATAATTTAGAAACAAAGGTCAAGTGTAACAGCTTTGCTCATCCGTGTAACTGAAATAGGGGAGAGGGCTGTTGCCCCACAGTTGTGTCCTCACACAGCCTGGTCACTGTGAATCCTGGTACAACTACATTTTATGCTCTATTTCTTCACATTTTTGTGTGCTTGCTGTATTTGTTTCTATTTATACCTCTCATCTCGGTACTGCACTCTTTGCTGCCGATTCCTGGGCTGCTGCAAGGCGATCTCTGCTCCTGCCTGGAGACTTACTTGGCAGTTGGTTTATGTCTCAATAAAAGCTCTCAAAAATCTTCAATTCAATCTCACACGCTGCAGTTTTGCATCTCTGGATAAATATGTTTGTTGACATTTTCAGGAATATGCGAGTTTTTGAGACTGGACTTTTTGATGTTGCCAAAATACTGTGGGAAAAGCGCCAAAGCAATTTCTGAAACTACATGCAATATTACAATCCTTTTTAGGTGTCAAGATTCTCTGTTAATGAGACTTGCATTATATTATTTTCTCCTCGCTCAGTAAATATAAAGACTTTTGGAGGAAAGCCATTCCCCAGCAACCGGGCACCTTTTGTCACTGGCAAACCCTGTAAGGTGCGTGTAACCCACCAGCTGACTGCTTTCTTTGGTTTCCTAGAGGCTCTTTGCAGTAACTATTAACTTCCTGGGATAATAGAGAGCAATTTTTGCTTTCCAAGTATCTAACTAGGAATTTCAATTGATCGTCCTGTTGAGGGGCTCACAGAGAAAGCAGCAGTGAAATCAGATAAAACACACCTTTAAACTGTGACTCAGCCGCCGAGGCTTTGGGCATGGCCGGGGGTGATTCGTCCTGGCTTTAACCCTGAACTCCTGGCACGCAATAAAAGCCGCTATTTCTGACTAGGTGGGGCATTTTTCTCGGAAGAGAAGTTGCTCTTATTAAGCCACTGCTTAAACTTCGCCATAGCGTAAATTAAATGCTGATGAAGCTCCAAACGGGTTTGGAATGAGGTTTTTTAGTAGCACGGGTTAAAAAAAAAAACAACCACAAAAAACCAAACGTGAGAAAGCTGGATATTACCTTCTGGTGTAGCACGGAATTCCTCTTTGTGAGAGGAATGGAGAGGGAAAAGCTTGGACCATCCTCCAGGACACGAGGAGAGGAAGATGGAGAGCAACATAGCGATTTGGGTCACTTCACCTCGGGGACCTGTGGATTATGTTGCTCCGTTTAATATTTCAAGTGGTTTAGTGCTCTTTCTACCGGGAATTTTGGGGTTATTTCCCCAAAAGTTCTTCTGATGTGCTGTGCTGCTCCGATTAATGATCATGGCACAATTTTTCATATTTCACAGAGGTTTTTAATCAGAACACAGCAGTGTGACAGAGCTTATAGTAAATGTGACAGACAGTTTCAGCAATTTTTTTTTTACTTGAAAATGTAGTAACTGATTTTGTGGGGCTAATTAAAAAAAAAGTTAAAAACTAAACTAATGTATTCCCTCTCCTCAATTTTAAGAGCTATTTAAAGTAGTATTCATTTTGCATTGATTTAAAACCTTCTATTTTGCACGACTTAAATGTAGACTATTCAAAATGAAGCACTTTAAACTGCCCATCTGCCCAATAAGTAGATCCTGTACAAATGTTAAAAGTTTCATAATAGACTCTTCCCGACACGGTGCTGAGCATCGTTAGCTCCTGTTGGGGCTGGAGAGGCAAATGAGCTTCAGTCTGGTGAATACTCTCAACTCTCTGTTGCAATGGAAAATTTCCAATGGTTAAATTTTGTTTTAGGTGCAAGCAATAAGTTAACTTCACAAATATCAAAAGTGCTGCTTCCTAAATGTCACCTTATTCAAATGTTCTTGTTTTGTGAGATGCTGTCATTAAAATAGTTTATTTCCAGACAAAACAGAGTATTGATGGAAAGCAAATATTACTTAGAGAACATCTAAACTGCAATCAGCAGATGAAGCGACCAGAAGTGCTGCATTGCAGCTTTCGTGTCCCCTTTGACAATGGTTCTCTGCTGCTTGTTTTGAAACTAGAAAAAAAAAGTCCTCTGCAGTGCACAGTAAACACGAACTACTAAACTGAGCTGTTTAAAACCTCTGGCACTCGAAGAAACACCACTTATACTGTTTCTGGTAACTAAATTCAAAACCAGATTGGTGAAAGTTTAAATACACAAAGAGGAAAAGTGTCATGTAAATTTAGAAAGTAAGTGACCTAGTTCTACAAGCTCTTGTTAGTGACAAAATACAGTTACTGCCTAAAGCATCTAAGCGCCATCCACTGTCCTCAGGCCAGGCAGCCTTTGACTTCCAGCTCTGCCTGTGCAGGGGCTGCAGGTGACCCCTTTTTAAAAGGATGTTTTTAGCTAAAACAGGACCGCAGACTCTCGAGCCTGACCGAAAGGGGTGGGGGGAGTGAGGAGAAGGGAGGGGTGCATTGAGAGGTGGGAGAAATCACAGTAAACTATTTCCTTTTCTTAAAAGCCCAGCAATATTAAGCAAGTGAATAGTAGCTCTTGTATTAATGACTTGATATGAATGACCTAAAATAAATTGTAAAAGTTGATACTGGAACACTAGATATGAGCAACCAACATACACACGGATAAGCCTGGGAGTACTTTGTAAAGTGAAAGGTATAGGAAACTGCTGGGAGCATGGATTTAAAACATTTCCATTGTCTAAAAACCCACCTCTGGAATTTCTTGAGACTTACACTACCAGCTGTTGAGAAGGAAAAAAAAAATAATAATGTGGCAACAAATGTTGTTAGAAAGGAGGGAAACACCCCAAGAAGTCTGCACACCCTCAGGTCCAAAGGAGCCCCCGTCCTGGCGGGGGTTCAGTCCATGCTGGGGGGGAAGGAGCTGGTGGCCTCCAGGAGTTCCACCACGGCTGCCCTCCGGTAGAGCTTGGCCAGGTCGTAGGCGGTGGCGCCGTGCTTGTTCTGGTGGCCCACCTTGCACTCGGAGCGCGCCAGCAGCAGCTCCACCACCCGCACGTGCCCCTCCTGCGCCGCCAGGTGCAGGGGCAGGTTGCCGTCGTTGTCCTCGATGTTAACATCGGCTTTGAACTCCAGCAGAGTCTGCAAAGTGTCCAGAAAGCCCTCCCTGGCTACATCGTGGATGACAGCGAAGCCGGTACTGTCTTTCAGGTTGGGGTTCGCCCCGTTACTGAGCAGCCGCCGGGCGATTTCGGGGTTGCCGAGTTTCATCACCTGGGAAAGAGAGAGGAGAATTGGATACCGCGGGTGGGGGTTTGCTCCAGCACTGCCTCCCGTCCTCCTTCTCATCCCTGGCTTTTGTCAGAGCCCAATTCTCATTTAAAGCAGACAGAGGAGACTCGCTATAGAGCTAATGACACACCAGAACGTCTCGTTTTTCATGTATTTGTTACTAAACTCGGTGAAATTGTGAAAGATGTTATCATTTCGGTGGTCATAGCTTTCTGCCTCGGAGAGGTTAATGCCTGAAATAGCACAGAATGGCATAAACAATTTTTTTTTTCCCTAATGAGGGTCATCTCAGTTTCTGAACATATAAAAATTATGTATAGTTCGGTTTTATTTGCTTAAGTATTGAGACACCTCTGCATTACTGTTTAATCTTGTTAAACAGCAAATATAGGGTCTTTGAGGAACAGATATTTTACCTAAGCAACAGCAAATGTAGAATGTGTTTTTACAAGCTTTCAGGTGTTTACATTGTCTATGCATTATCATAAAACAAATATTTGGACTATACCATAGCTCTATCTGTTGAGAAACATAAATGTTAAAAGAAATTCTTCTCCCCAATATTTGTGTTTCATTAGGTCACCCAAAAATGAAAAGTCAGAAGGAATGTTTCAAAATTACAGAAATTGTCTTCTAAAATCAGTATATTATATTATACTTTCACAACCTTTCTATAAGTAAACTGTGGCTATGTTCTGTCGTTAAAACATCCCTTAAAAAATAAATACAACAACAACAATAATTGGATTTTCTGACTGTTTCTCTCAGGGAAAAAAAAAAAAGCTTCTTTCAATTTTCTCAATTGCACCATAAAACTATCATAATTAGAACACAAATCTCTCTTATTTGTAACTTAACTGCTTGCCCCGATTTCCTTGTAATTCCTGATTTTTTGTTTGCACACTTTCCAAAAATGAACACTGTAATGTATGTTGTGTAATCTCTAGCCTATAGGCAGTATTTTCCTGTCCTTGTAACTAATCTCATGGTGAGTACAAAATTCGAAAAAAACGATTCTTTTGTATTTCCTCAGAGAGAGATTCACACATTGATTTGAAAATCTTGATTAATTAAAAAAAATCAGCATAAACGAGCATTACAGTGCATTAGATTTAGCTTAAGGTACAATTTCTACAGAGGTTTGCTGAAAATCTCCCCTGACAAAAAATACATATCAAGTTTTTTAAGAAAAACAAGATATAACAAATACATTTATGTACAGCATTTGAAGTGTAAAGCAGCCCAGCACATAATAACCACAGACAGGAG
>NW_005054345.1:1014302-1017138 GCF_000277835.1 Geospiza fortis | reverse complement strand
CAGCTCCCGACTTCCAGCCAGTTCTTTCACTTCTGACAGAGATGGAAGCGATTTAAAAGAAAACAAGATCATTGTGATCTCTCTTTGTTTAGTAAAAACCGGACATTCTGATCTCTTTTTGAGAGCCCAGGCTGTATTATTTGTGAATTCAAAACATATATTTGTGTTTAGTGGGAGTTTTCAGTGTTCAGGCCAGGGGACTGAAGGCTTCAGTTAAAGATGCGAGGGGGAGAAAATCCAAAAAAAGGTGGTGCTTTTTGGCCGTGGGCTACAGCTGAACAGCAAATGCCTCCTATATTTTGCAAAATAATGTTAGGGGGGAGGGAAGCAAAGAAATAAAAAGCATTAATTTAATAAATCTGACAAAGAGCATAAGGGCAGGAGATGTATTTGAGGCCTGCATAGGTACACTTCACCAGAAATAAAAAGGACAGAGCAAGACAAGCCGAGTATTTGTTTAATTAAACATAAATGCAGAGGAAAAATATAAATTCATTGACATTAATATAGGAGCATTCTCTCCGTTGTAATTGAGAGAGAGATTACAGAGAGATTATCTCACTCTTGCAGGGTGCACTGAGAGAGAAGTCTTTCGAGCGTGGCCAGGCACCCACAGCACATTTTAGGATGATACATATTGAAAATAAGTCGGCAGATTCTCCTGTTTTGGTTTTTGTGGTGGTTCATCAGCTCGGTTGCTATAATCCCTAAGAAGTATCGTTAGGGCACAGATGCATGTTTAATGCAGCTGGGTGCTATGTAATTGTGTAAAATATACCTTAAGTCAGGATATGGACAGTTAGCTGCTTTTAGAAAAAATATCCAGCATTCCTGTAGGACAAATCGGTTTTCAGCCCCCTTGTCCCGAGGATAAATCAACTGGCTAAATGTTTCCTGCTTTCTTAAAGAATTTAGCTTGTCTGAGTTCTTAATTTAAACCCTTTCACTCTCTTAAAAGTTGCTGCAAGTGCCTGCACTGCCATGCGATGCCCTATTTAGGTGTTAACAGGACAGCGAGGAGCTCACAGATCTCCAGCTTCAGCGAAATTATCAAAAAAGGGTCATTCCTGCATTATCAGCAAGAGGTGCTTATTTTCCAGCTTTAACATTTTGATGTTAAGCCAAAAAGCTGTAAATATCTCGAGTACACTCACAGGTTCTATGCTGTCTAAAAATCCACTTTCAGAAATTATTACCATGGTTTTGGGGGAAGGGGGAAGAGGGGTTAAAAAACAATTTTACTAATGTGTGAAATGAAAAAGACCTATAGCTCCACTTCCACATTGCATTACTTATAACTTAAGTAAAAATAACCACACTAATTTTCCCTCTGGATTTATAAATCACATCTTTCACTATTTGGAAGGTATTCTAGCCTTTTTGCAATCATTATCTGATAAAAATAAAAGCAAAATCTTTCATCAGCTACAATACTTAGCAGTTGGACGAGTTTCAACTCCTGCCTGCACAACTACACAGTTAAAAATTAGGACACAGCACCCTATACGATCAGAAAGGAAATAACTGGAAGCAGTGCCCTGCTAGCCGATCTGAAAAAAGCAAATATTAAAGTTTTGAATATGAATGAAAAAGCAAGTGATTCAGCTGGAACCCTGGCTCGCAGGGCTAGCTCTTAATGTACATCGGAGGTCCTCGCTTCTGAGCAGCATGATTCCCAATGAGAAAGGTCATTCCCACAAACAGAGCATAAAGGAAAAGTACCATCCACAGCAGACCTCAGAAGAGCCACACTTTAAAAGCACATTGCAGGGAAAAAAAAAAAAAGAAAAAAGAAAAAAATATAAAAATCCTAAGCTTCAGAGAACAGAACATTTGTGTTTACAGACCTGCTATGAAATCCTGCTCACCTAAGCTGATTTCTTTTCATCTCAGCTCTCTCATTCCTTGCCTCTTCCCCACGAAGTTAGCAAATATTAGCAAATTCGTAGCCCGTTTGACATTGAAGGTGATCCCCGATTGAAAGAATGGTTTTGACCAGTTTTATTTCAAGTACGTCATTTTAGGGAGTTGGAGCCACTAAACTTATAAAATATGGCATCCAACGAGTTTGAAAAACCACTCGGATTTCATCCACCAGCCTGCTTAAAACGTCTTTTTTGGAAACCCGGGTCACGTAGGTACCAGTGATGAAATATTTTCTCCCTCTCTGGATACCAACCTGCAGCGCAGTCCTCCCAAATCCATTTTGTGCATTGACGTTTACATTCTTTTGCAACAAATTAGTAAGTTGCGCTAGGTCCCCCTTGGCAGCCGCGGACGCCAGCTCGTTCCCAGAAGGCTCGGCCATTCTTTAGGGTGACTGACGATCGGAAAAAAGATGAGATTTTTTTTTTTTTTAACCAGGCATGGCATCGGAGACTGACAGAAGGATTGGGATGGTTAATCTTCTGGAGTAAGACCTTGTAGTAAATACTCGTAAAAAACCTCCTTGCCAAGAGCCCGCCCCTAACTCACACGTGATTATTCAGCAAAACTGCAGCTCCACTTGAACGCAAGATTTCTTTGCTTCCACATATAGAGTAACTCTTATTAAAGACTTTGGCCACTTTCGCGGGGGGAGGGGGGGAATAGGTGAACAGCTAGGCAAGATATTGTATATGTTATAGGTAACATATATACACGTACACCGGAGACTCACTCAGACATGAGATCTTGGAAGAAGAAGACAACCCACCCTGTTCACAGCCGGTTTCTGAAACTTAGCAGCAGCAGCAGCTCGGAGGAAAGGTCTCCTGTAGCAGTGTGCATCCAACTCCCGCTCGGGATCCCCCCCTTCATCCCTCTCCGTCGGCTTAGTCCGGGCCCAGCAGGGAAG
>NW_005054345.1:1005959-1008924 GCF_000277835.1 Geospiza fortis | reverse complement strand
CGGCTCCGCGCTCGGGCCGCCCCGGCAGCGGCGCGGGCTCCTCTCCCATCCTGAGGACAAGGTCAAGGATGAAGGGTCAATGTCAAGTTGTCTTAGCGGTGGAAGGCGACCGTCCACGGCAGCGCTCCTTGCTTCCCGCGTTTCTGGTGTCCTTGATTGATTCGAAAGTGCCATTTTGAAGGGGAGCCGCGCCCGGGCACCAAGAAGACGCGAGGACTTCGCTTTTCCTTCCCAGGGCGAAGAAGTGAGGATGGTACGGGAGGGGGATGCCCCCGCCACTCTGCCTAACAGTGTTTAATGTCTTAAAGTGCTTTAATGGCTGGATTGCTTTAGGTTTCAGGGACCCTCGGAGGACTGCGTTCTGCCAAGCGAACCCTCCGAGAGGTAAGCAGCGATGTCATGGCTCCCTGATAAGCACACGTAACCCATCGCTCGCAGGGGCAATCTGCACATCTGTTTTCTGCGTGGACGCCACGGGAAAGTGATTTTTGAATGTAAACAGGCGAGACAGCTCGGGGAGGTGCGTTAGGGAGGGAACCTGCCGTGGTTGCAGCTCCTGCAGCGCTGCCCTGCGGGGGGAACCCGCTGCTGGCAGCCGGGCAGGGACCCGAGGTGGCCGGGCCTGAGTCGGGGCCGTCACCGTCAAACACAGCCGGTTCTACAGCCGTGGATCTGCAGCTGAACGAAGCCAGACTTCTGTATCTGGCTTTCCTCTCAGCTTCGGTTGCGTTTTGCTTTTTAGTTGTATTTTCCTGTACTGATTCTCCCATCCACGCTTGTTTGCGAGTATTACAAAGGTGACAAGTGTGAGCTGCCTACACACGAAGCAGGGAAAACAGCTTTGTTCAGTTTATCAACTGACCCTCCACTCCCATTCCCACTAAAGGAGAGAAAAAACAAGTGCATTTTTAAGGGCCTCATTGTGGTAATTCCCGTCCAGAAGCAATAGTGCTTTTCCCCCCTCCTTTTTTACCATTTTTAAAAGCGAAAATATAAATTATAACTTCCCTCAAAGTTTGCTCTAGAAAAGTAAGTATGCAAGTAGCGTCTGTTTATTCAAATACAGTCGCTTTTCTGCATAAAGAGGGAATTTATATGTAAACCTTGGATTATTCAGTCAGATGGCTTATAAATTACTTATTTTGTGACTAATTACTGCCTAAAATCCACAGGCTTTGGTGGTGTTACCTGTTGCTAACTTAGTGCAAAATTAGACCTGCAAATATTACAACAGTCTCACACTATTTTTTTGTTGGTTTACGGTTCAGAATAAAGCTTCCATCTTCTGTAAATCATACAAAGCAAAATAATTAAGTAAAGTGTAGCTGGAGTGCTGCAGGCCTCCTGCAAGTAAAGCTGCCTAGCCAGAAAATGCCACCGAACTTCCTCGGCCGTGCAGGTCTGTCAAAAGTCTTTGCAGAACGCAGTTCGTTAATCCTGATCATTGCCTCTCACGAGTGATAAAGATACTCCACCTAAACCAGAGAGATTTGTCCCGATCGGCTCCAGAATCAGCAGAAAAAACCAAGGAAACCAGCAACAAACAGCTTCTGGAGGGAGATATTATCACCGGGCAGTATAAGGAGTAAAATAATCGGCTCCCTAATTTGTCTCTCACTCGTTGGAGGATAAAACCCACCTCGAATGGCTCAGAGAGGCTGTGAGAAGGCAAACAGAAACTTTAGCTGTGACTTGAATGTGAACTTCCTGAGATGTGGGGCACGTGCAGCTTTTCACCTTTTCTTCATGTTCTGGATCAGATCCTTCCTGTTTTGATCTCATATAGATATCATTATTTAAAATATGACTGTAATAGACGTGAACGCCGTGGAACTAATCTTGACAACATACCTATAGCTTCAGTTTGTGCCAGGAATGAATTGGCTTTAATCCAATTGCTAAAACTCGCTTTTCAGCCTTTATTATAGTTACTCTCTAGTAATGTGTGGGTGGATTTGTTTGTAATTTAGCATAGGCTGTCCCTGGCATTGCACCATACCTTCTACTTAGTACAGAACTGTCTGTAACATCAAACTGGGGGGTAAAAAAAAAAGGTGCAGGTGTGAGGGCAATTAATTTATCGTCCCTTCGGTCGGTGGTGGGGAGCTTGCATTGTTAAGATTACGTCAGCGGGCAATAAAAACCTTTTGGCGAGCCCTGCCAACACAAACTAGAGCAGGAACACGGTAAAACGTAAAAACCCAGCTTCTCTGGCACTGTGGCTTCGCATCCTAAGTGGCGTTTCCGTGCGGCCTCAGCCCGCCCGAAGCGCCGCCGCCGCCGCCAGACACCCAGCCCAGGCAGCAGCGTCCGCAGCAGGCTCTAAACCATCCCCAGGGCTCTCTGGGCATCACGGAGCCTCCCGAAGGTACAGCCGAGCTTCCCCTGCGCCCCTCTCCGCTTGTCCGCGGTGGCGCCGGGCTCCCCCCGCAGCTCGCCCCTGGAGCTGGCAGAGTCCGTGGAACCCCCTGTGACCCCGCGGATGGACCAGAGAAACAATAAAGAACGCTGCTTCCTACGCCCGGCAGAGTATCTTGAGTCAAAGGTATCATAATGTAGCGTTGTTAGCTGTCAGAAAGCTGCTCGGTGCGTCCGTGACCTCAGCTACGACACGCACAGGACACTTAAAGAAGCAGAGCAAAACATAATTGTCAAATTGGTGTCCAAATGTGTGTTTTGTGTCGGCGCTAAGGGGCTACACGAACATCAGGTTGTAGGAGGCAGACTTAGAAAGCATCAGTTAGATTTGCATTACTTAAAGCAGGTTTATTTGCGGTATATAATAGAATTGCATCTTACAGTGCTGCTGGAGTGCTAAGCCTGAGCGAGGGCCTCTGTGCAGATCACGGTGTGCTGGCTCAGAAAAACCTGTGGAAAATGCATTTCCTTCTTTTGAGCCAAGTCGGAAGCCGGGGGAAGTGTCGCCGCTCCCCCGAGCGCCGGGCGGTGCGGGCCCTGCCGGGGC
>NW_005054345.1:988899-1005242 GCF_000277835.1 Geospiza fortis | reverse complement strand
GGCTCCGGCGCTCCCCCCCTGCCCCGCCCTCCCCGCGGCAGCGGCTCCAGGTGCGCGGGTCCGAGCAGAGCCGGGACGCAGCTGGCTGCAATGGCGTCCAACATGGACCGAGAAATGATATTGGCTGATTTCCAGGTAAATTTCAAGCCGCCGCCACACAACCGTGGCCTCTCGCTGCTTTTCTCTTTCTCCTCGTTGCTGTGCTGCTTGTTCTTTGTGGGGAGGTCCGGGCTGGTGGGTGTGAAGCCCACCCTCTGAAGCCTCCGCTCTCGCTTTCCTTCTTTTTTGTTTGTCAGAGAGAGAGCGTGTGCCCTCTTCTCTCAAGGTGCGTGAACAAAATGTCTTCTTTAACTTAGAGAGTTTCAGTTTTTAATTAATAAAATAAAGCTTTTTCATCCACTTCGCTCGTTCCTACCCTCTGCAACCACCCAGGCCCTGGGACAGCTGTGAGGCAGCTCACTTGGAAGAGGCAAATGCCAAGGGAGGATACAAAACTCACCAGTCCACATGATTTGTCACAGTGTTTGTAGTGAATCACTTGCTGGTACTACAGATTAGTGCTGAACAGAGGTGTTTCCATTCCAGCATCAACACTAAACTCCATGGTTGCCTCAGCCTATGACTGTTGTGATGACGGTAAAACTCTTCCCACCCCATTCCAAACAGCAGCGTGTTTGTGTAGAAGGGAAGAATATCCTCTTCCAAGTTGTTTGTTACCTTTCCTTCTCTCTACAAAAGGGTTGTAATTTAATTTCAGATTTCTATATCTTATCCCCAGAATAAAGTCCTTCTGTAAGTGAAAGCGATGTGTTTAGGAGCGTATATTGCTTCCTAATGTTGCTTGTTTTATATTGTTTTCCTAAGACCAAGTAAAAAAGTGGAGGATTCCTGCATTTGAAATAATGGGGGGGTGGAGCCAAACACATCTGGGAAGGGAATCACATAATATTTGAATATACTTGCTTTTTAATCCATCTGGGTTTTTTTAAGCTCTGTCCATTTGCAGTGGTTGCTCTTACATGGGTAGGCACCTGGATATCCTTGGATTGATTTGTAAAACTGCCATCTATATGTTCAGCTTCTTAAAATACTGTTAGCTGTGAAACGATTTCATTTAGTTGAAAAGAAAAAAAAATAAGTAATCCCACCAATTCACTCTGTGTGTGTGTTTCTTTGGAGCTACAGGTAGGGTGACTGTAGTGTGCCCAGTAATTCCTGTGTATTATGTAATTAAGTAATTCCTCTGTTGCAAAAGGTACCAGGTATCTCACTGATGTAACTTATGGAGTTCCCAGCTGGCAACAGGGGACTGTCATCCCCTCCTGTACCCCATATCTTACACCTGTATTCATTAAAATGCTTACCAAATGGTACTATATTGACACTACTTTGGTGTACTTGGTGGTACTTTTGTGTATGTAAGGGATGACATCCCAGTTTTAGGGCTGGGATTTCACAAAGGAGTTTTTCCAGGAACAACACACTGTGTGAAAGGAATCTGGGACCCCAATTCTGCATTCATACCTGTGGGAACAGATTCTTATGGCATCCCACATTATTACCTGAACTTGCAGTCAGGAATCCCAGAAGATGAGATTAGTGGCTGGTGAACATAAGAGTATTTGTTTAACAGAATTTTCAATACAGATTTACACTTTCCAGGTGGTTTTTTTTGCTATTTTGCAGTATTGTTGTGCTTGGATTTTGAAACCATTAATAAAACTGTAAGAGCAACTGCAGTGTTTGGTACCATGAAGACAAGTAAGTATCATTGCAAACTTACAGATGGGTGGTGGAGTCACAGAAGCCAGTTTTAGATCAAGGGTGGATGACATAATGTGTCTGAACCTAGGACACAGGAAATATTTTATCATACACCAATCCTTGCTTAAAAAGAACCCAAACATTTTCCTCTTGTATTTCAGCAGACAGCTTTGTTTTCCTGTATCATTGTATTTCTTCTTAAGATTATATCAAGTGTCTCCCTAATTTTGAAGTACTGAACTGTTAATTGTCATGCTGTTAAAGATTCAGATTAGTAAAGGACAATGTTAGTTGTTATTAGGCCTTGTATCAGACTGTTACAAAATAGTAAAGGTTTTTGGGTCTTTTAAATACTTGGTGGAATTTGCAACTCATTCACTAAGAATTTAAAATGGAGAATAAAACATGATGTGCAAAGTAATTCTGCATTATTTTCATTTTCCCTTTTATATTTTCTGTACCTTTTAATTAATAAATATATTTGTCAGAGTTCTGCTGCCATCTTCTATGTTTATGTGAGGTGTCTTGGTGAAGAATGGTGCACACAGTGAAAATTTCAAAAGCAAATCTTTGTAGTTTAGTTCAGCTAATCTTTGGTGAATTAAATTGGGAGGGAAACTTGCATCACCATTTCACCCTTACTTTTCCCAAGTTTTGTTTAAGGGGGATAGAGTAGTGGTCTTTAAACTTCTTGAAAGGGTTTTATCTCCCCATAAAAAAAAAAAAAGAAATGAAATCATAATTGTACTGATGCTTGATGCTTTTGTGAAGCTTTCATGGATTTATTTAGTATCTTCCAGAGTTATTAGGGATTTTGCCTTGGGTTTCAGCTAGAGCAGGAACTTGTGTTGCATTGTGTTTTTTTCTTTTTAGCTCTGATTGTAGTAACAGGTTACTTCTGCATTTGGAGATACTAAAGAGAATTACTTCTTTTTAAAAAGTACTTTGCATATATATTTTTTAAAATTTATATTATATATATATATATACATATACCCATGGTATTTTATGAAATATTTTAAGTATAGAGTAAGGCGCAGTGAGTGATCTACAAAAATATTTTTGCCTAATGTCTCAAAACAATTTAAGCCTGTTCTGTGTGGTTTATAATTATTTTCTTTTCCTCTCCTTTTTAATGAGGCTACTGTGTGCTACCCAGGGAGCACAAAATACGTATTCATGCGTGTGGGCTGTATAAGCAACCTGCCTAACTTTTCCTTCTTAGGCCCACACTTAGGAAAGATTATGCAGAAGCTTTGCTTTGTACATGAGTAGCCTGATTGTTTTCAGTGGAAGTAGCTGATGTGGAGTCCAGTGCACAAACAAGTTTTAGCTTTTTTTACTAAATGCAATTCAGAACTTCTCCACAAAGTGTCATTGGCATAAAGGAAAAACTCCATAGGAAAAAGCACAACAGCTTGTTTTAGTAGCATAAATTCCTCAAAAAGGTAGCTGCATGTGAATTGGTAAGTGATGCTGTAACACACTTCACATACTGGGGGAAATAAGGGCATTTAATTTCTACCAGCTTTTTAACAACTGTTGTGTTGTTTGTTGTGTTTAACTGCAAAGTGTGCTTCCATCTTCAGTGGGATACCCAGCTGCTCACATGGTACAAATACACTCATGATCTCTTGCAGTTTGGGGTCTGCTTTTCACTATAAAGAAGACAGATTTTTTTTTTATTTTTAAATTGTAAAATTTAGTTACACAGAGCTTCATTTAATTGACATAGATTGGTCTTCATTCCCAAAGTTTAACTTTGAGTATTGGCAGAAGTGTCAGATATTGATGTTTTTGTACACTAGCGCTTTTGCTTTTGTTTTTACAGCTTCACTTAGGATTGGAACTAAAAATAGCAAGAACATCTTTCTGATGCAAGAACATAAATTATGTCTACCTATAGGACCACTTTATTCATGCTGTGTGCTTGTCCTCACAACAATCCTAAATGTGGAGTGGGCCTAAGGGTTGCAGTGTTGTGGGGTTGCCAGCTCCTGTGTGTCCATGTATTACAAGAATATCTGGAACTCTGGAGCTTCAGGAGGAAATTTTTCAAAGAATTCACATTTTTCGTTGACCAAATAATGGTCGGGATTTGGTCAGGGTGGGAGGATTTCAGAGTGAAATGACAGAACTCAAAAATCCTTGCTTTCATTGAGACAATGGATTTCTAGTAGTGTTCTTCCCTCTTTCATCTCTGTTCATTGTTAAACCAAGGTATGTGCTTTATTTTTTCCTTTTCCAATTTTTTTTAAAACTGGATAGTACACTACTGTTGTATGATTCACACACTTATGTATAAAATGTCTTTTTTTTTCCAAACTTCAACTTTGTGTCGATCTCTTTCATAAAAACAGGTTTGTGGGAGGAGCAAGGGGGAATTGGGGAGGAAGAGCCTCATTGCCATCAGTTGCAGCGAAGTGAGAAAGCATGCTAAATGATTTTGTTTTAAATTGTAAAATTGACCATGACAGTGATACATCAGTTTATTACTTTTTGCTTTGCTTTTTTTTTTTGAAGATTTAATTGTAATTCAATCTACTTGTTTCCTTCTGGAATGGCAAAAATTAAAGAAACTGGAGAATCTTTTCACCTGGAGTTTAACACAGTGCTGTTAAATAACTGACAAGATAAAGTGTTTGGTTTGGTTTGGTTTTTTTTTGTTCCTGTCTGCTTCAGCCCTGTAGAAGATTATCTCAGTTGTGAACAGTTTTCACTGTCCAACAGTCTGTGTGTATGTGTAGAATTGACATTTTAAGGGTGCTAAGAGCTTTGCTTTCCTCTGTGCTTGTTGGCATGGTGGCTCAGGATTTCTGTCATTTTAATTTATTGCCCATATAAAGACTTGATGGAAAAGGTGGGCAGATACAGGCATTGCTTTAAGTCACTACCCTTGATTCTGGCCCTTAACTGTGACTTAGGGTGGGGACTGGAAAGTGTTTCAAGCATTTCTGTAAGAATAAACCATTCACTGTGGGTTCTGAACAAATCTCAAAGTGGATGTCCTTAATATTGATTTCTGAAAGAAAAAGACATGTTTTGTCATTAACGTGCTGGGGCAGAAAGGGCTGTTCTTGCTTTCTTTGCAGGATTTTAGTGGAGTGTTGGGGAATTTGGAACAAGGTCCTCAACAATAGCTTGTTGCTGAAGAGAGTTCCAGTCAAAGTTCAAACATAAGCTGGAAGATTCTTTCCAAAGATTAAGTTCTTGGAGGCCTACATTTTCATCAGAAGGTCTCCCTATATACCTGGGTGTGCATCTGTTCAGATCTGTCTGAGCTTAAACCTCAGTCTTACTCAAACCAAAACCTCTCTGTAGTGTGGCCTCTCAGTAGAATGTGGAGTGCAGTGGGTGCTGAACTGAGCTCTGCAGATCTCTCCACAGTAGCTGGAAGGAAATCCGGAACTCTAGAGGTTGGAAATCAGGGTTTGGGATAGACAGGTTTGTTTAACCATACCGCCTGCTGGGTGTCTTTAGTTAAAAGTGGGCTCTGCTGGGTTTCTCATAGTCAGGTGCCCAGATGCTCTGCACTGCTCCCCTGACCTGTTTTAATGTATATAGGTTACTGTATCTTTAGTTAAATTTTAAAATAGATAAGAGGACTGATTTGTAGTGTAAAAAAAGAAGCCTTTAGGACACTGTAGGATGTTGAAGTTCATACTTGTGAGGCCTCTTAATTTGCATTTTGATTAGAATTCCTTTTAATCCTTGTTGGATTTTATCACATTATAATTTTATATTACCCAGTCAGTTACACCTTTGGAACTGGTAGCTGGACCTCTTGGTTTGGAATACAATTGGTTTTGTTTGCTGTAAATGGCCCTAGGGCCAAGAGACAAGATAAAAACATACTGCATGCTTAGTGTGTTCTAGCTTGGTTATTGCCATTTTCACTGTCTGCTACCACTCACTTCTGCCATCACTTCTATTAATTTATTCCTTGTGGGTTTTGGAGTTTCATTTCTTTAGATATGTTTAGGCTCAGTTGTCATCCCAAAGTTCAGGTTCATCAGAACAAGACTAATGGATTTACTGGCCTTTAAACTGAAGGTGAAGTGGGTTCCAGAATCCCAAATAAGAAGTTGGAGTAAGAATGGTGTCCTTTTAGAAACATAACTTGGATATTCTCAATGATAGCTCTTCACAGAAAAGCCAGTTAATTTCTCTGATGGAAGGACAGATAGTTAATTAGAAATACTAACTGACATTTATAGAAAAGAAAGAGGCTACTTTGACTGATTTGTGTGCATTACACCCCTGCTGTAGGAAGCTGAATAATTTACCACTGGAGCACCAGTTTGTCTTTAGAAAGAGGTTTATTCTGTTTTTTTCATTCAATTACCTTGAAAAGACTCTTGACATCATAGTAATCATGTCACCATTTCCATCAGCCCATTCATATAGGTATTTGGGTTAGTAGGTCACTGAAACAGATTGAGAGGTGGTAGCTGTAGGATCCTTTTTCAAATGCCATGACAACCAGTACTAATTATAATATTGAAATTAATAATTATATGTACTCCCAATGGCTAGGAATGGGCTTTCATTGAAAGATACTGTGAAAATTATTTGTCATATTGAAAATACCACATGGCTAATATATCTTGGTAAGCACGGATCAATTACAGTAAACTTTACACTCACTGAGTTCATATTTCTGTGTGGAAGGAGGTGTGGGAGAGGATGAGCATTTGAGCCATTTCTTACTTGTCTTAAGGGGCCTTGAGAATTTCCCCTCTTGGGAATATTGTGTTGGAGCTGGAAAGCCTGAAAGGGTAGAGTTTTCCTCTGTATTTGGGCAGTTCTTATGATTCAGTTACCATTGCAAGCCTAGTTTTCACATACTTCCATACTAGAAGCAGAAGGTAGCTTTTTAGAGGAACTACCTGGCTTTGATAGGATCTCATATTTTTCTAGTCAATGAATAAATTTGTGCATATGTGGGGCAGCCATTAGATGAGTCCTTTCCTTTAACTACTGTAGGAACTAGAATAAAAGGCCTGGGGAAGTACCTAACATTTTACTCGTCCCTCATTATTTGGATGAAAGGAAATGACATGCTTACTGGCTGGATTGATACCTGCTAATTAAGCCAATTTTTTAGAGTTGACTAGTTAATGTGCAATTGTAAAAAGAAACTGCTCAAAGAGGAAATCAAAGCCCTCATGTATGCATGACATGTTGTTTGGTCTATTGAAATAGTCATCTGCTGGTCCTCTATGTCTGACTGGTTGAGCAGGTCTTTGTTCCACAGCAGTAGTTAATGCTTTCAAAAGATAATTCATTAAAGCTGAAGTTCTTAAGAGACATTTTGAAACTAGAACAGAATACGTTAGCCCTTGGGTTATTTTATATAAGTTTCATTTTTAACTATTGCAGAAAACAATTTGTAAAGACAAGAACGCTGAAACTGAGTCACATCTATAATTTTTTTTTATTTTCTAAAGGTCAGGTTGTTTGTGCGAGCAAATACCAAAGGTGCCATATCAGCTCAGATCGAAGACCCGGATGACCTAATGTCTTTCCTACAGCAGTGTCTGGTCCTTAGGAAAGAGCTGAAAGAAACAGGATGTGAGTGGATTTACCTCATCCTAGTTTCTGGAAGTCAGCATTTTGAAAGCTTGATGATGGGGTTTGTTGTTAAACTTGAGAAATAAACTGTGCCATCTTGAGTTAGTCTTGTGTTCTTCAGCTGGCTGAGTTCTTGAGAGACATTTGAGTAGTTTTGTGATATGTGAGTTTGCTCTATAGAAGCTGTGTTCACTTTTCCTCAGTGTGTCATATACATGCACATACTAAGCCTATTCTATGTAGTTTATTGGAATTTCTGTTGTTCTTATTAGTACAGAAGTCAAAACTGAACTGTAGAAATATTAACCTCTTCTGGTTTGCACCACAACACTGTGGGAATGTGGTGTTGATTTCACCTTTAATCAAACTGATTTAAAGAGGAGTCTGCTGTGAAAAACTTATATTTAAGTTCCTTTAGAGTTCTGGGGACTCTCACAAATCTAGTGGTTTGCTCTGTGTCTCTGCTGACATTTTAGGATGAGATTGTTTTCTGTACAGATCGGCTGTGTTACAGATGGTCTCAAAGTTCCTCAGTAGTGGGTATCAGTGCACACATTTCATGTAACTTTTCTGATATGCCCTTACCTTCTTTGAATACTTCTTTACTGTTTTCTTTCTTTGGTCCCACTGACTTCCTGTCAGGCTTTCTTGCCTGATGCTTTTAAAAGCTTATATAATATTTATGTCTTTAGAAAGCTGTTTCTTGGTTTTTTTTTTTTTTTTCTTTTCAACCCTTGTTGGCCTGTGCTATTGGTATGACCTGTGGTTGGAGTTTGAATGTGCTGCTGTTTCCCTGCTTTGGATGCCTGTTGGTTGTGGCTGGGGTAGAGTTAATTTTCTTCCCAGTGGCTGTTATGGGGCTCTGCTTTGGATTTGTGCTGAACACGGAGTTGATAATAAGGAGATGTTTTTGTTATTGCTGAGCAGAGTTTGCTCAGAGCCAAGGCTTTTTCTGCTTCTTGTTCTGCTACACTGGGAACGGGGCTGAGGGTGCACAGGAAGTTGGGAGGAGACACTTCTGGGACAGGGGACCCAAACTGACCAAAGGGATTTTCCAGACCATATGACATCATGACATCATGCTTGATGTATCAAGTGTGGGGAAGAAAGAGGAAGAGAGGATCTTCAGAGTGTTCGTGTTTGTCTTCCCAAGTAACCACTACACGTGGTGGGACCCCGTTGTCCTGGAGGTAGCTGAACACCTGCCTGCCCATGGGAAGCAGGGAATTACTTCTTTGTGTTGCTTTGCTTGTGTGGGTGGCTTTTGCTTTCCCTATTAAACTGTCTTTATCTCAAACTGTGAATTTTCCAGCTTTTACCCTTCTGATTCTCTACCTGGTCCCACTGCTGGGGCAGTGAGTGAGCAGTTCCATGGGGCTTGACTGCTGGCTGGAGTTAAACCATGCCAGTGCCTTTTCCAGGTTTTGAAGAATATGTCTGTTCCTTGCTGTCCTGTTCTTCACAAAAAATTAAAAAGAGTGTTTGTGAAATGCTGACTAAAATATTCTTTTGTATGGATCAGTACTCTTCCTTTGTGTGCTTATCTAGAAAGTGGCTTTTATTTATTGTTGAGTTGTTTTTAAAATTCTGCTGCTTTTGAGATAATGAGGAGAAAGGAGATGAGTGCAAATGTGCAGCAAGCATTTGTTTGATCCATGCAATTATTTTCTTTTTTCCATCAGTTTTTCTTATGCGATACTGTAAGGGCAAAATGATTCAGGAAACCTTGGGGTTTTGCTTTCACTGACATACTTAATAAAAGTATTAAACAAACACTGAAACTTTGGGATAATCCTAACTAAAACGTGTTTGTAGTTGTTGAGTAAGGGCTGTCTTCAGTCCTCAGGAAAGACAAATGGGTTTGGTAGCGTAGGGTACTAATTAATGGGTACTGGCTTTTGGTTTGTGTTTTAATTCAGTTTGACCACTGCTCTTTGTATGTAACGTGTGTGGCTTAAACACTGGAGTGTTAGCATGGGGCTTGGGAGGCTTGAGTTCATGTCTTGGCTCAGCTCATGGACTTCCTAGGGATCTGCCTTCGTGGTGTTCTGGAATCAGAATTTGCTCCAGAGTCTTGGGAGAGTTCACAGTCTGCTGGAATCCATTTGAACGTGGTTAGTGTGGTGCTGGGTTAGTTAGTTCTGCTGAGAAGTGGTTAGAGCTTCATGCTACCAGTTTAGACTTTGTCCCCAGCTTGCTTTGTTTGGAAGGCTTGCAGTCATCTCAGAGTGTGGGCAAAGTTCACTCCTGTCTGCTTGGTAGCTACAGGTTGAAATGTCTTCTGTGACCTTCATAAATATTATTTTTCCTTCTCCCCTCTTCCCTCCCCACCTCGCTTTGCTTAAGGGGATGCTCAAATAGGAGAATGATGAAATTTGTAAATAGTTGGGTGTGGGAGTTGAAATGCATTGGGCAAACTTTATTCTGGCATATTTGCCTAAAACCCTTTCTTGATTTCTGATGCTGGAAAGTAAATTAGCTTGTTTTTGCTAAATGAACAGCTGGTGAATCTGCTTAATTTTTACCAGATGGTCTTCTGAGTTATGAAAAAAACCAGCGAAGCATTCTTATCTTTTCAGTTAGATGCTTGCAGTAGGTGACCTTTCAGTCTGTGTCTTGGTCGATATGCCTGGATGTTGTTTTTTAAGTGTTTGTCTGAAACAGAAGTAAAAGTTAATTTAATAACCACGGATGACTCATATTAAGAACAGTCTCGATACATTGCTAGGGTTGTTGCAGGGTTAGAATGAGCAGGGATGCCACAGAGGGGTGGAGCTGATGAAGTCTGTGGAGGTGATCCTGGTACTGGTGGGACTCTGGGATGAGAAGAACTCAGGTACCAAAAAATCCAAGTTGAGAGTGTCTGAATGTGCTGCATCTCTTGATAGCCCACAAGGGAGTCCCAAAGGCATCTTAAATTTGATATTATTGTACTAAAGCCTTTATTTGCTTGGCTAGGCATATTGGCTTAACTTACCTGTTTTAAGGGAAGAAGTGTTACACTTTGTTCCAGTAGCTTTGAAGTAATCACCATTGCAACAGTGTATGTTTGAATTTAAATAAAATTTTTTGACTTATTAACATGTCAGGGGTGAATTAGTGTCCTAAATCTGGGTTTGAGTGGATTTCTAGCTGATAGAATCTGGAGCTAGCCTTGGTTCTTTACAGACTTGATAATTGTCCTTGATTACTGAGCCATTCTTCTCATAATGGATGGGAAAAAGAAGTGAAGTCCTGTGCTTGACTCTAGAAAGAGGAAACTCAGGATTGGATTGTTTAAAAATCTTGCATCCAGAAACCTGATTTTTGTTAGAAGTGCTTAAGGATTTGTTAGGAATGCTTAAGGATTCTTCTAGAAGCAGTAGTAGCCACTGAGTGGGCTGTACAAGTGTTCCAGGAGCCTGAGGGAGGCCATTCTTTCCCATTGTTCAGGGGAGACCACTGATGCCAGGAGTACAGGGTTCACTCTCAGTCACTGCACTGACAAAGCAGAGCAAGTCCAGTGAAGGGTTACCTAGGGAGGGAGGAGGCTGGAGCATTTTTGTGTGAAAGGTGATGTTAAGGGAGCTGGCTTTGTGTAGCCTGGGAGAGGAGGCTGCAGGAGGATCTAGTTCCTGTCTCAGTTGTACAGTGGGTGATAACAGACAATACAGAATCAAATTTCTCTTGCAGTTGGAGTCTGAGGGTGAGAGGCAGTGGATATAGGTTACAGCTTGGGAAATTATAATTAAATATAAGGAGAAACAATTCTCAGTGAAGGTGGTAAAGCACTGGAACAAAATGCCCAGAGAGGCTGTAGACTCCCTGTCTTTGGAGATATGCAAAACCTGGCATAGGGAGTTGAAGTGTGTCTGTGAACTGTCTGGTTGTAATTGGAGAGGTGAATAAAACAGCAAGGTAAATCTTTTACACAGGACATATGCAAGGAGATAGGTAATATCCTTTGCTATAGCTCAAATGCTACTCAGAACAGCTCTGAGTGGTTTGTTGTTTTTAAGCTGCTGATCTGCGTAATTCAGCTGTCCTGAGCAGGTTTGTGGCCTGGACTCATAGAGTTTCCCATGCTCTTAGTCTCTCTCAATTTTTGAAGAGTAAGTTACCCAAGGGATAGTGAATTGATTTTTGACGATTTATGTTCTTTGGCAGCATTTCTTATGTCTCTTGAAACCCTCATATATCTTTATGGAATAGAGTTAACTCTAGTTACCCTGCTCTATCTAGTGATAAAAATTTATTTGGTGCTTTCAAAAGTAAGCACTTCCTAGGGTGTTGTCTGTGCACTTGCAGGTGTGTTAGTGCTGACTTCCTGAGCTTTTGTAGGAGATCCCAGAGGGTGAAAGCTTTTCTTCCTAAGCAATCCTGTTGAATCTTTTGGTGCCTTCATGCAGTTGTTTCTTTGGGCATTGTAGCATTTGGCTAAACATTGAAATAATGGACTGAGCTACAGATTATTTTATTTTTCATCTGTTACAGGAGTAAGTGGTACCCAATGTAATTCACAGCTGTCTGTGAATTACAGCCCTGGTTTTAATGGGCCTGAACCTGTTGTACAAAATGTTCTAGGCCTAGTTTGGGTTAGATGGTCCCTTTTTGGAGAAAATGCAGCTACTGTTAGTATCCAAAGGAAGTATGGAATTGTTCAAAAGGAACATTGAGACTTAGTCCTCCATATCCAGCTATTGCTGTGGCCTTTTGGATACTTTGCCTGCTGCATTTTGCCTTGGCCAGGAGGGGAATGGTGTCACAGGGGAGAGACATCCTGCCTTGCTGCCCAATGCCTTGTGCTGCCAGCTCCTGTGCAGGGGGGCAGCATGTGAGGCTGTGTTTGTCAGCAGCCCTGCAGGAGCAGCCCTGCTGCAGGAACAGCCCAGCTCTGTGCTGGCAGCAGCAGTTGGCTCTTGCAGCTCTGCCATGGATCCTGCATCCCTGCAGCAGGTGCTGAGGGGCAGCTGCTGCCAGATGGGGAAGGCAGCTGCTCCCTGGGCTGTGGAGGTGGGCTGGAGCCTGGGCTGTTGGTGTCTCAAACCTCACATCCAGCTGTTACAGCTGCTGGGGTCAGACCACCCTGCAAGGGATTTAGAAGAGCCAGTCTGCATCCTGCATTACAGCTTTCTGGAAGCAGCTCCTAGCTTTGTCTCAAATGCCTTGGAGTCTGTCTGCCCTCACAACTTCTTTCCTATTGAATTGTTTCCTCACTAACTACTTTGCTTCTTTTATTAAGTTTAATGTTACTGTACAAGGATAGGACCCTAATGTTTACCTGTGAAACTTTCCAAGGGTAGGGTCTTCATTGCTGTGGGGATATGAAGGTACCTGGAAAAAAATTTGGAGAACACTCTGTAATTTTATGATGTGAAGATTTTAATCTGCCTGGTGGAAACACTTACCTGACCTGGAAAGGCAGGATGCTAAAAAAGTTGTTTTAACATTCAGTAACTTTATCTTCAGAATCTGATTATGTATTCAGCACACAACAATAGTTTTCTCATCTTCGCATTCATTTTCCTCTTGTGTGGTCTGGAAAAGCACAGAAGTGATTGCAGAGTCTCTGGAGCTGCTGTGAAGGCTGAAAGTGATATCCTAGATCTACAGGAAATGCAGGGAGGAGGAGGAACTTGTTCTACCTTTTCTTCTCCTTTGTCCTCAAAAAAAAAATTCTTTGGTTTCTTTCTGATGTGTAAAGGTTTACAAATCAGTGAGCCTTCAAGGTTTTACCTTTTCTGTGGTGGTTTGTTCCTTTTATCTTTTGATGACTTAGAGGATGTGCTAGTTGTTCACTGAAACAAGATTTAGTAGTATTCAGGTAGGAATTTTCTTTTAAAATATTTAATGCCTTCTGTTAAGCAGGTCTCTCATGAAAATAAAGCTGAATAAAAATCCATGAATAATAAAAAAAGTCTCCTCAGCCCCTCTCTTTACTTGCTCAAAGATGCATTTTTGCATCTTTAGGGTTCATCTGCTGTGCTATGTTTTTAAGGTTTTTTTCACTTCTGTTTCTGAACAAATTTAACTTTCTTTTTCCCATTAAATTTTTGTTTGTTTCTTTCTTGCTTGGGTAGCATAAAAGGAATTAACATGAGGAAAAAATCTTTATGTATTGTAAATAATTAAACCCTGTGAATGCTAGATAAGTGAGGCATAGAGCCCTAAGGTGCCAGGTGTCCCTTGGACTTGTACTAATGAAACTATTCAAAATATAATGAAAATACAGCCAGGTAATATGGGAAGTAGTCCATTAGAAGAAGGTCTTATAAATATTCCAGCCGTAGGAAAAGCTGAAATCAGCCCTTGCAATTAAGGATGAGAGGCAAACCCATGAGGAACTAGACTCTGTTAATTCTGTTGCTCACAGAACCTGCTGGTTTCCTGTGTGCTTTCCCTGAAGAAAACAAAGGCAGGAGCAGCCAGGTTGTTCTGGGACTGATCTGTCACCACAGAGCCTTTGACATCACGTCAGGCTTGCCATTGAGGGACTGCCTGTCTTGTGTGCTTAATTTCTTAGGGAAAATCAAAGACATGCAAACCAGCTGATTTTCTTTAGTTTAGCCTGCATGACATGATGCAGGTACAAGGAAGCAGCTTTAGTTTTTGGTTGCTGTGGATTTTGATCTCACTGATGGCTTTTGACTTGATACAAGGATTTGTATGTTGTGGTATGTAGTGTTTGAATGTTGAAATAGTGCAATACAGTAAGATTCTAAATAATCTTAATTTGCTGCTACTCTGACATTAACAGTGTGTTGAAGATCTGGGAGTGTCTCTTTTATGGTTACATTGATAAGTAGCACTCATTCTTTCCTGGTGCAATTCTGAAATGTTAGTTTTCTGTTTCATTGACAGCTAGCAAAAATGATCCATCTGGAAAGTGAAATCTTTGTTTAAGAACTCCTCAAAATCAAATATTACAAAGGAGTGTAAGAATGGTGCAAAGATTTTAACCAAAAGTGCTTGTCTTTGCTGTTAAGAATTCTGATGATCTTTATTTTCAGCTGGTGTTTACACCTGTCTGTTCTTGTTACCCAGTGACTGCGCATTGCTGAGTGACCAAGAGCAGGCTTCTGTTTTACATTGTAAATCACCAGAAAGATGATTCAGGAAGGATGCAGACACCAGGTGAATTAGCTGTTTAATTACTCTGCCCTCCCTGGCATGAGTTAACTCCTTTCACTGTGTGCTCTGGCAGAAGGATAAGCTGATTTTGTTTAGTTTATCTCAAAATGAGAGTACTCCAAAGTCAGCTGAATTGATTTGCAGTTACTGTGGGCTAAGAGAGGACAGTGGCAAGTCAGCAGAGCTGCAGGAATGATAAAAAGAGGGGACAACTAAAACCAGTGTTAAATCCTGTGTTGTAGGTACCATCTCCTCAGCTTCATTTGCACAGCCCAGGGTGAGAACAACACATTGTTGGTCAAGTTCTTATTGTAGGTTGGAACACAAGGTAGTTCTTAAAAAAGTCATGCAGATTTTGCAGGGCTGACTAATGAGAAATAGTAACTATTTCTGTAATGACCAGATTAGGTGTATTTCACTGGGATGTAAACAGAATCTCAGACTTCTGCAGAGCTTTTTCTCAAAGCAGGATTTTTTGCAGCAGATCTGTTGACATCAGTTCCAGTGGCAGGTTGATGGGAGTATGAACCATCCTGTGATTTCAGAAATGGCAAGCTCAAGCCCTGTACTCTGCAAATCTACCCGGCTTAAGTGTATATAAATGTATAAGCATTTGTTGGGGATTGTGTTGAAACATTGTTCCATTTTTAACTTCAGAAATAACTGCAAGAAATAATGGAAAAGAAGGCAAAATTATGCTTCTGAGGAGCAAAATGGTATTTTTTTAGCACTCTCAATGTGAAGTGGGTGAAATTCAGCATTAACACAGCATGCTCTGAAGTGGAAGAAATTTTGTTTTGTTGCAGAGAGGATCGATGTGGTGGTGAGAGCACTGTGCAACAGTAAAATTTCTGCCTCCCCTCTGCAGGCAAAATTCCCCATAATTTCATCTTGTGGTCCTTCAGACTGGTCCATTTTGTGTTGACATACTGCATGTAGTGCTTTGTAAGTGTGGAATTTTTCAGGGTTGAATTTAGGAAGAGAGAATTTGCCTTGAATTTCTTCGTGATTTCTTCTTTTTAGGTTTTCATGGTTGTAAATTGGAAAAAAAGAACATGGGAAATCTATGACCTGATGGCTCTTTATGTCTTGGTAGGAAAAAAGTGTCTGCTTAGCCTCCTTCTCTTACAACATAAAGGGAATCAGGAAAACTGATTGTTTGCTGCTGCTATCTAGCTCTGTGTTATTATTGTTAAAAAGTTTGGTTTTTTATTTTTTTGGATGCAGTTTTATATACCACAGTTTTATGTAACTGTGTGGTAGAGCAGAAGGAATACAATCATGTTTCAGATCTTGTAAAATTCTGAACTGCTCTTGTGTTTGAATACAGTTAGGATGAAAGATAAATTCCAGAAAGAGACTTAGCTGTTTCCTTTTTTCTCTTTTGGTAAAATAGATCTGATATGCTTCAATGTGAATGGTGGCAAATATGTGGCAGAATGAACAGCAATGCTCTGCCTGCTGAAGTTGAGTAGTTGAAAAGGTTTGGGTATCAAAAAAGGCAGCAGGTCACTGCATCTCAGTTTTTGCTGAGTAGAGGTGCTCTTGTGTTTGGAATTAAGCTCAGTTCAAAATACAGTTTTATGAGGGTTAACCTTAAAAATGCTATTGTGTTAGATTTCTTGAATTTGGTAAAGCCAGAGTACAGGGATAGAACTTTAAGGTTTTTTTCCCTTTTAAAGTTAGTATGAGTGCTTCACGGTTTTGAAGGTAAAACACCTTTATGGGACAGCACTGTTGTCCTAATTTTACAAATAACTACTTGGTCTTGCTTCCCTAGGTGGCTTGCTCAAGGTTACACAAGAGTCCTCTGATGGAACAGGGAGTTATATCTAAATGTTTGATGTTTAAACCTTGAAGTCTGATTTCTGTATTACCCTTTTGTAACAGAAAGG
>NW_005054345.1:980511-988866 GCF_000277835.1 Geospiza fortis | reverse complement strand
TAACTGAATTATAATTTTTAATACCCTGATTTTGATCAATGCTTTTAATTCTCTTTACTGCTTTTTTTTTATTTTTAGGCATGTACTGGTATTGAAAATATTGATGAAGCTATAACGTTGCTTGAACAAAATAACTGGGATTTAGTGGTAAGTATTCTAAGAAAATGACTTCATAGATCAACTCCACATAACAGTGACATGGCATCTTGCTAAGACAGCTGGTAGCCTTATTTCAAATTTGGGGGTGTCTTGTGGCTGGGACAAACAGGCTGCTATGTGCAGGCTGTTTCTGGTCTGTTACAGCCTCATCTCCAAGTAAAGGTGATCCTGAGTTGAACAAACCCTGCTCTGCTGTGATTGTTTTCAGGATTTTTTCATTTCTTTCTTGTCCTCTAAAGCCATGTTTCATATTGTCTTTAGTTTCCTCTTGGCTTCATTGTGTAAGCAGTGTTATGAAGGGTAGTGTTTTTAGAAGACCTGTGTGTACACACATAGGTTTTGAGGATTTAGGTTCCTGTGGAAGAAAGGGAAGATAAAACAACTTTTTCAAATTTTCATGTGTTTTTAATTTAAAATAGGATTGTTGCTCTTCTATTGTTGGTGGTTGTGCAGGATTGAGTCAGATGATTAAAGCCATAACTTTATTTAGATTTGGTGCTAACCAGAGACCATTAAGTACAAACAAAATATCCAGCAAACACGCATCCTGAAAAATCCTCTCATCTATTTTGCCACAAGGTTCAATGTGCATACAAGTAGGAGGAAACCAATGAAACCAAGCAAAATAGTCTTAGGTGTTTTAAGACTCTTCACAGGATTAGTAAATAAAGAAACTATTAATCCAATTTCTTAAGGTTTAGAAGTGTAAACTACAGCAAATTAAAAAGCGAGTGGTCTTCTGTTAAACTGTAAAACATTTGACTTCTTCCTTTTCTTTTTAATTTTTTCCGAATGAGTGACCTTTGGACCAGTCCAAAATATCAGAAAGTTATTATGAAAAAAATTAGATTTCCAAAATTGGCTAGGGATGTAGTTTGAACTGTGACCTATTGTAAAAAACGAGTACAAACTCTCAACACTTGAAACTACGTGTTAAAATGAACGCGGTCTTTATTTTGCAACATGTCAAGGTATGAGCAGGAGTGAGACGCCAGTGAGCAGAAGGGAGTGTCTGTCATCAGTGGCTTCAAACAGAAAAACCCAGATGTGTGTTGAGTGTTGGAATTAAAACGCCTTTTGTCATGGTAGTTTGTAGTGACGTGGCATGAGCTCTTTTGAAAATTCAAGTGTTTACTGGAAGGTGAGGAGTAGCCTTGTGCATTCTGTTCAGGTTGTGAAGTTTCCCATACAATCCATTAGATCTGTTGGATGTGGTTTTGGGGGATTTGTAATTTGTGTGCATTACAATAAATGGCCAACAGGTTGGGTTGAATGAGAGAAGTGCCATGAAAAATGGTCAGAACAAATAAGTCTCTTCTGAGACTCCAGAATGACCAGAAAGCAGAATGAAGTTTTTAAAGCTATGAGAACACCTTTAAATACCTAATTTTTTTAGTGATTATTAGATGATCTAGAAGTAGAATATAGAGAGGAAAGAAGTAACGACCCAAATGTGCAAGCTTAAAAAAGGTATAGGGAAAGTAAGAAAGGATAGAAAATTAGGAATGCAAGAGGTACTTGAGGAAGATACATAGTTTTTGAAACTAGGCAGAAGATGGATGAGAGGATGTCTATGAAAAGGAAATGGTAAGTTGTAGAAGAAAAAAATAATGTCGAGGAGACTGTAAGTGAAGGAGATGCCCTAAGGGTCTGTCATTAACAGGACACTGGCTCATTTTTATTCAAAGCAGTCCTTGAATAAAAAAGGGAGTGGGAGTGAAAGTCAAATCCTGCTAATCTAACAAGGAGGTAGAAACAAAAGAATGAAGGAAGAGAAGAGTGAAAAAAGGAGTTCCTGGGGTGTGAGAGAATCAACTATCTGTTAGGCAAGGGTTTTTAGCATTTCAGAAGAACTTGGGGAAAGGCTCATGACTTAAGAGAAATGTAGCATTTTTGATCCATGTGTGGTGGTGTTTTTTTCCTTTTTTTTTTCCTTTTTTTTTCCTTTGGTTGGATTTTTTAATACCTTAAATTCAGTAGTCAAGTACAGATTCAGTGCCTAGGAATTGGGGAGGGTTTGTTTTAATTCAACCAAAAGGTCTTGGGTTTTTTTAGCTGAGATGAAAAACTAAAGAAATCCTTTAGTTTGGCACTAAATATGTCGTTCAACTCAGAGCAAAACTTTTTCTTGATTTCTAAGGAAAACCAAACTTGAAGAACTTGATTCACAGTTCATGAGGACAGTAGTGAAGTAGTGATGATTTTGGTAAGAGCTCTTCTGCCATCCTTTGGGCCCCACTGTTAGGTAAACGGGAAGAATACAATTTCTGTTTTCTCTAATTTCACTTCGTTTTCTGCATCTGATTCAGAGGCTTTTAAATGTTGATTCCTTTACTTCTATGATGTTGGAAGTAAAATTAGAAGTCAGTATTTGATGAGGCAATCTTCTGTGAGACACCCAGGCTACTAAGTAGAAAGCTAAGCAATTCCCATTTGAATGTCATCAACCAAAGTTCAGGGGCACTCCTGCAGCAAAAGGGGGAAAAACCAAAAACATAAGGAAGTTCTTGTCTCAAAGAGATTGTTTACTCTTGCTTTTCACTCAGCCTGTCTGTATCTCAATTCCATGTTCCTGTTTGGGGAAAAAAAGTCATGCATTATCAGAGGCTGTGCTAAAGACCCAGGTTGAAGATTCCCTTGGGCACCTGTTGCTTCTTGAACTCTCTGACACTCAGCTCAAGGGCGTTGTTATTTCTCTGGGACTTCAGCCAAAACAACCAAAAGAAGGAGCCCTGGTGAGCTGGAAAGCAGAAGGATCCCAAACAGAAACAGAGAAGTAGGCACTGACATGGGCTGACAGAGAAGTACATCAGAATGCACAGACAGCAGAGGTTATTAGGTTCACAAAACAAGTTCCTTACATTGTGCTACAAGTACTGTGTGTTTGTGTAAGCTTTTCTGAGGATTACTTTGTTTGCACTGAAGAAGTATTCCTACTGCTGACTTTGTCCCTGCATTTTTTCCCCTGGTCTTGCTAGAATTTAGTATTAAGGGTTAAAATGTCACCAGTATCTTTCCTATTACTGTTACTATGTTCTGTATCTTTTGGACATTTGGTTTTACCTTTAAACAAAGCTAAACCTGCGTTAAGTGTAAGGCTCTCCTTTCTGGGTTTAGTTTTTCTAATAGTCACTTTTGTTTTTAATTAAGAATTAAAAAGAATTCATTTTTCTTTTCAGTTTAGAACTGAAACGTCAGCTTCCTATTTTTGACCTTTAAAAGATTACTTACCCTCAGTTAGAAGTCTTCATCTCTAATCCTCTCTATGGGATACCCTAAGACAATATAAACTGCCTCTAATTTATCTTGAGTTGGGTACTAAATAAACTGGATTTAAATGTCTTGGAGCTGTATATGTTTTATAGTGCTGAAAGCAGTTGTATATGTTTTGCAGTAGCTGCTTGAAGCAGTATGGGAAGCTGTCTTTCATAAATGTTTGGTTGCTTGGCTTTGTTCAAGTGCTCAAAATAAAATTGGTCACAAGAGTGCTGCAGAGGAATTCATATGCAGCAACAGTGTAAAAACTGCTTGGTGGGATCATGAAGCCTAATTTTGCCAATAATTAGTTCCCCTCTGCTGCATATGACTTGGCCTTTGTGGTGGTCTGCTGCATATAGAGCAGCTTGGGGTTTTTCTGTGTTAGAACACTGTAGCCTAATTACAGGGCTTATTATAGGCTGGGCGACAAAATGTTTCAGATGTTCTGTGAGATATAGAAGATCAACATAGATAATATAATGATCTCTTCAGGCATTCTGCTATAAATGGATGCAGCTCTCTTAAGCCTCCCAGGGTTGCTGGTATGTTATTTCGTGAGTGTCATTTCTTTCAGCTCTATTAATTTACAGTAATTTTTACCATCTGAGGAAGCAGAAGTTAGGAATTTCTGTCTGATGTAAAGTCTGGTGGTTTCATAGCTTGCCCATTTAGACTCTGACCTTCTCTTTTGGCATGTGAAGGTAAGAATGACAGATAAAGACATTTTAAACTTTGTGTATAAACAATAAAATAAAAGCATGAAAAATCCCAACTCTGTGTCTGTTGACATGTTTTTGATGATGGTTCATATTTAAAGGAAAATCACCCATTAGTGACTTGACCTTATGCTCTATGGACCTTTATATAGGTGAGGTTATTGCACAGGTGAGAACTCCTTGCTCTCTTGAGATCCAGTGCTTGAATCTGTGCATGAAAGTAAGTGAAGTGATCTGCTCTGCCTTTCACAGATTTAATGAAAAATTCAAGTCCTTCATATGCAGCATGACTTCATATTCTGTACTGGTAATCAGAACAGGATTTTTGAATGAAAAGCAGAATTCACCACACTTAATTTTCTGCTTTTTCCAGGATGGCCATTTCTGTTTTTACTCCTGTTCCCCAGTTTAAAATTGTTTTTATTTCATATCTTTTCTAAGAAACATTGTAATATAGGTACTTTTTAGTATTGCTTTAAGAAGAAAATAAATTTCATCAAAATAATGGGGGTAGGGGGGCATTTATTTTCCAATATTCAGTTTCCTTGCAAATATGTGTATAATGATTGTACATATATAACCCCATCCCATTTTTTATTTTCAAAATTACCTTTGTGCCTTCCTCCTGTACTTGGCTTGATTATTCTATATTCTGGTAGAGGATCAAAGCACAGTATAACTTCTGTGTTTCCAGTAAAACCAGCAGTTTAGTGTACCTGGAGATGGGATGACTTGCAGTTCCTGTCATACTCAGGTTCCAAGAATCTCCTGACAAGAAGCAATTCTCTGTCTTGGAAAGAGAAATTATATATTTTGAACATTTGGTTTTATAAAGCTTCAGCTCTCAACTAGAACTTTTAATTTTAAATGGATAACTTAGGCAGATGGAGGTTTTTTTGCATCTTGCTTATAAACTTATTGGAAAAGAATATTTCTCAGACAGGATTTTTTTTTACTCTAAGTACCAATTTTGTATATGTGTATTTACATCTATGTAATGTCTTTTGGAACAAAGTAACTGAACAGACAAAAAAATTGAACTGAGAAAAATCAGGTAGGACTTGGAAATTTTTTATTTCTTTTGGAGGTGCCCATTTAGGTGGGAATGGCAAAGAATGGGCTCTTGACAGTTATCAGCAATCTGTTATTTGTATCTTCCAATGCTCTAACCAGTAACAATCCTTTTGTTATAAGGTGTAGCAAAATTCAGTAGGAGCTGGTAAAACTGATACACTTAGATTGTCTTTTGTTTCTCTTGCTCTGGTTTGGCCTGCTACAGCTTTGATGTGGTCTCTCTCTGTATGGTATTTTGATTGATTTGAATTAATCTGCCTCCAGAAACAAGGTGATTAATCTGAGTTTGGCACACAGCCCTTTCTTTTCCTTAAATGTGGGGCAGTGTTCAGTGTATGTTTATGCCCGGTGTTCAGCAGCTGTACTGTTGCATTGCAAGGCTGTGTTTCAGTGGCTGGGAACCAGGGCTGCACTTTATGGTGATGGTGTTCATCACACTGACCCTTTTATTTTGTATTGCTGACCTGCTATTTTCTTTACTTCAGAATTGCATACTGAATATGGCACAGATTTGACAGCACTCGCTGTGGGAGCAGTGAGAAGTTCAGGCTATATTCCTCTCATTAGGACTAAGTCTGAGGGATTTTCACTGTTGGGAACATGAGCTTGTCTGTGTATTAATAACATTCTTCCTGTGGTCAGATGAACAGTCACATCTGCCTACTGGAAGCAGAGGTTTGTATATAGATTTTTTTAAGGAGCAGTTAAAGTTTTGTTTTAGACAGGTGTTCTCCTGTGGATCTGGGTGTCCTGTGGAACATGTTCTTGTCAGCTCAGCAGGTTTATTCTCACTGTTACTGCAGTGAGGAGCCTGTCCAGCATTCACAACCCTCTGCCAGCAGAGGGAAGGAAGAAGGAAGCCCTGGGTTGGATCCCAAGGAGTGTTGGTGGATGGGCATCCCACTGGTGCAGGCATCCCATGGGCATGGTGCCTGTTCTCCAGCAAATTCAGGAGTTGCAGGGTTTTTTGTATGTTCAATTGCAGCATTAATCTCTCCTAGCAGGACACAATTGTATGTGAACTTGTCTTTTACAAAGGACTATAGAAATCCCCTTTGGAAGTCTTTAATGTATTTTTTGTTAAATTAGGGATCCCTGCTTGCAAAAATTGTTGTATTTTTCATTCTCTGTATTTCCAGCGTTTTGAGGCTTTCAAAGTGACATTTGTGTGTCTTTGAGTAAGCTCAGATGGATGCTGTGTATTTTATGCAGCTGGGTGGTAGCACAGAAGACTTGTTGATTCTTAAAAACAGTATTAAATGAATTGTTTTTACTTTCTTTCAAATGCCTTAATCTTTGGTAGAACATATTTCCTTTTCATGTATTTTTTTTCATGGAAGATTATATGAAATGCGTGGGTCTGTAGGCAGTTGTAATCATGGTATGGCTTTCCACATAGTTGTATGCACATTCATCCATTAAAAAAAAAAAACCCTCAAAACAACCCCCCAAAACCTGCTTTATTCACGTAAGGGTAACAAAGGGGTTGTGATTATGTATTTTATGGCTGTATTTTGTTGCTGTGATGATGTATATGAAATTTTATTTTTCTTTCTGCCCAGAAAGGGAGTGGAGAATATTTTTAAGTAAAGCTTTGCTGGCAATATTGTAAAGTAAAACATAACTTCTGCCTCTCCTTTTCAAATAACAGATGAAATTTAGTTGCTTAAGTAATTTACGGTTTTAGTTACTTAAGTAATTTAGGTTTTTAGTTACTTAAGTAATTTTGTTAAGAAATAAACTCAAGTTCTTCTTGTTTAGTGATCAAACAAGCAATGGGACTAATATATTTAGATTTCTTTTCATGGTGAAAGACTCTTGTTTCTTTTAACAGAGACTTTTGTGTTCTGAGAATAAACAAAAAGCAGCACCTGAGATCCCAGTACTGCCCTGTAGTACTGCTGGAGCTCTGTGAATGCATCACCCACCTACCTTAGTTTTTACAAATACTTTTTTTAGAGCTGCTACATCTTATTTGTAGTTTCTACAAAGATTGCTTATCATTCATTTTTCCTGAGACATTCAAATTTCAGAACAAATTTCTAGAATATACTAATAGTGAATTGCCTGGTGTGAGTTATCTGTAGTTTATTACTCTGTGACTGTGACCTATTTAGTTGAACTAAAAATTGCACACATCTTATAAACATGTGTTTGACAAGTGTTTAGTCTGTCATTCTCCTACTGTGTGAGTAGGAGAAAAACTAAGTAAATTATTTAAGAATAGCATCTGTGCCAGTGCTGTGGCTATTTTGGAAATGAACGTTACTTGTGAAAATTTTTACCACAAAAGCTAGGAGCCATCTAGAGCCATCAGACTTTAGAAGCAGAGTATCTTAAAAATGGATTTACTTAAAATACTGTTGAATATCTGAACAGTTTCTAGTTTTATTTCAATAAACTCTCCTTAGCCTGTCCTGGGTTGGTGCCCCCCAGCAGAACTGCACAGGCTGTTGGAGAAATACTGAGACAACTTGCAGGTTACTTACATCATTTTGGGATTTTCTGCTTTTCAGATTTTTAAGCTAAGTCTTGCATAACTATTTTTTTTTGTTATGGATTAGTGATTAGGCAGATGGTTGACTACAGCTGGGGTCATTGGAGCACTGTTGATATTTCATGTTATTATGGCTTTTCAGTGAAGGGGCCTTAGGCTTTTGGCAGTACTTCTGTGACTTTTTGTGTACTGAGTTCTTGTGTCCTGAAATTTCTTCCCTGGTAGTACTTTCTAAGAGCTAGTATGTTACAATGAATGACTAAAAAAACCCCACTTTTTAAAAATAAGACTGAACAAAAAAATATATTGTCATGACGTATCTTATTCCTAAACTTTCCATTTTAGCATTGCCATTCAAATTTATATAAAATTACTGGGAGAGGGGTGAAAATATGGGAGTTCAGAACATTTTCCAGTATTCATGTCAAGGCATAGCCTTTGGTTTATCTGACTCTCCTGCTTTCTATTTATTTATGTTTTAAGGAGTAATAAAATATATTTTAGTATTAAGCATAAGCATTCCTTTCTTTTGGAAGGTGAAGCAGCATTAGTGTCAAAGTTGTGACATTCATGACTAAGACCAAGGTGCTTGTATGTGTGTCAAAGCAGAGACACCTCATGGGCTACTTTCCCTTTCTATGTGAATGAGTT
>NW_005054345.1:965916-980485 GCF_000277835.1 Geospiza fortis | reverse complement strand
GTCAGCTCAGGTACCTGCTGATCCTTAAGCTTCTTAGAAATCTGTACAGGTTCTTTACTTTCACTGTGCCGGGAAAACACATTCAGTTATGAATTTTTTATTTCCGTTGCACTTTGTTTGGGGAATTAGGCAGTGACAACATAGAATTAAGGAACTCTTCAAAATGTAGTGGGTTTTCCTTCCCTCAGAATTTTAGAAGTATATCTAACTGTTGAAAGGCTTCCTAGTGCATTTAGGCATGTTGTAGGAGTGACAGGAAAAAATTTGCTGAAGCCACCAAAGATGTAGGGAGAAATGGGAAACCACATCTAGAGTGCTAATTGTAAACTATTTCAACGCGTGCCCTCTTGCTGATGAAGTGAATCATCTGTATGAATGTATTCATGTGGCATTTTTTGATGAAATGTTAATTTTTTGCTTTATTAGCAATCCTATTGTTTTGCAGCTTTTCATGAAGTATATTTGTTGTAAAGAAAGCAAGCTGAAATAAAGCAGAATGCATAGAAGACATTTCATTGTAGTTCAATTACGGTTTTTGGTTAAATTTTAACCACGATGGGGACAAATGCTGTCATTCTGTATAAACTTTGTGGGTGTAACTTCACGTCTAGCACTTGGAAATACTTTTGAGACTTGCAAAGCTGGGGAGATGCCAGCAAGTATAACATAAGCTACAGGAAAAAGCTGACTCATTCCTTTGCCTTGAAAAGCCTGCCAAAAATAACACAGGTAGAGATTGCTTCTCCTACTACTGAGGCACAATTAGTAATTTTGTTATTTAAATATTACTGAATTAATGAAAAAACCCAAACTGAATGATATTGTTTTATTACTTAACCTCATAGCAGTCAATTTTTGTAACCTCTGAAAGTAATGGTTTCAAAGTAGCTGTGTAGTAAGGTGATCTTCTTTGTAATAAGGCTTTTTTCTGGTTAAAGTGATTGGTATTTCTGCTGAAGGTTTCATGGAATTTCTTGTTTAGAATATGCATCTCAGACTTGCTTGGAACAGGTGAGAGATTTGGTAGTTGCATAAAGCTGTTCAGAAGGCACATTGCTCTGCTTGGGAATCTCAGGGTCCAATCTGCATGTCTTGGGGCAGAAAGAAACATTGGTGATTAATACAGCTGCTTTCAGTAAACCTTTGTTGTATTATGCAGGATTTGACTAATACTTACAGGATGATTTTGTCAGCACCAGTTACTAAAACTTCTGCTGTTTTATTCTGGAATGTTCTATTTTTTTATTGTTGTAAACTGATTGCAAGAGAAGTCTGTGGGTGGTGTTACTTTTTATCCAGTTTCCCAAAATCACAGTATGAGGGTCAGAGCAAATGTTTTGATGTGTCTGCGCCTGCCAGTACCCATTATTACCAGTTCTGTTGAAAATTAGCCCAAATCAGTATTTGCAAAAAAGAAAGTTATTAGAGGAGCATGATTTCAAACATTTACTGTTATTTCTGGGATATACTCATTCAGCAGAGCCATGAGTTAGTTTCATTTTAAGAAATACTTCAATGCTCAAAAGGAACTAATAAATCTGTACACTTCTCCTGTTTTGCTTTACTGTTGCATGTGAAAATATGTTCCTCTGTCACTTAGATTTATGGTTTGGAAGCGCTTTGAAGTTCACTTTTGCTTTTTCAGTCCTTTCATGGATGCTTTGTCTCACTAATGTTTTCCTTTATCGTTCAGTTATTTGCTTTTCCTCTTTCTGGATAATATTTGTTTAGTTTTGGGGTTTGTTTCCTTTCTTTTAAAAAACCCCTTCTCTCCATTGTAGAAAGCATTTGGAGTTCTATTGACCATTTATTTGTTTCAACTTCAAATAAAAAATGGATTTTAAAACTTTAGGATAAAAAGTTTATAATATGAAATCAGAAAATTAGAGTAAGGGTATTGTGTATCAGGGAGAATATCACATTTAGCCCAAATTAGGAGTACAATGATTTGCAGTGGACTGACAATTGTAAACAGAGTGTTTTTAGTGACCCATTTTTGCTGTGGAAATATATAACAAAATATAAAAGACAAATTTAAAAATTTATTATGAATTCTTAATGAGGGCTTTTTAGTGTATTTTGTTACACTTCTTTACATTCAGCAAATTATGAGTGATCCTCAAGCACAGATGAATACAGGCTAACATTTCCAAAATAAAACAACTAGAGTTTTTTTTATTCTGCAGAACTCAAAACCACAGTATGTTTGTCTTGTGTGTCGTCTCACCCTCTGTAGTGAGGTCTTGTATGTAAGTTTTGGTATTATATTCACTTAATCAGAAAAATAAATCTTAGATTAAATGCTGAAAGAGTCAAAGATTAGAACAAGTTTTTCTTTGTTCTGAGTATGAAACATCAAAATGCCTGGTTTTTTGGTTATAATTTTAAATTCTGTCCTACAAGTGGAGAACACCTCTTCCTATCTTTGCCTCTGTTAATGTAGAAAGCAGCATGGGGTAAACTTTCTGCATTTGTGATGTGAGAGAAATTGTTTTTATATTGAGAAGATACTAAGTGCATAGTAGGCAGGAGAGGGAAAATGAATAGTAAAGAGACAAAATGCAGAACTTTGGTTTCTTAGCTTGCCAGACGTGTTAAACTGAAAATAAAATCTGAGTTTGTAGCATCTGGAGGAGACTACAGATTTTTGGAAGTCATAATAAGTGAATCCTCTCATCAAAAAAGCTTTTACTCAGTTTCATAGAAATAATTAAATATGTGGTTTATGAGGCTATTGCCTCAAGTTGAATACATGACAAATTTGCTAACACTGTAAATCTGACTGTGTCAGAAAATTGGGGGGTTGGAAGAAAATGCTCCATGAGCAAGTACTCCATTATAATTCCCTGTGACTTTCTGTAGCACTTGATGCCATTTGGTTGGCCACCTTTGGGTTTTTGATCATTTACTGTGGCAGTTCCTATTACCATATCTCGAGGTCTCATTTGTGTACTGTGTTTGTTTAATGTAAACCTCCTCAGCTTTTACCTAAATGAATGTAAAGCTCTGTGAGGGCTTTGCAAAGTAGGCTCAAGTGGTGTCACTTGCTGAGTGCAGTCAAACCTAAATAAGGCTTTTGGAATTCTCTGGGAGCAGCTTGTGCTGGTTGTGTTGAGCTGGTTTGGTTATTTATCCCAGTGAAACTCGTGCAGCTCTCAGGTGTGCAGGTTATTTACATCTCTCCAGCCTCCTCCTCTGAAAGGATTGTTCTTCCAGCACTGTGCTGCTCCAACTTGCTTTCTCCTTCTGCTTATGGATGTGTTTTCTAGTGCCCTGTTTTGGAGAGTTGATCTTGCTTTGTGCTTTGTGAAACCTTTTGCTCTGCACTCTTGTGGAGCTTCCAAAGGAGAGATTTTCAGGGGTTTGTATCTGTCAGCCAAAACCACGGTGTGCTGTGGAGGTTGGGAAGGAAAGGGGAGGAACACGAGGTGGCCACTGAGGAGAAGCTCCCTCCTCACCCATTGCAAGAGCCTTTAACTGCTCTTTTGCCTGGGACTGCCTTTAACTCTTAATTCATTTAAATATCTCTTTTGAATTCTGCAAATTCTGGAAATTTAAAAATTACCTCCCATCTGTAGCTTGTGAAGTGGAACAAACCCCTTGCCTCGTTTGAATATTCAATCAGTGTATGTAGACTTCTGCTTTGAAATAATATGATTGGTAAATCCAATCCATCTTCAAACTTTGTGAAAACCACTGAGTATTTACAACTTGTGAGTTGAATGTTTGTGCTGTCTATAAACCCACATTATTCATGGGACCCTGGGATGAGAGTCACTCTTAAGATGTGCTCCATTGCTTTTCAATGGTTAGCACTGGAATTGTGTATTTTGAAGGAAGTCATTGATGTTGTTTCAATAGGTAATTAAGGAATGGTGGTGTTGGTTTTCTTTCTAACACTGTTTTGTACTGATTAAAGATAGTCACAATTAATCAGAACTGACAATCTGGTTAAGTTAATATTCCCTTAAGGAAAAGTTTTCTAAATTTCAGTCTGTTTTGCAGTATTCTTCAGGTACCTAAATAATTTCAGAATGCCATGGATTTTTTATGTTGCCCAAACTTTTAATGAATTTGGTAACATTTCATTAACCCTGTTGCTTTATTGTTCCCTATGTTTTTGGGAAACAAAAAAATTGGATTGAATATATTTCTATACTGTAACTTGGAAGCGTGCTGCTGAAAAAAACACGCCAAAAATATTGTTACTTTGAACCTTTTAATGGGCACTTGTCAGTCCAGTCTTACGTCACATTCTTGACATCCTTTTCATTTAAGAAACCCCCAGTATGTTTATCAAGATAACTGTGCTATTGGATGGTGGAATCACAGGTGCTTGAGACTGGAAGTTGTTTCTGGATGTCTCTCTGACCCAAAGCAGGTCCAATTAGGTCAGGTTATGCAGTACTTAATGAATTTTTAAATAAGCTGTTCCAATTCCTGGCTATATGATTGATATCTCTAAACAAAATGTATAAATCAAGAAGAGCTACATTCAGTTTATAATTTAATGAAATAAATTGTGGGCCTGGTCGTTGTTTGAAGGTTGTCATCAAAACAGGAATGATTCTGTTCTAGGATGGGACAGTGTTATGGCAGAATTAGTGTATGGATAGCACTGAGACACACCTAGGATTCTTGGCTTTGGGAAAAATCTTCTGAAGCCCCAGTAATTTTCCATTTAAGATGAACTTCACTGTTTAAATAGTGATAGCATTAGCAAGCTGTGGTACCCTGGATCCAGCAGGGGCACTCGTGGATATGCAGTGTGAGAGCACAGAGTGCTGCTCCCCTGGCATCACTCTCAGCAGCAGGTTATTGGGAGCTGAAAGAGCTTTCTGATCCAGACATGGTTTCTTTATATCAGTAACCCATAAATAGATTTGGTTATTAAAATTGTTTAGAGGGTAGCACACATTTTTAATGACTATAAATTAGCTATACAGGGTGGTTTTGGTGATCAAAGATCCCTGTTTGGAGAGACAAAAAAATGGAGACAAAAAAATGAAATGTTTGCATAACCATAGAGATGTGAGCCTCTTTCAAAGGGGGCTGACACTGGGGAGGAACAGCCTGGAGCAGATCTTGCCTTAGTAACGTGTTCTTGTTTTAATTTTTTTTTTTATAGTCACAACCTTCTCCCAATGAAATTCTAAAGCAGATGGTTGTTCCTTTTTCTTTTTTTCTTTGCAGGGTCTACTTATAGCTGTCTTGTTAGAACATGGATATTTAATATTTATGCAGTATGTACATGTGCACTGCTACCATTTGCTGTCTACATTATTTTAGTCTTCCATCTTGCTTAACAAACACTGTCTGGACTCTTCAGTTTTACAGTGTGGTTAATAGAGGTCTTTCCATCAAAAAAGCACATAATGCTTCTGCTGTTTTTTCTTACTCCTGTGCCCCTTAAATGTCATCAAGTTTACAAAACTGGGGATATATGAACAAGTGAGTTATTCGGTTTAAAAGAAAATAGCTTGAAGCCTCTATTGTATTTAACCCCTCTAACTAGGCTCAGAAGAAGTTTGAGCTGATTTAATCCTCTGAGACAGAGTTTTGACAGAAGTGTGAAAATTCCACATTGCTGTATTTCTTCACAACTGAAGCAGCTTCTTTTCCCCAAGTAAAGAGAATTTTGTTGCACCAGCAGATCATTATTAGTGTAGGTTCTGTGGTACAAGCCCTGTGTTTGCTCTCTGTATCTTACAGATGCAAAATAAAGGATAATTTTGTCTCTCAGCCAGCTTTATCTGTTGACTGACATGAATTAAATGTATATTGCTGAAGAGTATGGGAGGGAGAAGCCAATCCAGAAAAACCCAAATAAACCAAAACCTCCTACTCTTTCCTGGAGGTTTATTAGATGAACACCATCAAGGGCTGTGTATGACTGCAAAAACCACAAGGATGATAAACGAGACACGTTGTTAGAAAGAAACCACTGATTATTACCATGCACAGTGGATAAACTGATTTAAAACCTGATCTGGTAGGGAACTTTGTTTTCGCTGTAATTTGATACAGCCTCATGGCTTGTAGCTGTAGCTTATGGGTACCTCTGACCTTTTCCTTCTCTGCTTTTTTAATAATTATTAATGCAATATTTGTTTCTAAATGCAAGATAAATCTTATTGCAGTATCACAGTAACTTAGCTGAGTTCAGCAATAAAACGTTCTGACTTCATGTAGCCTTAACTATTAATGGAAATTCTTAAAAAGTCATGTTTATCTAGTCAGAGAAAAAGAAACCATAGCATTTAAATCTTGATTACATCTATTTTTGTGCTTATTAAGCACTTACTTAAGCTACAGTTTTTTTAATGTCCGTTTGTACAAACGGTGTTGATAGATGACGATGTCAGTAGTTCAGTCACAGGGTGTGACTTTGTCCTGGAGTACCAGGGAATCTGTGAACTGCTAAACATCAGTGTCCCCTTCTTCTCTGGGCACCAGACACTCATCACTCATTCACCCACTGTTCTGGCCAGCAGGTCGGGTATATCTGACATGTGAGGATGGATATTAGAAGTGGGTATGGTTCACATGGTTCACATGGGTATGGTTTTTATTTTATATATTATTTATTTATGTATTTATGTATTATGTATTATGGTTCACGTGAGTATGGTTTTTATTTTATGTAGATCTCATAATGATAATGTTGTTCACCAAGAATATTCACTAAATAGAGAGCATTTTAGGGCATGTTTAGAAACAAGCTGATCACTCTTCAAAACATATTATAAAAGTTCTGATGTATTTTTGTTCTGCATGCTTGACTCAAAATTTGTTTTCTCTTTTCAGGCAGCTATAAATGGTGTTATACCACAAGAAAATGGCATTCTACAAAGGTAAGCACAGAGGACTGGAGTAGTACATGCAGAGAATGATGCTGGGTAACAGTTACTCTTTTTTTCCTTCCTGATTCCTAAGAAGATGACATAATTCTTCTTTTAAAGCTGTTTCTGGAGCCACAAATTCTATTCCTGGCAAAGCTGATTTAACATTCATTTTTTCCCATACTGATAGAGGACTAGCTCAAACATCTGTTCAAAATAGTTAACTTTCATTTTATTTTCACTGGTGGTTGGGTCATTCTTTGCAGGGTTGTTTCTTCACAAAGACTGTGTGTTGGTATGCTTCTGGCTAAGTACTTCTTTTTCTTTATGCATTTGTAAAGGTATTGATATTCCATGCTTCCCTATTTCTGGCCAAAACCATTTGTACGTGGTTTTTTTTTGTTTTTTAAATTGAATTACAGGGAGCAGAAAATGTGATAGATAAAGTAAGGTTGTTCCTGTCTAAAAGTAGTTTTACTGATTTTCTTTCAGCTTCTGAATTAAATTTTGGCTTGCTGATGCTTGGATATCTTGAACTCACTGAAATTTGATCTTCTAAGTGCTGATGAGGCAATTGAAAACAGCAGATCAGGAATTAAGCTACCTGAGTGAGACAGTAAAACAGTGTTCAAAAGTTTGTTCAGAAAAATACTTAATGTACTATTTCAAAATGTCAGTGATGAAATAAGATACATAATATAGGTAAAGTGGTGTTTGACATCTTTGTCAATACTTACTAGGTTTTGATTGAGGATAAAAGTTACTAAATATATATTTACTGTAAGGCCTGTTTAGTCCATGTGAGATCAAGTCTTTGTTGTGGAGCATCTTTCTGCATATAAGTTGTGACCTCCAGGCATTTCTATCCAAAATCCCAGAATGTTTGATTGGATAAAAGAAGCTGGGGAATAGAGTAGTTAATGCCTGTCTTCAATCACAGGGTGGTCCAGTGCTCACTTACATTTTCTTTCACAGTAATTTATTAATTTTTAGAAATTATTAGATAGTCAAATGTGTTTCAAATAGGTAGTTTTGTTACTTTGTTTTTGTCTTGTTTTGTATTCTTCCAGTGGAAGTGGTTTAAAGGGAGGTTCAGAAGATTTAGAAACCTGCTTTCCAATGGTTTTCAGATAAAGCTTATTTTACTGATGTGGGGCTTTTTATGTTCTATTAGAGGTTGCTAGTCAGATATGTAGGATGCCTTTTGTGGTGGAATCAAATAGAATTAATGCAACTGGACTTGAAGCAAGTTAATTTATTGAAGAGAAAAAAGTACACTTCGTTGTGTAATTCAGTTGCTCATTTTGTAATCCAGTCCTGAGAACTGAGATATTCATTGCTTCTTGGGTCTACTAACAGAATTGTTACTTAATTTCATATTCATATTCAAATAACATATCACTTGGTATTTATACTTTTTTAAATACTGAAAATTAGACTGTTTCCTGTGCTTCTTAGGGCTCTGACGTGGGCCTTTGACTTTTGAGCCATAGGTCTGAGAGTGTGGGTCTTTGTAGCTGGGCATTCATCCTTCTGAGCATGCTGATGTGAGAAGTGAAGGAGCCCCTTGTTTTACAAGCATAACATGTTTTTCTGTTTCAAATGTGAAAGGCACAATGATGGGATTTGCAATAGCTGGGTACTGTTGCACTTCTGTGACACGCATGCCATCCACATTTGCACTTTCTAAAGTTCAGACCTCCTCTAGATGACAGATTTGACCTGCTCTATGAAGCATTTCCACTGAGAATCTCATGGTATCTTAGAGAACAGAAGGAATTTTTCAAATAAGTTCTGATAAAGAATGGAAATGAGACAAGTTATGTTGCAGCATTTCTGAAATCCACCATGAGATTCTGTAACTGCCCAGCATCTTCCTAGTAAGAACATCTGAAGGGCAACACCCCAGGCTTACCTGATGAAGTTCCTTGCATTCCAAATTTGATTTCTGTAAATCATAGGGTTTTTTTTTTGGTTGGGTTTTTTTTTTTTTTTTTTTTTTTTTTTTTTTTTTTTTTTTTTTTTTTTTTTTTTTTTTTTTGCCTGGAGTGATATTCCTGAAATGTCATGTTTTGTTACACTTTTTTCCAGTCCCAGTTATGTGCTCCCTGTGGAGAGGCTCACTGGGGAAGATGAAGTGCTTCTGGGTAGTGAGGATATTCCAATTTATTCTAACCTGTAATGCTGTGGGTATCCTTAAATCAGGTATAAAGACATCATTATATGAATCTCCAGGAGCCTTGCAGGTTTTTGAACTTGAAGGCAAACTAGAATTCAGCATTGCATTGCTGTTGTACTTCTAGGTGTTTTCTTTTAAAACACATGCTTAATTATCTTATTTATTTACCTTAAATGTGTATCTATTTTCATATCTGACTTGTTTTTCACTAATTTGGTGTGAGAAAATACCTATCTGCATGCAGAATTTTGAGCTGTATTTCTTATTCTCATTTCCACTGGATACTAGCCCAATGATGTAGAAAGCTGGTTGTTGCCATGGTGCCAATTTTTATATGGCCACAACACTCCTGAAACAGGAAACAATCCCTCTCCTCAAGATAATTCTGGTATTAGTTACATAGTGGATTTAAAATGTTTGTTTGTCACCAATGCTGATCTCCTATAGCACTCCTGAGCCCTGAAAGGTTAAAATTGCTAATACAGAATTTATTTTTTCATTTTTAAGAAGCATTTTTCTCAGATACAGCAGCAATAATTCAAGAGGTGTGTGCTGGACTATAGTAAGTGAATAATACTGTCATTTTGCTTTCCTAACTTCTGGCTAGACATGCCAAGCTGTTCTGTTGACATCATTTTATCTGCCTGTCTTTCAGTGAGTACGGTGTAGAGACCTTGCACGGACCAGCATATGGCCCCAGCAGTCACTCTGCTGCAGCTTCCTCAGCTCCTTCCTCCTCCTCAGCATTTCGCCATGTAGTGCCATCTAGACAAATAGTGGAAAGACAACCTCGAATGCTGGACTTCAGGGTTGAGTACAGAGACAGAAATGTGGATGTAGTACTTGAAGACAGCTCTACAGTTGGTAAGGATTTATTAAAATGAAAATGAAAGCTGCTGTCGTGAAACTGTTAAAAAGACAAACTTAAAAGATTCAACCCCAAAAATCCAAGTCCTAAAGGAAAGTAGAACAAAACCCCTCAAAAAGAAAAAAAGAAAGATCCCCCAAAAATGCAGCCTCCACAGCTACTAACCATTCTCAAATCTCTTTACAGCTTTAAAAAAGCAAAATTTCACTAATCCATGGTAAAGGTTAGTGATCTATCAAATATTTATTTTGAAATCTAGTTTTCTTATGAACTTGCTTCAGAAACAAAATGGAGATTAATGATTAAGTTGAGGCATGAAAATGTAATTTGGGATAGGATTAGTGTAGATGCAAGCTTTTAATAAGTGGATGATCTTGGCATTTTCTCTTTGAATCTGTATGGCAACTCTTTCTACACAGGATTAGTGACAAGATTAGAGGAATTCTTCCTGGTGTGAGGAACATCATTGCGTTCTTTTTAGTTCAATTTTTATTTGACTCTTTCATTCAAATTAAGATTAATTCTATCAATCTTATTTTCTTTACCCTAAAATTGATGCATTTTGAAGCAGGTTGTTAGAAGTATGCTATTGCTAGTGTTTCAGAGCATGTATTTTTTTACATTCCCCAAAATGGGAATTAATTTACTTCTGCTAAGGAAGAAAAGTATTTTAATTTTTTTATTTTTGGTGAAGAGCTTATACAGATCCAAATAAGGAGCTACATGAAGGAATAGTTGAAGAAAGCAATTTTCCGTGCTGCAGCCTTTTGTCTGGGATGAAATTTGGAAATTTGGAAACTTTTGATCCTCGCTTGTCCTTTCAGCAATGGATTTGGTGTTGGGTGGCGCCACCTAGCGGTGATCGGTTTGAATTATCGATGGGTGTTCTCTGTTTTCCTTTGTGCAGAGTTACACCCATGGAAATTGGACATCAAAATCTCATCAGATCAGAATTTTTCAGCTGTACTGCTTTGATTTTTCTTTTCTTATTGACTTTTTAATAGTTGGTTTTTACCTGAAAGCTGCAGGGCAGAAGACAGTTTGCGTAGAACTTGTGTATTTTGGGATATAAAGATGGAGGGAAGCCTTGTGTTTAAAGCCCTTGGAAAAGTAAGCAAGGCAAATTTTAGAACTTCAGCTCTGAACTTGAGGGAAGAATAATTTTGGCTTTTTTGGGGATCTGCTTGCCCATGAGAGGCTGCCCAGGAAGGCACAGGGACCCAAGAGAGCTGGTTGATCTTCAAGGACAACCTCTTCAAAGCATAGGAGCAGTTCTTTCCAACGTGCAAGAGGAGCAAGCATGGCAAAAGGCCAGCACAGAAGAAAAAAGCATTTCTGGCTGAGCTAAATTCAAAAACAAAGTAGCCAGAGCTGGAAGGTAGTGGTGGGCTGCCCAGCAGGAGCACAGAGATGTGCAGGTTTGGAGTTAGCAAGAACAAAGCTCAGCTGAAGGTGAAACCACTGAGGGGTTAGAAGGATTTCTGTAAGTACATCAGCAGGAGAAGAAAGGCTAAGGCAAATGTGAACCTGTGTTCAGTGGTGAGTGCTGAGCTTGGTCTGTGGGAAGATTATGGAGTAAATCTTTCTGGAAGCACTTTTTGAGCATGAGAGAGAAAAGAAGGGGATTTGGAGCACCCAGCATGGATTTACTAATGGCAAATTGTACCTAATCAGTCAGCATTATTTGCCTTTTGCAATTTGATGACTGGCTCAGTTGATAAGGGGAGAGATTGTCACTGTGGCTTTAGTAAGGCATGTGATGTACTCTGCTGTTGTATTTTTCCAGTCATAATGTCAAAATAAAAAACTGATCAAAATAAATCTTAATTTGCTCAGAGAAGGTGGCTGATATTCTGGAGGGCAGGGCTGCTGTTTAGTGGGTCCTGGACAGCCTGGAGAAATGGGCTGACAGGAGCCTCCTGAAGTTCCAAGAAAATAAAGCTGAAGTCCTGTATCTGGCATAGGATAACTCCATGTTATCCCCACCTGATACCTGGCTGAAGGCTGATGGGCTAGAAAACAATTTAAGAAAAGGGATCTTGGATGCTTCAGCCGTGAACTCTTGCAGTGAAGAAGACCTGCCATGTCCCAGGCTTTGTTGGTAAGAGTGTAGCAGGTGGATCTCAGGAAATCCTTATTTCCCTCTATCCAGCACTTGCCAGACTGCATTTGGAGCAGTGTGTGGGGTTTTGAGGTGCTCACTAGAAGAAAGATGATGGCATCCTTCAGTGAGTCTGGTCAGGGCTCTGGAGCTCCTGGCTAACAGGAGGAGAGGCTCAGAGGAGGGGATTTGTCCAGCCTGGGGAGGAAAGGAAAAGTACAGAGCTGACCTCTGTCTGCAGCTGCCTGCTGGAGGCCATGGAGAAGATGGAGCCAGACTTGTCTTGGAGGTGCATGAGAATGGGAGGCAATAGACACATCAAAAATTCACATTTAAATAAAAATATTTTTTTTTTAATTGTGAGGGTGGTGAAGTACTGAAACTGGTTGGCCAGAAAAGTTGTCAGACTTCCATCCTGACATGTTCAAGAGCCAGCTGAACAAGTCATTGACTAAATTAGTTTAATTAGACCTTTGAGTTAGGTTTGGGTCACATGAGCTCCAGAGGTACCTTCCAGCCTGAGTTACTTTGTAACTGTAATAACTACAGGGGCAGAAGAGCAACAAAATGTGCAAAACATTGGAAAAGCTGTCAGAGCAGTCAGTTGTATGAACATTCCAGTTCCTTAGGTCTGGACTAATGCTAATGAAATTTGGTATCAGAAATATGCACTTTTAAGTCTGGTCCTCCAGATAGCACACAGCTATCTGTGTGTCTAATAAATATGGAATATAGAATTACCAATAGATATGTCCATATCATCAAATTCTTGTGTGATTCTCCAATCATTCATGCTTTGTGATTATTTTTTTAAGCTTCATTTGTCCTTTACTGTTTGAAGAGTATGTTACAAGGGTAACTAGACTGAAAATCCTTCTCTTAGTAAATTTTTCCTTGCTCTTGTTTTCTAAGTACAACTCACTGTTGTTTGAAATAAAGCAATAAATGTGTATATTTTATATATTTCCTTTGTTTTTCTCTCTAGGAGATATCAAACATATTCTAGAAAATGAACTTCAGATTCCTGCATCCAAAATGCTGTTAAAAGGGTGGAAGACTGGAGATGTAGATGATAGTGTAAGTTTTCAACTGTGTTTTCAGTTAACTGAATTCAGTTTCAAACTGAGCATCTGTGGGTGGGGATTACAATGCAAGAATTGTTAGTTTCAAACAGTGTCAGATGTCTTGGGTGGCACACAAAGAACTCTTAATCTAAAACATTGCAAAATAAAATCAGGACAAATCACTTTGTGTTTGGTTTGTATAGAATGTGGCCCACCTACAAAAATGATGTTTTGAAGTAACAAGAATTGTATCTTGAAACAAAATATTTGCTGATACTGTAAATACATACCTATGATTAAAAAAAACCAAACAAGTCAGAATTGGTGAATGTTTTATACTTACTATGATTTTTCTCCCCTCAGACTGTTTTAAAAAGTCTACACTTGCCAAAAAATAATAGTCTTTATGTTCTAACACCTGACCTGCCTCCTCCTTCTTCAAGTCATTCTGGGTAAGTCTTTTGGCCATAAATTCTATTTGTATGGGTTTGGTTTTGTTTGTTTGTTGTTTTATGGGGGCTTTTATGTTTTTTTATGAAGCCATGTGTATATTTGTAGGAATCTGCAGTCAGTAAATACTAAGTGTTTTCACTGCACTAGTGGCTGCTGGGATGAAAAGAAGCTTGGGGTTTTTAAAACTTTGGTGGGGTACATGAACCTCTTAGGTACATCCAGAATTTTACATCTGAATTTTACAGATGTGATGACTTTCATTTAACAGAAATCTACTCCCTGTGAAAACGAGAGCTGACCTTGCATAAGTTGCTGCTTTATGTTGATCCATTTAATGTATCTTATAAATCTGTATAAATAATTCCCATCTGATGAAAATTTTCTTTATGAAATGTTTGTTACATTATTTTATCTTGTACTTTTAAAATGTATGTAGATGGGCTGAATAATTAATAAATATAGATTATTTAATAATTAATTAGAATTTATTTCCTTGAATTGAGAAGGATATATTTTATTACTGATTTGAACACTCAAGAAGTAAGCAGTGAGTGTTCACATGTCACAGAATCATCAAAGCTGGAAGAGACCTTCAAGATTATCTAGTTCAACCCACCATGGCCACCTCTGTAACATATCCCAGGTGCCACATCCAGACATCTCTTGGACACTTCCTGACTCCACCACATCCCTGAGCAGCTTAATCCTGTGCTTAACCACTCTTTCAGAGAAAGATGTTTTTCTAATACCTAATCTGAACTTGTGGTGCAATTTAAGGCCTTTTCCTCTCATCCTTCCACTAGGGACATGGCAGTGGAGACAGACTTATTTTTTTGAGGAGTTTGAGAGTGAGAAGGTGAGCTGAAGAGTTTCTCCAGGAGCATCCTGGGCTCCCCCAGTCACCTCAGGCTTTCCTCCCCAGCTCCATTCCCATCTCTGGCCCTGCTCCTGCCCTTCCATGTCCTTCCAGAGCTGAGGGACCCAGAGCTGGGCACAGCCCCTGAGGTGTGGCCTCAGCAGCACAGGGGACAGTCACTGCCCTGGGCCTGCTCTGCTCCTGCT
>NW_005054345.1:928310-965740 GCF_000277835.1 Geospiza fortis | reverse complement strand
ATCCAGATGCCCCTGGCCCTCCTGGCCACCTGGGCACACCTGGCTCGTGTTCAGCCCCTGGCCAGCAGCGCCCCCAGGTCTCTTTCTGCTGTCAGGAAATATTGCGAAGGTTTGGAAATGAAATGATGTTATATGGAAAATACTCTTTTAAATTAGCAGTTTTCTTCCGTGCGCTTCCCTTTCCCGAAGGCGGCCCTGTTTCCCAGGAAAATGGGAATTTTCCTCGGTAGCCACCAGAGGGTGCGCGGGAATTGAGCCTGCCAAGGGAGCTGCTCCGGAGCGGTGGGCACAGGGATGCCTTTGGAATGGGGCAAAATGCACGGATTTCAGCTGGTCCGGAGAGGGAGTTGGCTTTCTGCCCTTGTAGTGATAGGAGAATATTCTGCTGGTGAGAGGAATTCTTGGAGAGTCAATAGAAATTTGTAGCTGCCTTCCTAAGGACTGAAAGTACTTTGTATATTACGAAAAGGTACTTGTGCACATTAACATGTAGTCTGTAGAAGAATTAAGAATGCTGATATGAATTATAAGAATAATAATTATAAGAAAAGGAGCATTAAGAGAGGGAAGAGTGGCACTGGAACAGAGGGTGGTGTACGTGAACTGTCTGTGCAAACAGGAGCTGTATTTGTGTGTGAGGACGATAACCCATTGTACCTTAGCAGCTATTTGAAGAACAGTGAAAAGACACCACAGCTGCTAATTTTTTCATTTCCAATTTCAAAATTTTCTACCCAGGTATTGCTGTATATTGTAGTTTGAATGTTTTAATTCTGGAGAGAAAACTGGAGTCTGAAGAGAGTTGTTTATTGCAACTGCAGTAACGTATATAACAACAAACTGTTTAAAAACAGTTCTTAGCTTTTTTTATTGGATTAATGCTTTTAAAGAACTTCACTTGACAGTAAAATCAAAGTAGTTGTTACCTTTTATAGTTTATATTTGTTTCATAGTGGAGATTAGTTCTGGATATTTTTAAGATAAAAGTTGGTAGCTTTGGGACAGCAAATGGTGCCTAATTAGTGGCTATTTAAACACGGATAATTTGAAGGCTAGATCATCTTCCTGAAGTCATAAATTCTAGATGAAAGGGGAGGCTTGCCTCCAATTAAAGCATCAATGCAGATCAAAACACATCTAATTGAAGCAATGTACCAAACCCAGTTACACTGTTTACTGCCTACTGTTAGGTCAGTTATTATTCAGATTAGTTTGTTACCCACAATTTTTAAAAGCATCATGCTCACATCTATTATTAATGGATGTTGAGGAACTTTGCCTCTTGCTCTGGGAGTTCATCTGTTGTTTTCTTCAAATGCCTTCTGTTTTGCACTAGAGATAAATAGTCGTGATTTGAATATCTCCAGAAAGTGATATTTGAAAAGCCTGAGATTCCAGTATGTGATATGTTATCTATATGCCCTTCTTAAAAGGAACAGTCTGGCCTCAGCTCTGTAAGATCCAGTTTTTGTCTGTTCTTAATAGTGGGGCAGAACAGTGTCTGAAACATCCTATTCCAACATATTGGTATGAAGGCATTGAAGTTTATTGTGACAGACTGAATGGACTTAACCCAGAACTGACTGAAAACCAGCATCTAAATGTAATGGCAAAGTGATCCTGCCTTTTAAACAAACAAAAATCTCCGGAGGTATCTTTGTTCATCAGTGGCCTACCTTAAGCTTTTATAGGTAATAGAAACCCAGTGAGTTACTACTGCATGCTAGTAAATTGAGGTGGAAAGATTAAATTTAAATGTCAAATACCGCATGTATTGTTCCACCCTGCTACCACAATTTCAGCTGGCAAAGCCATGCTTATCCATGCACGATATCCAGAACAATAACCATGTGTTCTGTGAGCTGTGGACATAATGAAATCTGATTTCTAGTGAATTCCTGCCCCATCCCAGCAGCTGCAGTAGATCAGCCTTCTCCTTCCATGCTTCCCATCATCTCACCTGCCTCTGATGCTGCCTCCAGTTGTGTATTTTGTAGCACCTGTGTAATATTTTGTAGCATTTGTGTAATATTTTTCCCCTTGTACAGAGTATCAGCCTGCCCTGCATCTGTTCTCCAGCTCACAGTCAGGTAGTATCAAAGGAAAGGAGAAATCATGTCCTGTGGGTAGTTCTGAGATCACTGGCCAGGGCTCACCTGTATGAGTATAAAATACTGAACTTTTAATGCAGCCTTTTACTGAGGTGGGTGATAATTTGGGTCCCCTTCCTCTTCCTGGCTGTTGATTTACACCTGGTATTTGAGACCTTTCTACCACTATGAGACCTCCTTAAAACCAGTGACTATGTTCAAAAGTTACCAGGTGGGAGCAGAAGTTACCAGGTGAGTGGAGAAAAGCATGATTTCCCTTGGAAATCAATCCTGAAAGGAAAGATGCCAAAGAATCCATCATTCAACATTCATGGGGTAGATCCCTTGCACCAGCTTTGTCAGATTAGATTAATCCCTTCCTCAGCAATTCCTTCCCTTTGTTGCCTTGGATGCTTCTTGAAGGCTGACAATACTCAGTTGAGGAAATAGGTTTAGGAGGATGCAAGAGGGAAGCATGAAAAGTGTGAGCATGGGAGTCTGGCCATGGAGCTGGGTCATCCAGATCATCTCTCCTTTCTATCCTGTGTGTTCTGGGAGATATTTTTAATCATTTTTTTGTTGCTGTTGTCATTATAATGGATATAATGTATTTTATACTTCTTTTGCCAAATAGCTGAAAGTCAAAGGTACTTTATTATACTTGAAGAATCACTGAAACGTTGAAAAGCATTAAAACCCCAGGTGCATACCATGGAGATTATTAGAAATAATGCAATTTTGCTAAGTGATTGTAACTTGTTTAACAAGTGTAATCGTCTGTGTGGAAAAGAAAAAACCCACAGATGCCTTTTTTCAAGCAATAGGTCCATATATTGCTGCATGCCTCTGCTTTAGATGATTGCAGAGCAGTGGTGGTGATGTGGTGTCTTGTTGTACGTTATCAACTGTAGCAGAGTGTTAATTAAGAACAATGTAACCTGCAACTCCAATTATTAGTCCTGTCTGTTTAGCTGGACAGGAGCAGTGCCTTGCTTTAGTTACTTTGAAAGCTTCCATAAGAATGGTAAGATTAATGTTTTATTTTCCCATCTGTTCATGAGACAGTTTAAAAATCCTGAAGTTTAAAATGCAATAGAATGTAAACAAAAGGGCTTCTGCTCATTTACATGTTAGCCAGATTTGCTAACTGATTGCTGTTTGAACCTAATCTACCACCTCCTGCTGCATTAGCTACAACAAACATTACATTTACATACTGATTTCTTATTTTGTTTTAATGTAAATAATCTGTAATTACAGTAAATTTGGACTTCTGTTGACATGAGCTTATATAAATCTGTAAGTTTAAAATGGAAATGTTAATTACCTTGTGTCATACCTGTTTATATAAAAATCAGAGGTTTGGGGGGAAATCTCTTGTGTGACTGAGAAAGATATTGCCTAGTGGGAAATACTGAGTGTATTCCATAAAAACTGGAATGAAAAGGAGCATTTACAAATTGCTGATTAAGGATTTACTTATAGTGTCAAATTCTAAAATATTACTAAAATTTCAAAGAAAAATGCTCTTGAGAAGCAAAGTATCATATAAAAAATCAGAGCATTAATGCCATCACTTAACAACAGATAGAATCAATCAGTTTGTTATATCCAAGTCTCTTGCTAGAGCTGGTCAGAGCAATGACTGTGCTCTGATCTGTTTTCTTTTGTGTGTTCTTGGACTTCTTTTTTGGGTGTAGGCAGGGTACCTCAATTGGAGGATTGGTGCCCAAAAATACAGATTCCCTTGGCTCTTGTGCTGCATAGTGAGTGCAGAATCATTCAGCTGAGGTAAAAAGGTTGTAATGGTGTAGATCACCTATCAGCAAATGCTTTTGAAGGCTTGGGTTTGCACTAGGGGAAAAATTTTCTAGTAACAGTGGCCTACTTTAGTCCTCTTTTCAGAATTTAGTTTTCTTTTCCCACGAATTAACTCTCAGATTATTTGTATTCTCTTAGCGCTGGTGGCAACAAAGAAAAAGAAGGAAAAAAAATTCTGTCTTGTCTTTAATGGGATCTACAGTTTGACCCTGATTTTTTTCCACCTTTTAATATAGTTATTTTATTTAGAAAATTGTAGTGAACTATAACATTTATAAGAAAATTAAACAGCTGCAGACACGGAGGCCAAAATTTTAGAGATGTGCCTTGTATTCAAAGTCAGTCTTCTCAATATGCTTATGTGGACCTAAAGAGAAATAGAAATAAGCTTCATCTTACTGCCAGTGAGAAGTTTCCTACAAATACTTTCACCTTGTAAAACTTATCATTACCTTAATGGCTGAAATACAATTTTTGGGCAAGATGTATTTTGGCCCAAGTAATTTGGGGTAATCTGCATCCCCCTTTGCTGGAGGAAATGATTTTGGGAGGGACAGACATCTCTGGCTGTGTGTTCACATCAACCCCATCCCACACAGGAGGGTGGGCAGTGCTGGCATCAGTGACCCATCAGGTGTGCCATCCATTCCTCCTCCCTCTTTCTAGTGGACACTGTCCAAGCTTTACAGCTATCAGACCATGTGGGATTTTGATGTAGGAGCTCCAAGGACTGGAGTTGACCAGTGCATTTCTGTGTAAGCAGAAGTAATGTTCCTCAGTTTGTTATTTTTCTGAAGAAAAAGTGAACAATTAACCATGCATTGCATTTGCTAACACTTTCAAACCCAGTTTCTTCTCAATTTCTTTTTTTTTTTTTAGCCAGCTTAATTTTCAGCCTCTTTTTCACCCTGTTTGTCAATGAATATGTGCTGAGAATTTGCTTGTTAACAACATTCAGCTTGTGTTGCTTAGAAATCCCAAAAGCAGAGGTGTCAAAATTGTTAGTTCAAAAATTAAAGCTTTTAATTTTTAGGCGCTTCATTTAAATTTGTTTGAAGAGTATTTTTTCCTTTCCAAAATACTTCCTGCTCTCACAAGTGGAAAACTTTTCCTATGAGTGGATGCTTTTTATTAGCAAGCTGTATTTTGAGTTGTACTGAAGTGTGGGGATCATGCATAACTGGAGAGCCTGAGGGTTTGATCAGACTGGCCTGTTTATTCTATGTTTACATCAATTACAGAATGAAAACATGAGTCATATTATCAGTTAGGATCTACAGATTTTCAGATAGAGTCAAAATTAGCTATAACAGAACCTTGTGTGAGTCTGTATGGAATCCAGAGCCATTCACATATGCAGTAATTAATGTTTTCAGAGCAATTAAATATGCCATTTTCCTCTGGTATTTGCTGAAAACAAATAAAAAAATCAAAATGTGAAAAAGCACAGCAGGATATTTTAGTTGCTACTGAACATTTGCCAATAGAAAATATGGTTATAGGGATGCAAAACTTACTAACAATCAAATTAGAATTATCTTTGAAAATAGGCATACAACTTTTCAGGACTCCTCTTTTTATTTTTCCCCCCTCTTTTGAGGGACTGTTAGGTATTTAAAGAATTGTTAGGCCTTTTGCTGAAAATCTTGTGAAAGTACAGAAAGCTATGTGTTCAGCATCAATGGCTGCAGTTACATTTGTAGTGTCTCTCATGCACATGATCATAGTTAGCATTGGCAATGAGTTATATTTCTTTTCCATATTGGAAAACCATTAAATACAAGAAATAGCACTTCATGATTTTGTTTTGTAGTATGTGATTATTGAGATGTGACTGGAGCCAAATTAGGTTTCCCAGTGAAGATATTTTTGTAAGCTAAATATCCCTGAGATGTTCAAGCAAATTGTGTATCTCTTGCTAAAGCATCCAGTGAGTATTGTATGAGTTCCTTCCGTACTGATCAGCAAACCAGCAGATCAGTAATTCCAGAAGGAGTTAAAACTGACAAATCAGGTCTGAAATGATGCAGGAGTCTTTCTTGTCTTCTTGCATCATACGACACAGCTGTGCTGGTCTGTGTTCAGAATTTGTCCTTTAGTGCTAAGAGGAATGGCTTGTTGAGGTGTCATGGAATAGTGAATATGTGAAGGAAAAAACCACAGTCTGTCATTCTTTTATGTGTATGTGATAAGAAAAAAAAGAATTTTAATAGGCCCAATTAAATTTCATATGCCACTGAATAAGTCAAGTCTGCATAAATATTGTTTAGAAATCCAAGGTGTGGTGCAGTATTGCTGCAGTTTTGTAGCATGTGTAAGATTGCACACAGTCATAATTGCCATCTGTAACAGAAGTCCTACCTTCTGCTTTGAAAAGTAGATATATAGCTGCATCTTTTTGTACCTAATTAAGCAATTAGAACACCTTTTTCATATCCAGAAGTTTTACTACCAGGAAAATCAGAAAAAAACCCCAAGTTTATTACAACATGAAGATATGGTTGCCCTGTTTAAACTGTATCTTAAGATTTTTTTAAAATTTAATTTTTATTTATGTTTTTATTTTTATTAAAACTCTCTGTGAATGTACACTTAAAACAATGTGAGCGTTTTCTAAATGTGCAATACCTACACGAGAAATTTTGCTGTGGTTACTTTTCCAGTTCTAATTATCTGGGTTTATGTGTTTTAAATGAATCTAAGCAGAAGAATTGCCATTTGGTTTCTGCTTCAGGTAACCCTTGAGAAGCAAGAGCATGCTTTGCCTTGTTCTATTTATCATCAGTTCTTAATGTGCATCATAGCTTGATATTTGGTCTGGCCATCAATATGCTGACAAGCCTATTATTAATGGCATTAGGAGTGCTAAATACACCCGATGTTTGTGAAGATAATGGGACTCTCTCCATTTTGAAAATACTTAACATTAGATGAGCTTTAAAGCCTGCAGTCACCTTATTAAGGAAGGAGTTCAGGAATGGCCTTTGGTCATTCTCAGCATGCTTCCTTGCATTTAAGAGTGAAAAGAGAGATGATAATGTTGTGCCTGGACTTGTCCATGCAGAGTTTAGGGTACCCTGGGGTTTCTGCATCTAACTGTAAAACAAGCTATAACATGCTTATCCCTGATTTTCCTGTTTTTCTTTCAACTATTTCAGGGCCCTGCAGGAGTCATTAAATCAAAACTTCATGCTGATTGTCACCCATCGAGAAGTCCAGCGGGAGTACAACCTCAACTTCTCAGGAAGCAGTACCATTCAGGAGGTGAGTGCTGTTTCACAGCTGAAGAATAAATGTAGCTCATTATAGCTAATGCCAGCTCTCTTAAAGGGGGTTTGCATAGTCCTGATGGATATTCCTGTATTTTATTAGTTTTTTTATTTTCATCAACTGGATCATCAAGATTTGATTAAAGAATTCAGTTATAAAAAGGTATTCTATTAAATTATACAGAAAGAATGTTTCTTTTTGTATTGTAGTAGCAAAATAGACAAACAGTTGTGTATACACCAACAGTTTATTGAGTTATTCAAATTTCATTTTACTTGAAACCCCTTGAAGCTGTCTCTGTCTTCCCTTCTTTTAACCAGCTCCATCTCCATTTTGTGGGCACCTCAGGCCCTGTGCTGGTTGCTGTTGGGGTGCTGAAATTCCTACTGCCCTTGTAGCCAAATGGTTTTGTGTGCAATGGACGTTGCTGCCGTTCTGTGGAACGGCCAGCAAGGGGTGATGTTGGAGAGAACTTCGGCAGAATTAAGTCCTAAAGGAACAAATAAGTCTGATGTGACTCTGGACTCTCTGAATTCACAATAAGCAGTCCCCTGCGTATTTTTAAAACTCCTTTCCAAGCCTAAAGATTGTTGTCTAGAGCTCCATGGTGTATCTAATGCCAGATGTTGTGGTTGTTATTTTCCATATAACCCACTGCCTTCTGGAAACCTGACAAACAACCTAGAAATGTGAATCTTCAGAATTCACATTACAAAATATTAAGATTAGATGTTTGCTTTTCAAATTAAATGTATGTTTGCTATTATTGGTCTGACACTTCTCTCAGTCTTTTAGGGTTGAACAGATTTTATTGAAGTTTTTCGTGTTGCGTGCTGACATGGTAGACAGAATTAATTTAAGTTCTATAATATTAAGTATGGGAATAGTAGCTCATACAACAATGAAAAATGATCACTAACTGTTTTCATTGTGAATCCTGTTATTCTTAAGATCTAGATTCTGATCTTTCCCCCATGTGAAAGCCTATTTTCTATTTCTTATGTTTAGGTCTACAATAGTAAGTTCTATTTTGCTTTTTGTGGTAATACAAATAAATACACATACTTGCATCAGTTTGACTTTTGAAGGCCTGAGCTTTGACTCTCTATAATTATAAAGAATTTGAATGTTAATGGAAATAAATCATCCAAATATGTGGTTTTAATTTTAAAATGTTGAGATTCTAAAACAAAACACATACATATATATTGTCTGTTTGGTTTTTATCAATGCTGTATCATTTACTTTGCTGGTGGGTCTTACCTGGCTTAAAGGAACCAGAAAGCAGTGACAGGGGGATCTAAGCTGCCTTTCCATGCACTGAAGTTTTCTTGTTTCTTGGTAATGGCAGGTTATGGTCATCAGGTTGCCATATGAAATCAACATAATTTAAAAGTTCATTATGATTTTTCCCTTAAACAACCAAAATAAAAACTCTGTCACCACGTAACCAGCATGAGCAGAAAACCTTTCTTTGCCTTTCTTGTACTGAGTGTCACACCCAATAGAGTGTATAAAATTGTGAAGGGGCTAGCTGATGCTGAACAGGTGAATGTGTCTGTCTGTGCAAAGGCTCCTGGAAATCCCTGGGGATTTTGCTGAGGTAAAAGGGTTGCTGAACATTTGTCTAATTATAGAAAACAAGCACTGTTTTGAATGATAACTCCCTAATGGCTTCTTAATTTAATTTTTTTTTTCTTTTAGCATAGAGTAATCATTGTAACAAATCTAGGCAGTCCTTGTGGTTTGGAGGAATCAGTGGTATCATTCCTCATCTCCTTTGTCTCTGTCCTCTCCAGAGACTGTTAGATTTTTTTTTTTCCTCTTCACTCTCTTGTTCACACTTTAACAAATTAATAGTTTACTTTCCTCCTGGTGTATTTTTGTAACGGTGGAGAAGCTCGGTGATGCAGTTGCCAACCACAAGAGGGCAGGAAGGACTATTCAATTATTACCTAAAAATGCTGCTCAGTGTTTTCAAATTAGCTTCTGGTATATTAACAAAAAGGACTATAATGGCCAAGTTATTGTTTGATTTACAGATAATTGGCATATTGCAGGGAGGAGACTTAATTTCACCCTTTTAAATTAAACAGGGAGATTTAAAAAGACATAAAATATTCATTAATGTTCAGTGATTATAAAGCAGTGGCATATATTTATTCTACCTTTATTACTGTTTCGATGGGAAAATACAGCAAATATTTCAGAAATCGACTTGGCCATACTGACAAGTTGAAATGTTTAAGCAGTGTTAATGCAATCTACTCACACGCCATATCCTATGCAGAAAGATTCAAAATGACTACATCAATTATTAAAAGAAATATTTAAGATTCTAGAAATGTTCTACTTCTTGCCACAGTTGGGTGCAACTGTCTCTCAAGGGCTACTGGTGCAGTGTGTTGTTGTTATTAGTACTGTGAATTTTAAGGAATAGGTATTTTTTCCAAGGGTCTCAAGAACCCCCCAAACTCACACCAAAAACTCAACCCCGCCACCCTTTCAGAAGGCAGAAATGTTTTGCAGTGCATTAAATGCAAAACCCAGTGAGCTCACAACTGTGCTTTCCTAAACTATTATTTCTGCAGTTCTCTGGTTTTTTATTGTTTAGGATGCATGTTTAATAGTAAATGATATTTGGATGAATTGTTTTCTCAAAGAAATTGTGGTGTTTAATGGGGAAACCATGTGACAAAAAATTATCTGAGAGAAGCCTGATGCCGTAGTGCTCATGTCTGCTTCCAAAATTGATTGCATATTACTTTAATAGTTGGATTTTGGAGGGTACTTGAAAATGCCTTTGTTTTATTTTTTTAACATTCTTTACCAAAATATCTAACTCTTTACGTATTAAGATCTGTTTTCTTGTCTTAAAAAATATAAGTTACATTCAGTTATATTGTTTTGTGATCATGAACTTATATAGAATCTTTGGAAATGAAATAAAAAAATAAATGGAACTTCTCAAAAATTCTGTATATTTTATTTAATTTTTTTTTTGAGTTGGGCAGGGGAGTAGTTAACTTGGAAAGTTAATAATAACGTGATGGCCTAAATTGCAAGTTAATCTGTGTCACAGGTTTCTGACACCCATTTGTTCTTGTAAAATTGCAGTATTAAATTAATTCTGGGCAGATACTATTCTGGGAAATATCATGGTTACTTTTTTCCATGATCTGCATTTTAAATTGGAAATTGGTAGGTTTTGTGCCAGTTAGGAGACTGTTAATGAATACATTTCCAGTGTATTACATGGTTGTATAAAGACAATTTGACAAATTGAACTCCTAATACAAGACTAAAAGGAGTTTTCTGTCTGAAGGCTTGTTCTTTATTCTGCTACAATAATTTCTAGAGGCTGTTTGAAATTGGAGAGATTTTTTAACTTCAGGCTTGAGAAGCTCTGTGCTAAATTATTACAGGGCATTGCCACATTAAAGATAATTTCTTTTCTATCTATACTTACCAACTTGTTCTCCTTTAGAAATGAACATTTCTACAATTTTTCATTTTTGCAAATTGTAGTTTTATTATTTTACAGAAATGAAGGAGAGTCTTCTTCAGAAAGGGGAATATTTAAAAGTGTGTTAAAAGCAAGTTTGTGTTCTGATCCTGGAGCAGACAAACTAATTTGTGAAAAACTTAATGGGCTTGAGTTCTTGTCACAATAATGTGCTCTACACTTTTTGTTTTAATCAGTGACACAGAAAAAAAAATCAAACATTTTTAACAAACTGGATTGCTCCATTAAAAACAAGGACTTCACATTTGTCTATTTTGCTCATTTGATACAGATTTTGAAGCCTTTTTGTGATTCCTACGTGCAGGATTGCAAAAATATCCAGTGTACACAAGCTGTGGCTGCTAAAGGGTGGATGAGTTAAATATGCAGAACCCTCAGTCCCCTCACAGATTGGTGATCTTATTTTGTAACTGCTGGAAATTCCAGCTGAGAATACTATGTAAAGCAAGTAGTGGCCACTAGAATTCTTGGTAAAACATAAAATCTGTGCAAACAATGCAGAGAAGATGGGTTTTTAAATACTGGCTGTCTCTGCATAACTGCCTCTGCTTTTTATTCCCTTCCTTTAGCCAGTAACTTAAGCAGGGGCTGCCTGCTCAGCATCCCTGTCACCTGTGCTAGGTGATATATTTGTTCTCTGTTCCCCACAGACTCACTGGCTAGGGTGGAATATGGAAAGCAATGTATCCAATAGCCCTCCAGGCAGGAGGAGAAACTATTTGTGCACACAACTGCCTGGGCTGAGATAAACTGTAAATTCTGTGTTGACACACCCTAATCAGATCCTTTGTGATGAATTTCTTTAAACTTTTTCGTGAGTGGATGAATGTTAAGCAAGATGCAAAATCACCATTAAAAACATGCAGGCAGAAGCCTCATTTAAAAGGCCTTAGTAAATGTAATATATAAATATAGGTAAGCTGAGAATTACCTGCAGCGGGCAGAGCAATAGTCTGGCTGAAGAAGGTCTTGTACCTTTTTCAGATCTGTTTTTTGGTGTCTGAACAAAATATTTTCAAGACAGTTGTTGCTGAGTGAGATCATTCAAAGTAAACGTCAGACACTGGCATGGAGACATGAAATGCATGGATAAATAATGTTACTCTTTTTAATGCTGTAGCTAAATAATTGCAATAAAACACATTTACCAGAAATAGACATACCCAAATATGATACATATATTAATAATTTCAGAAGTAGTTGTTGTGTGTTTTGACATTTTGTACTTGCTTTAAAATTGTTGAAAACTACTGTTGTAGTAAAAATCAGTAACTAGCACTTTTTGGATTTAATAGGAGTTGCACAAACGTTCTATTGTTCAAATACTCCTAGTATCAGAGAAGCTATTAAAAGACATTGCTACACTCATTGTACTCAACACCTGTATGTTTTTGTGAAATGTGAACATTTAGTTTGTTTTTTAGAGAAATCTGTCATCTTAAAATTATACTCAATTTATAGCAAGTTGTGACAGCATTATACATAATTTAAATGTGACTGTGATAGCCTCAGTGTTCTGCAGTGGTAAATGAGGATGTGCTAGCCAGCCAGGCTTTGACTTTTTCAGTGAAGAGAGAAAGATTTTTAAAAAGCTAAATCAACTTCTCCGTTTGTTTTTTGCCTTTGTATTATAGAAAACCAGCACATTCTGAAGGCAAAATGTATTTTAGAACCTGAAAGAAATCCTGATAAACTTTCTGTAAGTGGCCATGTGTTGGGAATTAGATGAAGTTCCTTGGGAAATAAAGAGGAAATACCGTTTAGGTACCTGTTCAACGGTGATAACTTTATAAGGCGCTTAAAATATCTTAATGCCTGACTGAAGAGATCTGTTTCGAAGATATCCCATTGAAAAAGATATATAACTACTTTTCTCTTTCTGCAACAGAAACAGCGATAAGAGATAAAGAAAGGGCACTACTTCTCACTTAATTATGAAACCTAATATATTCCTGACAGAATATGTTTCATAACCTGTAATTTGATTTTGGTGGGATCTGGACGTGCATATCATTAAAGAAACGATCTTCAGTTATTAAAAACTAGTAAACATGGACATTTTTATATGCAAGAAAAGGCAGAGAGTAAATAATTGCACTGGTGACCAATACTGTAATAATCCTGTTTTACAATATGCACTTGACAGGTTGTAATAGTGCTAATTGAAGAGACTAATTCACACTTGCTTCATTCTATTCAAAGGCAAAATCAGCAGCTTGTTTTGCTTTTGACCAGATGGTCCTGATGAACACCTACTGTGCACTTTAAGTGCTTTACTAGAATTACAAAGGCTGGGGGCTGCATCCGACTCAAAATGATTTGAGAAGAGAAAAAAACCTCACTGCTCAATGGATTTGGTGCAACTAAATTAATTCTAGTGGACCCATTACACATTGAGCCCCCTTTTCAAAGTGCTGAGCCTCCTCGTTTGTTCTGTAGCAATGAGAAAGTGAAAGGCAGATTACTGCAAACAGAAATAAAAAAAAAGTGCTGTGAAAAGGAGAAAAGAGGCCTTGAAGCCTTTTCATATCATTTGGGTTTTTCAAGTGCGTTATTTTTGGGGAGGGTGGATGTATGAAAAGCCAATTGGAGTTTTTTTTGTTTTAAAGTGCGCTATTTAAGTACTATGAATATAAAAGCAAGAGCAACAGTTGACTGAGTTTACTGTGGTAAAGCTTTGTGTCCAAGGATGAATCAAATTCATTATAGTCAATGCTTTGTATTTTCATATGAATGTAGGGTTAGTTTCACAAGACTGTGTCTGTTTAGGATAATTATAATTTAATATTTTCCTTTCATAAAGTTATCACTGTAGTTTATCTAAAATTTGCTGAAAGCAAGGTTTTTTTCCTTGCATAAATTTAGAAGCACCCAGAGAGTTTTAAACTCCAAAGTAGGCTGTTTGATTTGCAAGGGAAGGCGAGGCAGGTTCCAATAGCACAGATTATTATAACTAATTAGAAGTCACACATCTGTTAACGTTCAGTTTGTCAGCACTCAGTTTAGTGTGTGTGTGTTTATATCTCTTCTTCCTTTCTCTCCTTCTCTGTCTCTATTCCCCTCCATCCCTAAGTGTAAGTTGGGTTGGAGAGAAACTCTCAAGGGATAAGGATCAATTTATTTGAATTTGAAAATAATGAGGAGTCATTGTTATAATTTTGGTTATGGGTTTGGCTCTGTAAATGCTCAGTCATGTGAGTTGTCCTTATTTTAGAAGTAATCATGTTGAATTGAAAGGCTTTGCTCATGTAATTTAAGGATGCTAAGGATTTTGGGGATCAAGACCTAATTTAAAACCTTGAATTTTTTAAAAACTGCAATTAAAACCTTTGCTTGCTATTCTGATTTTGAATATTTGCTGTGTTTTACTTTTGGGTTGGTGAATTTTTATGCAAGGCTTCTATCATAATGCTAGCTATTAAAAAGGTGTTAGCGTGAAATGACAAGAAAACCTAAGCAGCTTTATGAACATATTAAACAGCTCTGTCCCCAGCTCTTGTGCTATTTAGAGTGGGAAAGCAGCACTCTGTAGCTAAGTAGCTCAGTGCTGTGTTATCTGTGTGAATTATATTTAGTTGAATAACAAATGAAAAATTCAAGTTAACATTTTTTTTTTTGCAATTAAAAAAAATTAATTTACAGCTTGTAAATTAAAGTGGTTTAGAACGTGGTTTAACCTTTCTATCCTGTGTTAACTATAATATGATCACTTCTATTATTGCATGATATACACTTATATTAAAAAAACACATTCGTTGAATTGCTGATTTGTTTTCAAACAATGAAATTTGTATTTGTGCAAATTATAGTAGGCACAGTGTTCTCTCATGTTTTCTCATCAAACAACCCAATTATACTTATAAATAGTGAGGTGCTAATGAACTGTTGTTCGGGAAAAGTTGATTTTTTTTTTTTAACTTCAGTAAGAAAGGAAACACTTCACAATTTTAGAGTGCTTGCTTGGTGAGAAAATATTTGAAAATATTTTACTTATGTAAATCATGTTGGTGCTATCACTTTTAAATACACAACAGAAGCTAATCTAAAATCCCCATCAGTTCATATGGAGCGTAACTACATGCTTGACATTGTAAATTGCTCACTTAATTGGGAACTGAGGATTTACTTATATTCATTAAGTTACAGAAGTTGTTTCCTAAGAGCTGCTATTTCAGCTTGAAGTTTATCTCTGCATTCACTGAATAGAAGGAGGTAATTTTTTGGATAGTTGTGGGGATAAGGATATTTAAAGTAGTGGTTGTAGAGTTACAACACCAAAGTGGTCAAAAGTATCTTGATTGCAGTGTAATGATGGTGCTGCACTGCATTGCTTTGTAATTACTATGCAAAGGAAACACAGTTGCTGCTCCAACTGTGAATTAATAATGTTTGTCCCATCCATGACATCTTAGTGACACGGGCACCATCTCTGTAGTAAACCTGTTCCTTAGGGTTTTTCAGTTCTGTTCCTGTGTCTGTGTAAAACATGAATTTGAAAAGTTATCCTTTTGGTTTTGTACCAGGAATCGTGGGCATAAATTGGAGAGCCTTGCACTCATTTAAAGGATAAAATGGCCTCATAATCACCCGCAAGAAATCCCTGTTACTGTTTTTAAAAAGGGTTATAGCAGCCCTCAGCAAATATTTGCAATAAGTGGCAAAATTTATGCCTTGCTTTGTGGTAGTTGCGTGACCAGACAGTGGGGCATAGGATTGTTTTAAGGTTTTTACAGCTGCAGGGAAAAAGCATCTGTTCCTAGAAAAGCCTTCATTGTTTAATTTTGACACTGACTTTTCCATGCTGCTTGTACCAGTCTCTGGATTAGGTGGCACTAGGATAAAATTTGTTTTAAGTTGCTCCCAAATGCAGCTGTCACTATACACAGCCTTGTAGCTTAGGCAAAGGAGACGTAATCAAAACAAGCATTTTTGTACAAGGTCATTTGGCAGACTGGGAGAGCTCAGAGCAGGAATTTTGACAATATTGTATCTTGTGGGTAGCTTGGCTATTAGCTTTTGTGTTTGTTTAATAATTCCAATGATCACTAATGTGTATGACTGTCTCAGAAATAATGAAAGGATTTTTTAAAGTGCACTGCTTTTAATATAAATTTATTTTGATTGAGCACTTTCTGTGGTATTCAGTTACATACATCCCATGTATGTTTATTTGTATCTCTGTATCTCTACAGTGGAATGGAATGATTTACAAAAAGCAGGGAAAACTGACATTTTTGAAAGGGCTTCCATTTCTTTCCTTCAAAGTTTCCAGTGAATTGAAAATGAAAGAGCACTTCATTTTATGTATCCCAGAGTTGTGTTAATTTCTACCCAGCTGGTCTCAACTGATTGATACAAAGCCAAATTTGTGACTGCCTGCATTACAAAGTCTGTAATTTGCTAATGAATTATGATAATAATCTTTCATCACACATGAAAGATTTAGACAAACAATTTATTAACTATATAGTTTGATCACATTTTTTGGGTTTGTACCAAGCCTCAAATCTACTTTTATTTTTCCCTGCCTAGATTAGCAGACCAAAGTGAACTTACTCTTACCTTGTTTCGAAAGCAATGATGCTGGAAGTTACATGAGGATGATGGTGGACAGCAGAAATGATACAAATCTGTAATGTAAATATCCATATTTAATGTATAGGCAAATCAAACTGCCCAGTTTCCAACTAGAGGAGCATCACAGTAGGCATGGCACAAGAAATTATTTGAGACTGCATCCACTGTTGTGGGCACATGGAAATAAATAAAAATAGGGTGCAGATGTTCCTCAAGCTCAACCTGCTCTGGATATGGTGGAGGCAAACTAATTAAAACACAGCCAGACAAAGCCATAAGGGCAAACTGGGCTCAAAAAGAATGAAAAGGAAGACCAGGTCTTCCAGAAGAGGAGCAGCTGCCACAAGATCTGTCAGCTTGAGTGAAGTTTGGGGTTACCTGCATGTCAGATCAGCAGAGTTGACTTTGGACACTCTAAGGACCCTCTGAGGACAATGTTCTCTGGACATGAGCTCACCATAAGTGTCTTCCTCTGTGAAATTTGCCCATTTTTGATCAGATCATCCATCTTCTGACCAAAGATTAATTCTCAGTTCTGCAAAACTTGCACCTGTACACAGGAAGAAGGAGAGGAGCTTTGTGTTCAGTGCCCTCTTCTGTTTCTCAAGATCAACAGACCTTGTATTAAAAAAAAAAAAAAAAATTGATAATTTTTCTGCTTCTTTTGCGCTCAGTAGGTTGGGTTTAAGTAGGCAATGTTTTGATGTCCACCCTGGGAAAACAATTAGCCAAACAAAAAACCCCATAAGGCCCAGTATGTGTGTCCAGTGTTGCCATTTTTATGTGGATGAAACCACTGGCTTCAGTGGTTTCTGCTTGATGTGCATCTCCTCAGACCACGAGTGACCCAAACCAGCTGGTTTCTCACCCAAAACCACACGTGTATGACTGCCCCAAACAAAATCACACTGAGATTCCTGTTGCTACTGTTACATAAAGTATTGTTTGATTGGTAAAATGATTTAAAAACCAAAGAAACGGATAGTAAAGTAGGACAACCAGCAGTGTCAAGACAATGCCATGCAGAGCAGGGCCTCATTATGTGGCCCTGTGAAAAGATGAGGAAAAGAACTTTGGGATGGGTGCTGCCTGGAAAGGGGGTTGAGCTATGACCAAAGGCTTTTTGTTGTTGCTTTATTATGTTGTTTGTTCTTATCATATTTAGGGAACTGGAACTTTGTGAATAACCAGGAACATGTTCATTAATCACATCAGGTTAAAAAGAAAAAGGCTTAGGTTCGGTTAGAAGGCAGAATTTTTTTGGTCGAACTCTGATTAATGGGAAGTGCAGAAAAGTGGGGAGGGAGGTGTAAACAACAGAGATCTGGTGAACCAAGACCTTAACTGTCACACTCCTTCATCCCCAGGAAGGTGAGATTCTATCTAGTAGCTGCTATCTGGTATGCCTAATGCCCAGTAGGTCTCTTGGAAATTATGATGTAATTTGGAAGTACAAACTAACTGAGGATCTTTACAATATTGGAAACGAATAACCAATACAAGAAAAAGAGGGAAAGAGGAGTAAAAAGAACAAGGAGGTTTTGCTATTTTTCTACAATTTCTATATAAGAAAGAGAGATCTTCTTACAAATGTGTACTAACAAAATAGCAGTATGTCTGTCTGTCTGGTATCACATGGCAGCTGTGCATATCCTACTCCAACCCCAACAACCCAAGGACTGACTTCAGTTATTTTGTTCACAGCATCGGGGCACCCCAAATATCTCTGCAATTTCTTTTAGGAGAAACAGAAAGGTTTTATATTGGTCTTATTTCACTCATTTTTGGTGACAAGCTACCTTTTACTGAACTCGGCAGCTGCAACACAGTGACTCTTAAATAAGAAACATTGTGAGCTGTGTTTGTGTCCTGTTGTTAATGTCTCTGTAACTGTAAGCTGAATTTCAGTTCAACATCTCCCCTCTGTGTCTTGCATGAACTTCTGTTTGCACTTACTCACAAAGTTCCTCTTTTAAGGCAAGAAGGACTTATTCCTGAATAATTCAAAAGTGGGGAGTGTAAGAAGTGCTTAGATTAATCTGCAGAAGGTTTTGTGTGTTGACAATTTCACCTATAACTAACAGTCTCTTTCACCCACTCTGCTTAAAAGGTCTTGGCTCTTTTTTATTCTTTGCATTGACCTTGGGCTGGCAGAGAAAAGACCAGACTGCAGCTGAGAGCTCTGACCACAGGGCAGCCTAAGCCAGGACTAAGGCAAACAAAATGGAGAAGCTCTGATATTCACAAAAAGCAACAACAGAAGAGTGGAAGAGGACACTTTTTTTGATAGTACAAAGCAATACAGTGAAACTTCTCACCCTGACACAGGAAGTAAACTGCCAAGTCAGGCAGGTCCGCATTAATTTTTCAAGAATGGCTCTTGTGAGGCCAGTGGAAAATACATAAATTCTCTAGATCATTCTTTGAGGTTTGGAGTGAGCTGAAAGTTTCTTTTTTGTTGAGCTGAGAGCAATATTCTGAGATGAAACTCCTCCTTAAATCTCCCCACAGACCAAGTTGCAGTTCACAGCTGTGGCTGCATTAGCACAGAGGACAGTGCAATAAGAGGTCTGCAGAGAAAACCTATTTATGGGAAAGATCTCTGATAGTTATCTATTTTGGCATTTTAACAGTGTCCATTTCTAGCTGGTCCTGTGGATTGACTGTTTCTTATTAATTGAAATCTCAAAATTGTGCATGTTCTCTTTTACTTTGCTCTTAATACTAATTGTTTTGCCTGCTCAGACGGTTTCATCCTCCAGGCTGAAGTGTGCAGTAAGTTGGGCAGTGGGAGGTTTAAGATTAGGAGTGTGTGTTTGAAGTGAAACACCAATGCAATTCCATTTCATAAGGGCTGGATCTACATCAGTCGCTTGGTGCAAATCAGTATTTTCAAATCCTGCAGCATTGGGAAGCCTCCATTGTAGCAGAAACAGTGTCATTTAAAAAATGATTTTGTAGGCAGAATTCTTCTTGAATAGGAGCAAATAAATGAAAGATTGAGTGGAAAATGCATGTGGGTGTTTTCAACTCACTGCAGAGTAGGCCTGCCAAGAATCACCATAAGCAGTAAGACAAGCTTTTTATATACCCAAAAAAGAAACAGTTTTCCCCTTAGAGAACTACATTAGCATTGTGTCTTGTTAATTTTCTTTCTTAAGATCAGTTTGAAGTGAGGAACAATAAAACTTGGAGATTAAATGTTTGTTCTGCAGCCTAAGTGCAAACTGTTTGAAGTAGAGGATAATTTTAGCATAGTCTGAAATAAGCATCTGTTGTCTCACAACATTGGTATCAGATGAGAACTGAAAATCAATTTCAGTTCTCGTTTTGTGTCTTTTGCCTTGTGTCAGTTTTTAGGTCAGATCTAGGATCACTCAGACATGGCTTACAAAATCTACAGTCACCCAATTGAATTTTTAACTCTATAGGTCCTTTTGCTTGTTTAGTAAACAGTGTCTTTTTCTCTTCTTATTTTTCATCTTCTTTTTCAGGTTTTTTCCTTCTGTTTCTTTAATTTTTTTGCTTGCTCACATACATGTTTCTTTTGTACTGCTTTCTGATTTCTGCCTTTCATCCTCTGCTTTATTGAATTTTGTAGGTTTTAATGAAAACAGCTTTTATGAATTTCTTAATTTCTACTTGTTTAAATGAAATATCTATATCTGGCCTAACTTTTTTAAGTACTATTTTGTCCTAACAATGCAATACAGAAAAAATATACTGTGAGTCAGAAACTTTTAAAGTACCGTTCTTTTTATGCTGTTTTTGCAGAATGTTTGTGTGTTGAATTATACTTGAAAGCTATGCTTGTGTGTCAGTATAGTGCATGTTAATATTTCAGAGACTGCATTTTCACTAATTATTATGTGACTATGTAATGGAAATTCTTTCTATCAACTAATTCTTTATTGCAGGTGTTAATTGTCATAGTTAAAAATATTACACATTCTTAGGAATTAGACAGGAATTATTTTTACATTTTTGATGTCATTTTGTTGGTATACATTTTATACACTGAATTTGCATAACTGAGAGTATGCTTGTGGTTGAGAGGAGAAGCTGTTAGTATGGATCTGTTTTATTAATTTATTCTCAAGGAAAAACCAGAGAGAGTAGCTGAATATGTAAATGAGCAGCTTGTGATGCTCTAACTTGTCAAACAACCATTGATGCAGTATAGCTGAGCAAACTGTTTCAGTGTGTGCATATACAGTAGGTATTTCTCTCCAAATTAATATTTGCATTTGAAATATGAGTGTAGTGCAAATACATGAGAAGTATATAACAATTAATAAACTTTTGTGCTTGGTGTTTACATATTATGTGCTCTGTATTTTAATTGAGTGTTATCTGTTTCTTAAGTAATTTTGAATTAGTCTTCCAAATGTATTGATTTAAAGGGATTTATTACTTAATTATTAAGGTTTGATAGGCATTTATGTCCTTGAATCTAGTTGGGTTTGGTCAGTAGTTATTTGGCCTTTCTTGAGGTTGCCATTTTGATTCCATAGTCTTTATTGATTTCTTGCAGCAAATTGTTATCTTTATTACATTAGTAAGTAAAAAAAGCTGTTCTTCAAGGTTTTAGTGTCCCCTCAGGGATTTCTTTCCATGATGACTTTCTTCTTCAACCAAAAGGACTTTGGATCCGTCCTTTGTCCTTGGATGTTTCCACAGACAAAAAAAAACCAAAAAAAACAAAAAAAACAAAAAAAAAAAGAAAAAAAAAGAAAAAAAAAAAACCCCACCAAAAAAAAAAAAAGCTTCTCGGGCTTTTTAAAATCTGTTTCTTAATTCCTTGCATGCTTTTGTTCTCCCATATGTGAATCATCGCCAGCTTACTGTAATGCAGTTGGAATAGGATAAAAAAAAGTCTGTTTTGCACGTTCTTCTTTGACTGCTTGGCAATTTAAGTGTAGTATTAGGAATTGCTAGAAAGTAATACCTTGATATATTAGAAATTACTAGAAAGTTTAATATTCATATCATAAATAGCAACATGCTGACACTATTAATTTCTCTACCCATGATATCCATGTTCTTCCACTGTTAAAATTATGACTTGTTGGGGTTTTCTTTTAGTTCTTTTTCCAGTGTAGTGATAAATGTCACTGTTCTGGAAAAGATCTAAGAGTACTGTATCATGAGGTTCATGGTATTTTGGAGAAGTTCAGTGTTGCAATAGTGGTTCTGTGCTCTCAGGCAGTGGAATGAGGGATTTGGGGCAGTGTTGATGCAAAACAAATGTAGCTTTATTCCCAAAAATGCACCATTTTGGTCATATTATAACAAATGAAGACCTTGTAGCATCATAATTCTAAGGCAAATCCTGCCTTAGAAATAGGAGGTGGTTCCCACAAAACTGTTGCTGTTCTCTGGAACTCATTCATGTCCTGCCCTCCTAGAAGTGTTCCTAGAGCTTGAGGCTGGGAGAGGGAGGAGGAGAGGATGAGCTGTTCTCAGCAGCCCTTTGCTCTTGGACTTCTGTTTTGGATCCTAGCTGGGAGTCAATGTCATTTGACAGCTGCTTTTACCTCCCTGCCATCCTGCTCCCCTCTCCCTCCCCTCGTGCTGCTTTGAAGGCAGCCCCTGGGGTCAGTGCCAGCCTGGCTTGTGCAGGAGCTGAGCCACTGCTGAGAGGGAGCCTGGGAAGCAGTGCAGAAGCAGGAGCCAGGCAGACCTGTCAATGGCTTTTTTTTTTCCCCTCCCTGAGTGTTAATTGTGGTCACAAGAGTTAAGTGTTGCTGTAAAATTAACATCTTGGTATTATGTATTTATTTTCCACCATGGAGCTTCAATGTCAAGTTTACCCAGCAGACAAGTCAAAACAAGATCATTTTTTTTCTAACTGCTGCTGTGGCAAGTCTCAGCCTGGGATCTCAGAAAATCACTGTGTTCCTTCTAGTTAGCAGCTAATAGGAAACAATAAAGATTTAAGGTTCAGAATTTAATTGGCACTGATGCTGATGCAGGAAGAGCAAACTGCACATGATTTACTCTTCTGAAGCATTATTGATTCTTTTTTGAAAGGAAAGCTCTGATGAAAGTAAAAAGAGGCATTTAATTTGCAAGTATTTCTACACAGTTTTTATTCTGAAATGTGCATTTCTGTCCTCCTCTATCCCTGCTTGGTAAAAATGCCTTAAGATCTTCTGAATCAGAGGCAGATACTGAAAAACAAAAGGGTAAAGTTGTAATTTCTACTGTTCATCTTGTTTACTTGGGTGGCATTGCAGCTTTCTTACAGAGTAATTTTACATCTTTCCCAAGGCTAATGTCTCTCATGCAATTGTGAGCATTTTAAAGATAATGTGACATTAGCATATCCTCAAAATCTCAATCCCAGATTCTAGTCTTTTAATGACCTATTTCCACGGATCAGATCTGGGATGTCAGTCTCAAAGAGGTGATGATAAAACCAGAAACTTCCTGTTTTTCTGACATTGCCTGTATACCAAAATCTAGAAACAGGATTTTTTTTTCATCACTTACATAACTGAACTTTTGAATTTCAGTGGGTGACTGAGGGTTTTTCTTCAGGCATAGGTTGATTCCATGATTGCAGAGTCTACAACAAGGTCAGAGATGTGTGGCAGAACTAACTGCAGATGTCTTTGAATGACTTCCAGCTTCCACAACTTCCTTGCAAATCATGGTAGAGTCCTTGGGTTATCGTCACTGCCAAAGCCACCATAGTTGAACTTCCATTTAGTAGCTGATCTCTCAGTCCATACTTTCAAGCAGTTTTGAAAATTTTGGAAAGAGATGACTTAATTCCCTTCCAATCTCATCTCTCCATTTTCTGCGTAGCTTTGGTGACAGATTCCAGCAATTTCTCCTGCTCTGGAATTACAATTTAAAATGCCTGTTGCTGTGACACCATGACCAGCAGCTCTTTAGCTTTTTGTTGGCTTTGTGCCATCCCTGCCATGTGTTTTCCTGTTGCTTTTCAGGAATTTGTTTTCATGACACATCTGCAGGCAAACCTTTTCTGGGACTTCTGATCCATTGGGCTTTAGTAATGGCCTCTTATTTCAAGGGAAAAGGAATTTACAGGAACTGTTTGAAATATGCAAAATAGATGATGATACTTATCTTTAAAAGTGTCAAAAAAAAGTGTCTTAAAAAGTATCTAAAAATTTCCAAAAAGCCTTTATTTTTGCATTCATGTGGAGAGTTTTAATGTTACTGAGCTGGTTTTGCTGCTGAAGGAGGTCATTCTGTGCCAGATTCCTGTCTGTGTGCACTGTAACTCAACGTTTTTGGTTCTTACTGAGTCAGGACTGCTGTTCTTGCATGTGTTGCTTAAAAACACAAGTCTGCAACTTAAATTCCCCAAATTTATTGTCATCAGTCTTGCCTTCCATGTGACTGGATAGATCCATAGCTTTCTGACCCTTTTCTGGTGATTGGTGAGTAAGTGCCAGCTCACTGGCAGGATCACAAGCTCTTTATGAAATATTTTTCAGCTGCTATTGGTAAGTGATAATTGATATTGGTATTTGTGTGCTTAAGCCTCACACACCACAGTGTCATGGTGGTGATCACACTTTAATAAATGATCAGACTCCTGACTTCTCTCTTTCTTTGGCCTGTCAGGAAACGCCAATTTCCCTTCTTCTGCATCTGTGTGATTGCCTAAGGGTCGTGGGTCCCACTGATTTGGAAAATTTCTAAGGAGCAGGCTGGGAGGATATCTTCAAAACTGTCCAGGTTGTAGTTACTCAAGGCTGATCTATTCCCACATACACCAAAAAAAATGCTGATGAATCTATTCAAGTCCTTAAGTCTCTTTAGCCTGCTTGTTATATAGATTGATCTGTTGGATGTGCCTCTAATTAATTTTCTTCTAAGTATTCTCATGTAGAGCATGAGAGAAGTGATTATGATTTCATGGTCCTGTTTGAAACACTTTATGTCCAGGGCATAGTCTCTGTGCAGGTGAGTAACCAGTGAAATCTCAGTTCTTTCCTCAAGTTTCCAGCTTGTTATTGCTGGACTTTAACAGATTTTTCTTCCCCATCTCAAATCCATGGTCCCATTGATGAATGTGGATGATTTCAGGGCCAGAGGATGCTTGCTTGTCTCCAGCAGGGGATGTTCGTCCTGAAAGAGAGTAGTAGTCCTGGAAACTGCAGGATACAGCTGAATGACCTGGTTTTTGGTAGAAGTCTAGATCCTTGTCTATTGTGGAAACTTGTTTCCAAGGTATATTGGATTGTTGTCTGGATATTAGTGCAGAGCTCTCAGATATCACTTAGTTACCCAGTAAATCTGTCATCTCACCCTGTTAGCCATTAGTAGAAACAAGGACATTTGCTGCTTCAAGCAGCACCTCCCTGGTGCTGATAAATAACTGTTCTTCCTGGTCTGCTTCCTTTGTCATTGTTGCAGTGAGACAAAAAAATACCTGGGACTATGTGAAAGATAAAGACTCAGTGTAACTCTCTTGTTGCTATAACAGAATAATAAAAAGACTGTGTGGGAGCAATTCATTACTCTTTTCCTTTCAAGCACTTAAAAGAAAAACAGAGCTGAAAATATTTCTTTGGGAGATACTGAAATACCTCATTAGTTCTTTCTTTTTATTGGCTATTGAGGTGACAATTCTGTAACAGGAATGAAAGTGAGGATGAATTTTGCTTTGATTTTTAGGAATGTGTTAATTTGAGCCGAATAGATCTTTTCAGATCTTAATATTTGTTGTCTGCAAATCTTGTTTTGTAATACATAGTTTCTAGTTTTAGTTAAAGGAATTCTGATGAAGACTATGTTTTTTCTGTGCCATATTGGAGATGTTTTGGGGAAATGAGTTACTGAGATTCACAGATCTGTAATTTAACGTTTTTTTTTTCATTAAATGGAATAGTATTTACTGCATATTTAGTAGATATAGAATTGCATGTCAAGGTTATTTACTGCTTATTTAATAGATATAGAATTGCATGTCAAGGTAAGACAGAAAAGTGTGGAGAAAATAATACATATGTTTAATTAATTAAGTTGACCTTTATTCAAATCTTTCCATTTCAGTGAGATGACAAGTTTGCACAATTGAATAGTGAAAATCGTCAGAATAGCTTTATATTAGCCCATTTTCTGAAGTGATCATTAAGTTTTCTGTTGTTCTGCATCAAATGAATTGTGAGCTTTGTGAGTGGAATCTGCAGAAGAGGTAACTCCTGTAGTGTTTTGGTCAAACACTAATGAAATTGCATTTGGTAGTATATTCAAGAAATAATGACTCTTCCATCATTTTTTGGAAGAGCTTAGTGTGCTTCTGGGTTGCTCAGACCAGACTATTCATGAGGGTGGCTGCTGTTGAAGATACAGTAAATGAACTCGTTGCATTGAGAGAGACTGAGGTGTGCACTTCTCTTAGAGGGACAAGATAATGTAGTTTTCTTCTAATATTTTGGAATTCTAAAGGAAAATGTGATTTCAATATTGTAGACTTCAATATTGTAAACTGCTTGTATTTTTGATTTAGGCAGTCCAGGTCTGAAAGCCAGTCCAGTTCAGGAAAAATGCCTGAACCAGAGGTTGCAGGACTGGGGCCTTAGCAGCACTTCTTTTCTTCATGAAAGTCCTGCTGTTTGTAAAAAGAAGTTCTTCACTTGAGAGGCTTCCAGATAATTTTCGTCTTCAAACTGATCCATAGAGTTCACAGTAACTGTTTATTTTCATTCTCCAGTAACACTTTCCCTTCATCTTCCCATGTCTGCACCTGTGTAGAACTTAGATTTCAGGTTTTCTAGTGTTGCTCTTGGCTTGGTGTGTTTATTTTAACTGTTCCTAATATTTTTCTGTTATCTGATAACATGACAATTTGAACCTTACTAATTTGCTTTTCCCATCACCTTTTTGTATTCTACAAGTACATACGACTCATACATAATTGTTCAAGTACTGACTTGTTTGGGGAAAAGACTTAAAGGAAAGAAAAAAGAGCCAGAGAGAATGCAATTTGGGCTATTTGGCCAGGCTGCAGCTGCTTTTTTCAACTTAATTCTATTTTCTGAGGAAATGTGGTTAAACATTTTTAAATACACTAAAAGTAGTACTACTCAGGCAACCAAAACAAATTTGTATGGCTTCTTTTGGTAGACATAAAAATCTATATTGGATTGTACCTTTGCCTGACTTATTTTGTCAACTCAATGGAATTTCATCTCTGATTCACTCACAGTCTTAGTATCTTTAATTTTTTAAAATTGTGGTGCAGATTAATGTTCACCTTTTTGTGGAAGAGGAAGGCAGGGCTACAGTTGGCAAATACTATAGATGGCAACAGTAAAGATTCTTGTCCCTCACTCAGAAAACTCATGGTATGTTTTCACCTGTACTGCCATTACTGTTACACTGAAACCTGTCAGTTAAAAGAGAGAGGTCGAGATTTTAATATTTTTGTATGGTTTTGGTTCCTATGTTAAAAAACAAAAGCAAGTCAAATATCTGGTATTTGGTCATCCTCTTGCTTTATTTTTTAAAAAAATTGTTTATTAGAAACCTCTTTCATATTGATTTTGGATACAAATAAAGATCTAGCTTTTCTACAATGTAACAATAAATTTTGAAAGCTTTAAAATTGTTTTCAATGCAATTATATTTGGGACACAAGTTCAGGGAAGCAGTGCTTTAAAATAATATACTTTACAACTTTTATTCTACATCATAGAGAAGAAAATATATCATTTTTAAACATGTTAAATATGTTCTACATGAAAGATTTTCCTCTATCTTATTAAGTAAAGGAGGGGATTTTTTGGGTGGAAGATTCCATAGTTAAAGATGTAAACCAGCAATTTCTTGCTTCTATAGCACAACATAGTTCAGAGCTGAGATTAGAGAAACCCTGTAGAGTGGCTAATACTTGAGGGCATCCCCAACTAGAAAAGTATGTGAATTTAGGCATGGGAGGAAGGAAGGATCTGCTTTAAATTTAGTGTAGGGTCACTGAGTCTTAATGATAGATTAAACAAGGGAGGTGGAATAATGAATAGGGGTATGCAATGTGTAGCACTAATACCAGAAGTCCATGGTTTTCACTGGTTATTTAATGTCTTTTCCCATATGTTTCTGAATAGAGCAGGTTATGGCAGGGATGAGCTAAGGAATAGCTTTGTTAGTGAATTGCTAAATAGACTGAATTCTCTTTCTAAAATTGTATGTGTATATAGGAGAGCTGCTAATAGTATAATCTGCACCTTACATGCATATATCTTAAATGTAGCAATATTAGTAACTGTATTTGTAATTGATGTGTGTTGGTTAATATTCTTAAAACCCACTGTGAAGGTTTGTCAGCAATTCTTTTCCACTGTTAAAGCAGAAATCAATTTCAATTTACTTCTGAATATTGTCAGTATAAGAACCCCTAAAGAAGTTTTGATTTGGTAGACACAAGGATGAAATGGAGGAAGCACCCAGAAATGTTTTTGTTAGTAGAAATTTGACTGACAGCTCAATGAACATTGTTTTATAGTTTAACTTGAATTCAGAATAACATTAATAGAATACCTATTCAAATACAACCACATCAAAGAATTTATTAAATTCATAGTTACAGTGACTGAGAAAAGATGTCACAGTTTACTTTAAGCTGACATCCTACAGAGCTTTCACTGTCAAATACCTGATACCAACAACTGAAGTGAACCAAGGAAGTCAGCACTTGAATTACTGATGGGTTTCTGGATGACCCATCTTCTTTTTTTGGTGCTAATACCAGAGAATCTTCAGAGAAAATGCACCTTGCACAGAATTTTTGCTTTGGAAAATCGATGTAATGCACAAGACATTTTATATCTGTGGCTCATCTTCCTTTCTAGATGCACCTTGTGTGCTGTTCCTAGGAATAAAAGGGCTGCAGGGTGAGTCTGCCCATCTCTCCTTACTGAGCAGCAGGTTTGCTGTGACCTTTAAGTGTAAAAGTGGAAGGAAGAGAGAAGTAAAACACTGAAGGGAGAGGTATTGGAGAATTTCTGTATGTGAAAGTGCTTCCCAACTCTCTGCATGACTGTGGTACTTAGCTTCTCAAAGTTGATAGATTAAACTATTTTTCATATAATGTGTAAATTTGTGAATACTTTATAATTATTGACCATTTACAAAAATTTGGAATAGATTTTATGTTGTCTCTAGGAGAAAGAAAATATGGCCTCTCCCAAAGGTTTATTTTATTGATTGTCTAGAAAACAAGTAAAAGCAGATGAGAAAATACTGATTTTGTGATGTTCTCTTTCTTACACCAAAATGGGTAGGCTTATCACTTAAAATAAGGCTTGCTCTGAAGCAAATGTGGTTTATGCATTTTTTAAGACTGAAACTGAATCAGTTTCTATATTGAAATGTAGTTGGGTAGGAGTGGAGGATACTGTTAATCAGTGAAATGTGTTCAGGAGAGTATTTCTTGGAGTCATAAGCTGAGATTTGGGGGAGGTGATAGGATTCCTTCTCTCATTGAACCAAAGTGAAAAGAAACTTGTAAGTGGGAGTTTTTTGATTAAGTTTTGGTTTTTTCCCTCTTTCCCCCTATATGTATCTATGATTAAACAGTAAGAATTGGATCTTTAACTTCCATTCTTCTCCTTACTTCCTAAAATGACCATTTGTTCTACCATTCGTTGGTTTGAGTGATTACTTTTGAAACCCCTGAATATTCCCAAGTAGGGAAGTGACCAAAGACCAATTTATGGATTTATTACACTTGGGCTGTTGCAGACCAGTTACTTTTTAAATGAAGATGTGGATGTTTGACTAGAAATACATCTGCCTACATTTTTTTTGTTCATTTGAACATGACAGCTGTGAAAAGGTGACAGATCTTTCCACTGCAAGAGTCACATTGACTCTCTCTTTTATTTCTAGTGATGATTCAGACCCTAGAAACAATCTTTAATGTCCTTTTGAGTGGGAGCCTGACTATATCCACGAGAATCACTGTGCTGTAACTGAAAATATGCACAAGTGATGTGGACAGGGTGGGACCAGGCCCCACCAGACGTGGAGATTTTGTCTTACTTCCCAGCTTTAGTTCATATTTTACCATTACCCAGTGGAGTAGAGATGTTAGGATGGACAGAATGTATATTTAATAGTTGAAATTGTGTTTTCATACCAATTTTGAATAGCTTGGATCAAAGTTAATGCTCTTGGCACATACTTAACTTCATGATCAATAAGCGTCAAGGTGTTTGGCAATCTCAGGACATTTCAGGACATAAAATCAACTGGAATTGGGACCTTGGGGGTAAAAATATTAGAAACTGCATTTACCCTTCATATTGCAACTGAATGTTTTGCCTGTTGATGGTGATGTGGTAATGGATGCCTGAGGAGCAGTTGCCTTTTGTCCTTCATCATGTGCATAGAGGTCAGGTAAAAGTTGGGTCATTTAGGAAGCTAATAAGTGGTATTTTCTCAAATGACCATTCCTTCTGAATGGAAAAACAAGCTAGGACTTCAAAATATGTCTTTTCTGTGTCAGTGCATTTCAAACAATCAAACAAGCAAATAAACAAACTTGAGGTATTATCAGTAGTTTTGTTTTGTTAGTAGAAGTGTTAGTAAGGCGTTTTCAAATACATTTGTAAAATTGTTTTGGCAGTAAGTCTTTGTTGTTTGATCTCTTTTAACCCTAATCACATCTTCCTTTCAATCTCTAATGTCACAGCTAGCTCACACTCTTAATTCTTTCATACCCCATTTCAAACTCATGCTTGTGTGCTGCTAAAATGATTTTTTAAAAATACTCATGTCTCTTGCCCCAATTTCTTAAGAATGTGTTTTCCCTTCTCCTTCTATAGGAATTTGTTTCTTCTTTTAACCTTCTATTAAAAAAATCAAAGGGTCATGCAGTTTAAAGTTCAGAGGGGATTATCACAATTAGGTCTCCTAGGCACTACAAGCAATGAATAATGATAATTATGTGAGCTGAACCTTTGCACAGTGCAGGCCATATAGCAGCACCCTGGAACTTCAGCATCAAGTTCAGAAGATTGTACCTTGCATTTAGCAGTAATGCTGCTCTAGAAGGATAGCTGATTTTAGGGATTTAAAGGTGGAGATCAGCAAAGGGGTTTCTTTGTTTTACAGAATTAAAGCATGCATGTGTGCTGTCAGAAAACAGGCATTGAGAACTAAACTTATATTTTAAAGACAATCAGCTGTGTATAGAATTTTAATATAGTGTATAATATAACATGGTAAATGTACTTAACATTTGCCACCTTAACATCAGCCCATGAAAAGGCTGATCCAAAGCAGTGGCAAAAAGTAGCATCTGGTAGCTTGAAGAGAGCTCAGATTAATTCTCAAAATTGTCTGGATAGGAAGCTGAGGTTGGGAAAGTATCTTGCTAAGCATTTGAGGGAACATCTCGTGCTTGGGGCACTCATGTGTTCAGATTGTGTTGTAAGTATGTGTATATATTTATATATTTAAACACACACACACACACATATATATATATATATATGTATTGCATGAGGCAATCAGAAGTTCACACATCAGAAGATTCAGTAAAATTTAGCTGTAACCTTACTTCTATTTTCTGTTTCAAAATTTGCAGGTTTTAACCAAAATTATGCTAGTATTGCCTAATAAGCCATTTTATTGTAGGCTGTAATGTGAGATACACTCTTGGCACAGATCCATTAAAAAAGGTCAAATTACATCCAAGAATGGTTGGTTTGAAAGAGGTTTAAAATAGGAGCTCAAATTAATGAAATAGGAGATAATGAAGTATGAATAATTGTGAAATCTATGAAAATAATTTATTCACAATATTACTTCTATTGCTGAAAGGTAACTGCCAAACACTTCTTTACAAAAGCTTATAAAGTGTAGTGAATTTAGGTGTTATTATACTTCATGAATTTTTAAATAACCTGGTCATTCCCAAACTGGATGAAGTTCTGATAACTCCTGGTTGACAAAAATTTCAAAAATTATCAGAATGAGTGTTACAGCTCAGAAATGCAGTTGCTCAGTGGGGCTGTGAAGTGAGTAGATGGTGTCATGGAAGGTGTGTCACCATGGAAGCTGTAGGACAAGAGGACAGGGCACAGCCAGCTAGCTAAGGAAAAACTAGTTTATTTTCTGCATTTAGAACATTTAAAGTCTGCCAGTAGTATTTCACAGAAGTTATTTGGAGTAGCTGTAGTCATCAAGAATTTATATAAATGAAATAGAATTAATAGGGGTTTTTTGGATTTAGTTTGATGACACATTATGATGGATGTGAATCTGGGGGAGTGAGGCTACAAGTGCTTGGCTGGGGAGTAGAGAATCCACATCCCTTTCTGGAAGTGATGCTAATACCTCATATTTAGTGCCTTGTTTTCCTAAATGAGATGTTTTTACTAAACTGCTTTGGTGAGTCATCTCTCTACTAAGGTTACTGTCTGCTTACAGATTCTTTCTCCTGAAAGTTTTCCTCCCTCTCCCATTTTAAAATACATAATAGCCAAGTACTACATTAACTTTGCATTTACCTTGATCTGTCAAAGTAGTTACCAGTTTCTCCTTGTCTCATCTCTCAAAACTGAACGTGGTGTTTACATTAAAATATTCATTTAATCTCTAGGTACATGAAGTTCTTACTCCACCTTTTCAACCACAACAGGCAAGATTCATGCACTTCAAACTGTCTTCTAAATTAGAATTGGAAACATCAGAAAATACATTTGCTCCCTGATTAATATTATATAATCTTCTCTTTTTTGAACTCTTATCAGCAAAATGTCACCAAAAAATTGCACATTATTTTCCACATCTGAGTTAATTGGAACAATTTCACTGAGCTTTTTAATGACCCAGTATTTATTGAATGCTACAGTACAATGCAACCCATTTTTGACATAGTTTAAATTGGATTTATTTGGGTTCAAACACTGTTCCATACACTTTAAAGTTGGATGCATTAGTGGCATTTATGTTGAATTCTGCTTTGTCCTGATCTACAAAGGACATTCAGATTCTCTTAGGGCCCTTTGGGAAGGCCTGAAATTGCATATTGCTTTTAATTTGAAAAGGAAACAGTCCTGAGAGGGAGGAGAACCTTACTTTCATGAGCTATGTATGTTTTGGTACTTTAATTTGTTTCTGTTTTACTTGTCATAATAGAATAAGCAAGTAATGTCATTTGGACATTGAATTAAAATCAATTATGTTAGAATAGAATGCATTTCTATTCTGCATTAAGCAAGAAACAAGGTTTCTAAGCTTTAGCCTACTAAGTGGGAAAACTTAATAAATGCTGACGAATTTTTTCAGAGATATTAAAAGCAAAAATAGTAATTTAAAGGAAGATACATGGAATAAAAAATTAATTAGAAAATGTATTTTAATAAAACACACAGTGGAGTTCCTGTGCATTTTAGAAAAGTGCTGAATCATGGCTGACTTTTGGCTGATAGACTTGGGCAGGTGAGGTTTTTTGTTTGCATTCAGTATAGATTTTAAACATTTACATTGGAAGTGTATTTTTTTTCCTTTAGATTACAACAGAGTGAATTGAATATGTGTAAGTGTAAATAGCATAGTGAGCCTTCCTTAGAGACCTTCAGTGGTATAAAATCTGCGAGAAGCAGATGCTGTTATTTAAAAATAGCCCAATCCTGACATCTTAATTCATTAACTGGAAGCATTCTGTAATTTAAACTTCTAGCAGTCAGCTGCTAGAGGGAGATGCAGGTTATAATTTGATGTCTTTAGAATTGCACTATTACTTCTAAAGTAAGACTTAAACTAAAATTAAAATTTGATGATTTAAATAGCCTTTGGTTTTTTATGTTATAGTGTAGTTTATTGCATTATGTATTGGAAATATAAGGACACAAGCAAAATTGTGAGTGCAGCTGACTTAGAACCTTTCCCTTGAATGAGTCTTGGGTAAAGTAACCTGAGAGTTGTGGTTTGGGTGTTAGTAGTGGCTCACACAGTGCACTGCTTTAGTATATGTGAATATGTCCCACCTGTGGGGAGCTGGCTAAAAATTACTTTTAAATAAAGTAATTAAGAAATTTGGTTTCTCCTTTGGCTGGTGATATCCTCTTCCTGATAAAATGCAAATCCTTTTTCTCTGCTATGAGAACACTTTAAATACGGATTACTTGTTTTGGTTTGTCATTTTCCTTCCTAATTCTCCAGTTTGTGTGTTGTGTCTTCTGTTACTGTGGACCAAATCTATTGCAATAGGTTGTGGCAGAGGTGCTGATTCAGAAATTCCTTCTCTCTAGTTTTGCATCTCTATATTTTCAATAATTCTTGTTGGTCCACAGTTAACTGAAATCACCCTTTTATCTAACCAATTTTTGCTCATAGCTGTTGATAACATCATTATCTTTTCAAATTCACCATAGTATTACCTTTGATGCTTCTCCACACTTAGAAACTTGGTTGATTCTGCCCCTGCTTCCCATCCATTCCTGCCAGATTCCCAGTGCCCTTTTCTATATGTTGGAATTTTGCCTGGCAGAGATGTTAAAGGCTTTAATTTATAATCTTTAAGCCTGTCATTTCAGCTAGATTTCCCTCCTTTCTTTCCATCTTTGTTCACCAAAATGCTTTTGCTTACTTTGGAGTTCTCCCTGGCACTGCCCCATCCATATCATTGCTGTCCCCTAAAAATTTTGGTTAAATTTGGTTCTTCTTCTCTGTTCCAATGTCAAAGTCAAGATTTCTGTTGTACCATCAGTGCCCCATGCAACCTTGGACTGTCTGCATCTGATCTCATTTCGCTGCGTCCCCCAACTCACATTCCACATTCCTCACAGTCCTCTGACTTTATTGCTCCTTTTGTCTGCCTTTCATGCACTCATTTTTGCACTGTCTTTCATGCTGCCTATGTGCCTGGAACAGTCTTTAGCATCTCAGCCAATTTACAGCTTTGCATAAATTATATTTAATAATAAGACTAACAAAAGTTCATTATGTACATTATTTCACTTAACTTTGTACCTGCATAAGCTGAAAACAGCCTGAGGGAAACTACTGTTAAACTTTGTTGTGATTTGTTGTGATTCAAAGATACAGATTCAGGCATGAGAGTTCTTCAATGATTCAGCATAAATTTAATTTTTGAAATTATTTAGTAAGTGTTAGGTCTTTGTTTCTTGAGAGCAGGTTTCAGATTTTTCTAATTCAGAGATGAGAAAATAGCTACTTATTCCTGCTCAGTGCAATCACCAGAAGGTTGTTGTCATCACAGTACCTGGTATAGACTTTTTGCCCTTTGGTACATTTTGCTTCACTTTATCCTTACTAATATGAATGTGGCAGGACTTTGAATGTTGGATTAGCTTCATATCTGCAAACAAAGTGTATCTTTTGTGTTTAACCTTTCTTTCAAAGCAACATGTTCATCTGTTTAAAGAAACCAGTGAAAGATAGGAAGGTAACACTCTGCCTCTGTCTGGGAAGTTTTCTGAGTGTGTTGGCTACTTTGACATATGGGTTTTCTTAAAATGTTAGAAGTTGTTTAATATTTTAACTCCCTTCTAAAACTAGTGAAAATGAGCTGAAGGTAAAACTTCACATGGTTTTCCAGCATCAATGTAAAACTGCAAGGCAGGGCATTATGCAGGAATTATACATGATTTTCCAAGTAAGACTGCATCTGAAATATATGGGTTATTTTATTCTCTTTTTTATTTAAATGGTTGTATTGATACTGTTTACAGTTGAGTAGTGAAACCAAATAGATATGCCTTTGATTTGTTTTTAAATGATCTCTTATATTCTGGAGATGATAATCTGAAGGGTGGCTGCCATAGTAATGTGCCAGTCACCATGGCATCTGAACATTATGAAAAGACATTCTGAGCTGCACAAAGACAATGCCACCAATTTGTATTTCAAACTGATCAAAAGTGCAGGACCAAAAAGTTTGCCAATAAATGTAGCGCAGTGGATGGCACTGCAATTTAGAGTTTGCTTTACACCATAAAGATTTCGGTCCTCCTCTCAATGCCAAGTGAATTTATAAGTAAAATCCTTAACACAGACTTTGTCCATTTACTGGGCTGTTTTCAGTTGTGTGAAGAGTGTGGCTGTAGATTTTTATTGGCCCAGTGAAGGAGTAGTTCACAGTTCTGCTTTATAGAAATCTTTAGAACTTTTTCCTCCTCGTGGAATTTTTTCGCTTAAAACTGTAATTAGGTCAGTTAATGAAGAAAAGGGGTTTTCTGTACTCAATTGGTAGATATTCTAATCTCTTAAACATTTTACAGTCTGCTTTCATAAATTAGGTCAGTTAATGAAGAAAAACGATTTTCAATACTCAATTGGTAAATATTCTAATCTCTAAAACATTTTACAGCCTGCTTTCGTAACAGTGTTCTAATTATCAAAGAAACCAAAAATCAAATCATTATTTAAAAGCAAGCTTATTTTATCTTAAATAATTGATTGTGGCTTGTTGTTTGAAAGAGGACTACTTTGGCATGAATTCCAAATCCAGTTATGATCTTAACTCAAGCAGTTTGTTTAATCAAACATTACTATAATCAGTCTTACATGGTCCCCTACCCAGCCAGGCCTGCCTAGAACAACTGGTTTATTCTGCGACGAGTTGCTCAACAGATGTCATTCTGCTAGAATAATGCAGCAGAATACTTGTGCCTTGGCTAAAATTACTTCAACTTTGATCACTTTTGTCCAGCACATCAGTCTGGCATTGTGCTTTATACCAACATAACACTTTACCCCGAGCATGCCTTTCAAGCTTAGAATAGCAGAGGAATGTTATTGAATTCAGTGCAGTTACAGATGAGTTAATGAAAGAAGGGAAATACTGTTTTTTTCATAATGCCTTTCTGTTGTGCTTTGGAATTAAAAGGGAATTTGAGGAATGTGACTTCCGAGTTATTTATTTTTACTTCTGAAGGCTTTTTGAAAACAATATTATGTAGTCCTATTGATCTCATGTTTCTGTAAATAAGTTTCACTTGTTATTTAAAAACAGTGCACTTTAGAGTTTTATATTGTGAACATAATACTATTTCTGGTGTGTAGCTGAAAAATAAATATTTCACAGGGACAGTTTGTCCTGGTTTTTAATGCAAGAAAACGAAACCAGCAAGAACTGTGTCCTTGTGATCACACAGGTCAGGATTGTTACATTTTGGGTTTTTGTGGGGTCAGTATGAAGCAACATTTCTGTACAAAGACATCAAGGACGCTGTGAGGAAGCACTAAAATGAAGTCCACTTGAGTTGCTAATAGATACTTCAGTATCCTGTGTCTTAAAGACTCGGTGTTCTTGTTTCAATTTTTTTAGTTAAAATATAGTTGTAATTTTTTTTTTAATTGAAGCGTAGTTCCCAGGTCAGTCTCCCTGCAAAAACTCCTGAACAAAACTAATATTAGCATAAAGGTTATCATGTGTACATGTAATTTACCAGTTTTAGGAAAAACTTGAGAGATATCTTAATGATTCTAAAACACCGACCTGTGCGGAATATTTATATTCAGAAGGCTTTAAACTGATGGTATTGAAATTTTTATCCGCATAGTCCATGCATTAAATCTATCAATGAAATTACAATAACCAGAAAAAATAAAAAGCCTTGTGCTGTGGTGAAAACAGTGCCCTTTGGCTGCCTTTTTTGGAGCAAGTTCTGATTTATTTTATTTTTTTTCCAGGTGAAGAGGAATGTGTATGACCTGACCAGTATCCCTGTCCGTCACCAGCTGTGGGAGGGTTGGCCTTCTTCTGCCACAGATGACTCTGTGAGTTCCTTGGCTTCTCATCTCATTCCTGCCTAGAAAAGGCTGATTTTACATGGATTTTTGATTGGAATCACGCTGTAGCATTTACTTAACATCACACACATTCGGTGTTTTGGTGTGGAAGATACAAATGCTCAAGGTTTGGGTGTCTGCAGCTCAGGGAAATGACTCCTGTGTATCAGATTCAGTGCATGTTTCATATTTCATTTCAGCCATTCTAGACTGAAGCAAGGCTGCACAGCGTTTTGGAAGTTGAAATCTATTGAGTGGTTGAACTCCAGGCAAAAAGCCCTGATTTTTATGTATGCTTTGAGTGCACATCTAGATATTTTTCACTGCACATTAGCTCACTCAGTTCGTGCTCAAGCCTCTGCCTGACTTCAGAGCAGGAGTTGTTCCTGCTGCAA
>NW_005054345.1:923784-928251 GCF_000277835.1 Geospiza fortis | reverse complement strand
TGAAATCAGTGAGGGGTCACCACCAGGGACAGAATCCACTGACTCAGAATTGCCCACAAATTCATGAAATCGTGGGACTTACCTGCAGTATCCCATTAAATATTAGTCTTGCTTCCTTGCATGGTCATCCTTACAGTGTGTTTTACAGCATGTCTTTCAGTTTCCTTCTGCTAGTATGTTCCCAGTGCCAGCTAGTGAGGTCTGCCTTTCTTTAGAAAAAAACCCAGCCAATCCACTAAAAAAATGACTAAATGGGTGAAATAATTATGTAGTTAGGTTGTATGTAGATTTTGTGACCCGAGAAAAATGTAGAAAAATTAAGTTTTTTATTGAACCTGATCATTCTATAAAGTGCAAATGGATTTGGAGTTTGCTTTCTTACATGTTGCCATTATCTGCCATTCCTGTCCATTTCTGCTCTCCTTGTAAAGGGAGAATTGCTCTTTGAATATCACTGCTCCTTTTTTTGCTCTGAGTCAAGGATTTATGGTAATTAAAAATAACCCTAAAAGGCAAAAGCTGTCTGAATTTCCAGTGTACTTGTAAAGTATAGCTGTGGTGGTGTTTGCAGAAACAGTATTTAAGTTTGAGAAAGGTGGATAAATCTCAGTCCATGTATTCAAGGGCATATCTGAGCTGATAGACATAAGGTCTGAAATAACAGAATGGTGTCATGTGGTAATTACAGGCTTTGAAATGTGGATCCATTTTAACATTTTATTAGTTTACATTAGCCCAAAAAAGAATTGGAAACTCAACACTTCTAATCTGTTTTCCCACAGCTGTTAGGTTTTCATGTAGTTTTCCCCTCCTTTTCTTCTGAATAGGATACCTCACATATGTAAAACTCATGAATCTGCTTTAAGTCTTTTTTTACAAGTGACATTGTTGCAGGTGAATTTTTCCCCTTTTCATCTTTAATGAAATTGGTGAATGTTGAGTCATCTGCTCTGAAGCAGACGAGTCCTCAAAGCTCACTGCTCGAGTCGGGTGGCGCTGGAGCTTGTCAGCTGTGTAAACAGATTGGAGCGTGTTGCCAACAAAAATACAATTAATTTCTGTCTAAAATTAGAGGCTGTAGCTTACTATTTATAAAGATTTAATGATAGCAATGACTATCTATGCTTCTGTGATCTGAACTTTTTTTTCCCCCAAATTAGAAATATTTGGTAATAATTACTTGAGTTCAGTGACAAATTTTTAAGATCACTTTTTCCATCATGAGTTTTTAATTTGCTGTCTTGTAGGGTACCCCATTGCAATTAAGGAGTTAAAGAAGGACTTGATTAAAATACTTTTTCATTTGCATGTTATGCAGCATAAGAAATACTTTGTAATACCACAGGAGGTTTTTTCAGTGCAGTTCTCGTTAACCTTTGGCTTAGCAAACAGGACAACTAAATAGACTTGGCATAATTGGATTCCTGTATCATCTTGAGTCTCTTATGAACCTGCCAGACTACAGTCTTCTGACATTATCAGGAAATTTAGTGGAGTCAATAGTAATTTAAAACATTGTTGCTTCATCTCCCTTCAGAGTTAAGATATGTTCTCTGCTTGTACTACTAATGGAATATGGGATACTGTATGAATTGTCAATAACTCTTTCAGATCTTGCTCACACTTTCACCAGGGAAATGGGTATCAAAACCTCCCCATGCAGGAGAATGTTTTTGTGCTGTGACAGTTTGATTGTGGGAAACAAGGCGTACACAGGCCGTGCAAATCTCATTTCACCATTCAGCAAGGACAAGTTTTAGCTTTTATTGAGCCTGAATAACTTTAATGCCACAAATTATATCTGTTCTGCTCATTAAAGTTCAAGGTAAATGGATGAGTTTTAACTCATTCTCTTTTTTTTAAATGCGTTTACGTAAGTAAAACTTAAATATATTCAAAATGTTAACTTATCTATTTTTGCACATATAGCATCAAGTGATACAGTGAAGCCTTGAAAATAATCCTAGAAAGTAAAAAGCCATAATTTTAATTTACTTTAAATACATTCACAGTATGTTCTCAATTTTTATTTTGGCTTTTGTAATAATCTTAGCATTGCAGAATTTAAAAGATGAGAGGATGCTAGAATAATTTAGTAACATTTCTGAAATTTATTCAATTTTTTTTTTTGCTCTCTTGGCCGAACTTCTAGACTCCACTGGTAATTACCACTAGAGTCAAGTGGAATGAGCAATTTTCAAATATGTGATCACTGTAAAAAAAAGATCTCAGATCACCTGTAGGTGATGTTTTAGTTACAGGTTTTACATGGAAACATTGTGATTTTATTAATATGTATGGGTGACTTTTTGGGTGTTAGTTTTACATATTAGCAGTAAAACTCCTTTTTCCCCATGAGGTCACAGGGTTTTGATTTATTTCAGTAGGATGAGTTGTTGTCTGTGATGTTTCAGTGGTTTTTTGGTAGCATAGAACAACACCCAGTAGAGGAAGAAGGAGGGAGGTTGCTTTCTTACTGCTTTTTTTTCTTGTTATTTAAGCTACAGGTTTTTTTTTCAATTAGTTTATTGTTTTTAGTCATTTCAGCACTGCAGTGAGAAATCTGCTTTGTTGTGAGTAATGACGGTGACCTTGTCAAAATGGAATGCATTTCTGCATCAAAAAGATGTAAAAGTTCCTAGGGTGAGGTTTGAGGAGGGGAAAGGGGAGAGAGGCAAAGCCAGAAGATGAAGTGCCTGGTGTTGTAACTGTGCCCTGGCACAGGGATCACATCCAGGGGAGCTCAGCATCCCACCTCCCCCTGCTGCCGGGAGCGCTCTGTTCCCACAGTGCTGCGCTTGGTCAGACCTTCAGTCCTCCTTTCACATCAGCTAACTCCACTGCTCTGTGGTGTAGGTGAGCCACTGGATGCTTGTTTGGGCAGCAGTAGGTGCACACTGCCAAGTTTCTCTGCTGTGGGGCTGAAGAGTCACATTTCAGGCAGGACAAATGTGTTGCCGCTGGCATGTTGAGGGTCTGCATCATCCCTTGGGAATACAACCACCTTTATTTCCTGTGAACAGGACCACCTTCCCTTCCCTGGTGGCTGGAGCAGATGTGGTTGACATTCCTTAGCTGAATTTAATGGAGAATTCTGGGCTATAAAAAAACTCAAATGCTTATGGATGGTCTAATTAGCATTGCTGTGTTTCATTGCTAAATACTAAGCATGGCATCTGCACAAATAGAAATTAAGAATGCTGGTAAATAAGGTTCTCCTACAAAGTGAAACCATTTATGACACTTTTTGGCTGATCTCCAGGTTTTTGAAGAGGTTGAGTATTAAGCATCTGAGTAATTAGTATTTGGGAGTATATATTTCTTTCCCTTTCCAGGTCTTAACAGTTCTTAACAGAAAGTTCATTACCACATGCTGTCATTGTGATATGAAAACAAGTTGTGAGGTTTACATTTGCTGGCTGTTTAATTGTAATGGATGCCATGTCTGCATTTACTGCATCATTTGGAGTCTTCCCTCTGGAACTGATTGAGTAAAGAATGAATAGTCCTGACAGAGCAAGTGCCTACTATTCAGAAGTGTAAAATTTGCTGTATTTGAATTAAAATACATACCTCATTAGAAAATATTCTCCTTTTTTCCATGTAATAATATAATAATTATACTTCATTGTCTGTAATGTTAATTACTTTGTGTGTTACTTTCATTTTGTGATTCTCATCAATCACTTGCAGTAGAGTAGTAGACTGGATTTGGCAGGATCCTTTATTTTAGGTACATGGAAGAATACTTGAAGTCTGTTTCATTGTGTGGGTTCAGGAATATGATAGAGTTTCAATTTAACATTTATACTATAATCTCAATTCAGTAATGAGAATTTTTAGACAGACCTCTCAGTCTTGGAAGTTTGTGGTAATCTATGAAGCAGCATATTACTCATCATTAAGAAATATAAAAGTAACTGAGTAATTTAATGGACAGGTCCTAAATGTCTTTGTTTTAGATAACATTCTGACTTTGATTTATGGCTTGCTTGGATGCTTTTATGTGGATTGGAGTATGATGAATTATGATGTTCTTTCCCCAGAAAAGCTGAGGACGATACTATGGGTCCTTCATCACTTTTTTAACCTCACCCCCTTGACTATTTTCAATTTAGAAAAGTTAAGATAAAGTGATTTGAACTAATTTCATGTATGTAAAAATTACCATGTCGGGGATAATCAGTTCTTTGTTAAGTTTTTACTGTTTTGTCACAGGAGAATTTATTTAGGATTGTCCAATTTTAAGACACAAGATAAGTCAATTGGAGTGACTTACACTTATCCTGTTGGTTTTGGGAAGGGTTCATTTCCTCACTGTCTGATAATGAGTCTTACAAAGTGCCAAAAATTTTACTTGTATCTTTATAGTAAAGCCTATTGTACATGATATTAAAAACTTCAACTGAGTCTAGTACTTGTGATTAAAAAAACCCCTCAAATAATAACACCCCCCTCAAAAAAACA
>NW_005054345.1:861284-918784 GCF_000277835.1 Geospiza fortis | reverse complement strand
ATAGAAGGACTACATTTGCTTCATGCCCTGCTGAGAGATGCTGGCAGGAGCTGTTATCAAAGACTCCTTTTCCCCTTAGTCATTTAATAGTAGCAGCTTCTCTTTTATTCTGTGTTCTCTGAGAGCAGAATAGGAAGTGATAATCTCCTTGGAATACAGCAGACACCTGTTTGATAAGTGGTAATTGCATTATTCCTGGAGGATTATCACAGTGGTGCTTGTTTCTTTGTAATGAAGCTCCACTATTATAAGCAGAGCAGAACTTCACTAGAAGATACACATTCCAGGTAAGAGAAACAGAAAATAGGAAACAATCAGCCTTTTTAGAAGCTCATTTTTAGAAGTCACAGTAGCACTGTGTTTTCAAGAGCTAACATTGCAAAAATCCAATTCCTCAGAAAATGATATCCATGAAGAAAAGGCAGCATAAAAATCCCATCAGTGTTTGAAGCATTTTTTTGGAAGCAGTTCTGCTAGCACAACTGCTTGAACTGTGCCAAGGAATTATATAGTGCTGGAAACAAATCCAGGCACTTCTCTGCCATCCAAAGCATTGTACAATGTTGTGAAGTAAATGGCATCCCACCATAGACCAGAAACGTGCCAAGTATTTGGCTGATACTCTTTGTGAATGCAAAGCAGTTCCCAAGGTGTATCTGTGAATATCTGTGGGCAATATGTGATGTGGATGGATTGTTGTTAGTTTGTACTGTTTTTTATTTTATTTGTTCCTGATCTTAAAAACCTGTTAATGGTTTTGTGTCTCTTTTGAATAGTGAAAAATAAGTAGTTAGAGATCAGACTCAGTAAAAACAGTTATTACATTGTCTATATTCTGTGGCAATTACATAAAGAAAATACCAGAAATTTAACAGACTCTGTTAGAGCATAAAAGCAAGCAAATGGAACAGGACAGTTTTGAGGAAAGGAAATACAGCAAGACAGGTTAAAACTCTTTAGAGTGTTTTTGTATTTATGAGTCTGAATCCATGTTAAGTGCAGCTGAATTTTTCATGTTAGAGTATCAAAAGTAAGAGTACACAGCACCACAAAACACTATAACCAGACTTCAAAGCATCCACAGAGAACTGATGGATGAGTGGACACTGGCTCTTTCCCATGTTTTCAGGGCCTAGAGGGATTCTTGTCCTTTTTTTAATTGACCTTTTCTTTCTTTACCTTGATCCCTTTCTCGATGGATGCTTTGACTCCTGGTATTTGTTGTCACCCAAAGACAGTGTCTCTTTAGCTTAGGAAAGGTTGGGAATCCCAGTTTATCTGTGAATAACACTCTGTTAGTTGTAATTTATCTTGGTTTAGTTAGAGAATTGTTTTTTTCAGTTCCAGAGCCCTTCAGGAATGTACAGTGAGTTATGACCTGTTCCCAGGCATGTGTGTTTTATAGATCAGTTCACACAGGTGTACTGATTAATAAACTCACTGGACCAATTTACATGCCTAAGTTTTAACCACTGAGTAATTAGCGAAAGCTTTGCTGAGGAACTGGAAATTTGGGAAATGTGTCATTATTTGCATATCAGTATAAAGCAATTACTAAATTAAAGAGTGCACGTTGTGACAAACATGAAGCTCCTTTACTGTTGCTTTGTCAGTGCACATTAACATCAACTTGATGTGAAAGCCTGGCTTTCTCTGCATGAACTAAAAATCCTAAGGCAGAAGTACACAATGAATCACCCAGAGTTTGGAGGCTAGCACGCTGAATTGCCTTGGGGTTCAGACTGAGGAAAGAAAAAACTCATGTAAAAGACCATTGAGAAAACGTATCAGTGGAAAGTAATTAACTCAAGATCCACAATTAGCCTCATGGTCTATACTTAACTGTGTTCCAGGTCTTTCAGCGTTTATTTAATTCTGTTACCCTGTGTTTCAAATAGCTGCAAATGGCTTGGCAGATTTTTCATCCTTTTTAATATTTACAGTTTTTGTCTAACAAGAAGAATGAGCTCTGTAAGTGATCATGGGTATTTATTTCAGTCTCTCAAGTATATTTCTTTTTTAGCAGAATCCGTTGTACAAGGAAATATTATTTTCTTTGTGTTTCCTTTAAATATATTTGTGGTTTGAAGCAACATTAAGTACTACAGTAGCTGTCCTTCTGCTTTAATTCCTAATTTGCCTAACTAGGCTCAGTCAAATGAGAAATAATCAAAACCAGGGATCATTTTCATTCAGCCAGCAAACGACAGGGGTAGATGCACAGTAACACGGCTGGTGATTAACAGGGCCCATAGCAAAAATTGGCATGTGTGTTCAACCAGCACACCAGGGCTGGGTGTTCCCAGAGCACCAGGCACCACTTTTTCTCAAGCTCACAAGAATCTCGTTGTGTTTTGTGGAGCTGCCTTTAGGGTGGCTGTCGCTGCAATGCCAGCATCCCTCCCCTGGTGTCTGAAGGACACGAGTGGCCTCCTCACTGTGCCTTGGATCTCCTCCAGCCTCCCACACCATCCTCAAGATGATTCCAGAGCTGCCTCACCATGCTTCTGCCTTCAGCACATGTAAAGATCTGCCAGGATTGTGCCTTCACACTGCAGCAAAATAAGATACATATGCAGCAGCCTTTCAAAATTTTGGCAAATTAACACAGCAGTCTCTTAATCCTAATCTGAAGAGTTTATCAAATTTTAAAACATGAGTAACAGTTCAGGCACTTTTTTTTCCCTTCAGAGCTCTTAAAACTTTTGAGTTCCGTGTTTTAACTCTATAGCATTCCTTTGTGATTTTAAGCTTCATTATAGTTCAGAGATCTACCATGGGAACATGACTGAAATCCTTGGAATGAATTTCCTCCAACCTGTGTTGACAGGTTTAAATTACGTACTCTGACACTGTTCTTGTGGCTGGATTAGAAACTTTTTTCCGAGTTAAACCTGCGATAAGTAATTGTCACAGCGCTCTGGCACAATGCTAATGTGAAGTGACGTGTCCAAACTGGCCTCAGTAACATGAAGAACCCCAACAGGTGTGAGGGGTGGATCTTCCCATGGGCCCTGCGGAACTTCTAACAGGGGAAAAATAGTAGAAAAAGTGAAATGAACCTTGACTAAAGCTGTCAGCAGTAATTATCTCAACAACACTTTGTGAGGAGTTAAAATAAGCATTACTGATTTATAACCTGAACACACTCCACGCTAGAGATGGTTTTTTTCATCCAGTTAGTGTTTAAAATGAAACGTTGAATACCTGTCAAGATTTTTTTCTTTTTACTGGAGAGGCATAATGAAAATGAAGTTATTTTCCAGAGGAAGTTAATTTCAAGGGCTGTCAAATTTTTTAAACTCTTCTGTTCATTTTCGTATTTGTGCAATAGTCTAATAAAATAAACAAACCTCAAGCATACTTGACTGTTTTTCCCAGCTAATGCTATTTGATGTCAAAAGACAGAGTGGCTAATGTGGAATTACATCCACTTTTTATTGTTATTCAGGGAGGGATAAGGGCTTACATGGCAGTAGATGAGCTTTGGGTGTTTGATTTCTTTTTTTTTGAATATTATGTACTGAACTTGGATAACAATGTCTAGTTGAGCAGTACAGACTGAAGAGAGCCCTTCAGCTCTGGGTAGTAAATCTTCCTGAGTCAATTAATTGCATAGTACAAAAAAGCTCTTGTTTCAGTCGACTAAAAGAAGGTGTTTAATAGATTTGCTTTTTGAATAGCAATGTACCTTCATTTTACTTTGGGGTACTTGTTCTTTGTTGGTGTGATAACACTTGCTTTATGTGTACTATGTATTTTAGTATGGATAGAAGTAGTTTTACAGTCTGTTAGTACTGGAAAAATACTTGCTAACTTTTGAGAAAAAACAAGCCAAAGGATAAACATTATTTCACAGAAAATCTTTAATCTCTTGGAGCTTTAGACATAACTTTCAAACATGAACATGCAGGAATTCTTAAATTCTGATCATGTATCACTTTGCCTTTGTGAGATTATACATTGAAAAGAAGATAGGTTATTTATTGAATATATACAGTGACAAGTGATGGGTTTGGAAGTGTTGACCACCTGTTTGTTCCCAAGGAATTCAGTGAGGGTTTGTCTGAGCATAACAGGCTGCCCATGCACTGTTAGTAATGCCTGATTAAACACCAGGAGCTGGAGCCATGGCAAGAAGAAGCTCATACGAAAACTGTCTCATGTCATAGTGTCATTTTTCTTGAAATGATGAGACTTGGAGTATCCTCAGAAATGATATGAGTTGCTTGGGGGTCCACCACCTCCTTCTTGCATGGATTGGTTTCTCTGTTTGGATCTCCAGCCAGGAAAGAGTGTGGAGCCATCTGATCATCTCTGGAGAGCTGCAGAAGATTGCCAGAGTTCCCATACTCTTATTTCTTCTGCTTCAATACTCACATGCAAGGACTATACTGAATGCACTTAGAAACCACAATTTTATTTAACTGTTTGTTTAATGAAAAATTTCCTACTCTTGTATTTCAAGTGCAAAAACAAAACTTCAGTCACTTGCTCTACCTCTCACCCCTGCCTTGTACACTTGGATTTTTCCTATATGCCACATTAATTGCTATATCCTGCCCGCCATACAGATATTCCTTGTTTTTCCTTACTTCCTCAATCTTGGAAAGGATAGGTTACAAAAGGAAAATGGGAATGTGAGTGCGCCTCAGCTGTGGAGCAGCCTGACAAATCTAGCTCCAATGGTAAACAGCAAGAAGAATAACTTATTTTCTAGGTGTTCCAACTACACTGGTTTATCATTAGTTTTGTCTCATTACCTTACCTACTGTCAGTGCACTTAGGCACTGAAAGCATTGGATCCCTAAAATACCTTGTATCCAAGTCCATCTAGTAGTACCATGTGCATAGAATGTTTGATAGAAAAACAAGAACAGAAGTGTTCCTTCTAGAGTTTTTCTTCCTTCTTAAAGTTTTTGTTCCTTCTCAAACTTCATATAATTGTGTTCAAAATGCAACTTTTTTTCCTGTATCTTCAAGAAAATCAATCCATCCCCCCGTCTGATAAATTGGCATTTATCATACTCGGGAAATTAGTTTATGCTATAATAAAAGGTTACATTACAGAATAGTAAATTTAATATGAAAATTGAAATGCTTGATAATGCTCCTGCTCAGACCTCTATCCTTATCCCTTCTCTTACCTGGTGAGGGGGAAGAACCATCATGGTAATTAATCCAATGAGAAAAAGGATCAAATTGTGAGAGTGAAATTTTCATAGAGGAGACACCAGCCAGTCATTGAGTATTTCACTATGGGCACCTTTCTGAAGTTATTTGTAATAATTGAGTGTTATGAAATGTACTTGGTCATGTTTATTTCTCTATTTTTAAGCCATGTATCAGTCAGTAAACTAGTAATGGAAAAGGTAAACAACTCACATTTTGGGCACAGTGAAAGGGCTGTCACATGGACTATTTGAACCAGGATTAGGTTTCAATCTGTAGGTAACACTGCATTTATTTTTGATTGAGATTTTTTGGTGTGATATATGTGTATTACAAACTCCTGCGTGTGTAGTGCAGCCTGCTAAGCAGCCTTTAGAAAGAGCCCTTTTAATGGAAGATTTATCGGGGAGAGTCAAGTATCGGAAAACATGCTTTTTATTTTGTACACCAGAATCTTGTTTGCTTACTTTATCTCTGAGTATTAAAAGCAGAAAATGGATTTTCTTCCTTTTCCTCAATTGAAAATCATGCTGTGAGAGTTCCCCTGTTAAGTTTCCTATTGAAAGCAGATTGTATACAGCCAAACATGATTCTGTATTAGAAGTTTAGCTACTTGAATAATTGGACTGATTCATAGAATAAGTTATACATAAATTACATTTCTTTTTAGGATCTTTTTATATTAAAAATCTAGAAGGTTTGTCCACTGCAGGGTTTTGGTTTTGGCTTGCCATTGTCAGGTAATGCCTGTTGCTTCACTTGCTGTGTGTGTGCAAGTGAAATCTGGCATCATTTATAGAATCTTCTCCTTTGTGTATGGATCAAGTAGTCTCTGAATTTCTGTCTGATGCTTTGTGAGATTTGCAGTTTGACCTTTGAATTTCTGAGAACAAATTATCAAGAATCTCTACTTTATGCCAAATAAATGGTATTAGAAAATATTTTGACATGGAAACATGCATCTCCAGTGAGTTGGAAAGAATTTATCATTTGTGTAGTTTGAAAATAAAATTACCATGTTACAGTGACTGAAACAGTTTCTCCTTTTCAGTGGTCTTTTAAACAGCCAAAAACTGTTTTCTTTAAAATTGACAAGTACTGGGTAATATAGCTGAAGGCTCCATTTAATAACTTGCCCTCATTAGCAGGTGTCTGTATGTTCAGATAGATGCATTAATGTCCATTAAAGCAAATCAGAGTGCCCACACACTCCAAACCCTCAAAACCCTCATTGCTCTTGTAACAATCAAAAGCTTAACAAAGAGCACAAAATAAACCAATATTCCTACCTTCCTTGAACATTATACTTGCTTGTTCTGAATAGTTCTTGCTTACAAAATGCTTTATCCCTTTGCAGTGATGGGATCCCTTGATGGCAAGTATCCTGTGAACAGCACAAGCTCTCAGTAATTGAGGATGAGGAAGAATGTCCTGTTCTTTACAGATTATTGCCTTAAGCTGGCCATTTTGGGTGTCCCAGTTATATTCTGTAAGGCATTAGAAAGCTCTTACAGCTTCCTTCACTTTCCTCATTAGGTATGGTTGCCATTCAAATCTCTTTTGAGACGCTGTTTTTCTCCATCAGTGTGTGGCTGAACATGAGGAAGGCCAATTTGTCATATCCAATTACTCCTTTCCTGATGCAGTCCACTGAGCTTATAATTTTGTATCAGCATTTCTCAGAGGAGCGAGTTCTGCAGCTGGAGTTCTCTGCTGGTATTGTTCCTTCATGTTCCTTCTACTGTTTATCTTTCTCACACCTTCAGCATCTTGATTAAATATCTCTGGACTGGTGCAAGAGACTGAGTTTGTTCCTTCATTTATAATGTCAGAAGTCTGCAAGAGTGGGAATTAAGTTGTGCCAACAAACTCTTTCTAGAATATACAAGGTTTTGAGATTATGGGCTTGTAATTTTTCATATTATTCTGAGCATGAGATGGCAGCACTCTGGAATTACATGCCCTCAATGATTTCTTTCTCTCCATCAGATATATTTGTATCGTGAAATATTTGGGAAAAAATAGTGAGTTTAGACTGTTCTGAATTACATTTGTAGAAGCTTCTTCATAAAGCTAATATAACATGAAGAATAATTTATTGTGTAAAGCATCTGGTCTCACTCCAGATTTGGCAAATATTTCTGGGTTAATCTGGAAGGTTGACAAAGAATCTTGCATGTTTGGATCAGAAAAAATGTTGCTTAGCTTTATCCCTCGATTGCTAATGCTGGCAATTGAAAAACAAATCATCTCACACTGAGCATTTACAAATAGTATTAGTGTCTTAGAGCTGGAAAGCACAAGTGAGCACCAGACTATTTCTTTCCTCTCTAAACTGTAAGATTTTGTAGTGATCTTTCTTTTAGTAGTTAAAATCGATTTCAAGTTTTGTGCACTTCTAGTCCAGGTTGTACCCTTACCTTTTTGAATCCCAGAGCTACTGAATCCATGTAGTATCTCTGCTGTTTCCTTAAAGGAGACTTTCCTGAAATGTTTGAAATCTTGAATTTTATTTTCCTTCTCCTTAAAAGCTATAGGAAGCCAAATAGGAGATTACTTTAACTTTAAATAAATACAAGCAATGTCTACACAGTGTTGGACAAAAGATCTGGCTCTGGAGTTACTTTTTGCAAACAATTTTCCTTATTTCTGATTTTGTTTCACTTTCTTCCTCATGTACCTTTCAGTTCTGAGACAGTTTGATTTGCACAAGCATAGGTTCTCTGCCTAAAAAAAAAAGAGTAATCTTTTTTTTTCTGCTTTTGTATTATTTCTTTTATAACCTATACCTACCTTGTTGTTCATGCACGAGTCCTGCAAATGCATTTTCACTGTCTTTTCTTGTGCATGTGGAAGCCATCCCATTCAAGCTCTGGTACCCACATAGTGCTGACTTTCATGCAAAAAAAAGAAAAATTCAGAAAAGTGACTGACTTTGGAGGTTTTTTTCACAGCCAGATGGGCTCATAAGCTAGAGAATATGAGTAATCAGGTACTCTGGCTACAAACCAGCTTTTGGGGTTGGTTCAGTTATGGGTTTGGTGTAAAGATTTTGTCCATTCCCGTGGGAAGGTGGCTGAAACAATGATAATTTATTGCAATGATAATTTTTTGCATCTCTTTTTGGGAGGGGGCAGGTGCAGTATTCAGAAAGAAAAATCTCTCCTAGAGCAGTGTGAGATCTACAGTTCTTGCCACTGAGACATTTCAGTGGTGCTCCCATCAGTACCTTGCATTTACAGTACTAGGAAAGGGTTTGTTGAGCTGCCTGGACCACAATCTTTTGCTTAGTCGTGGTGTTTTTATGATTTCCAAAATAAAGCTTGAGCTTTTGTGGTGCAAGAGCCTTTCTTTGCAAGAGAACTCTCTACCTTTGAATGAAGATAACTTTATTCTAGAAGAATGTTGATGCCTGGTGTTTATTTTGGAACGAAGGCAGAACTGCTATTTCTTTTGGAAAAAAAAAAAAACTTTTCAGAAAGGGGAAAAAAAATAAGCAAAGGGAAGGGTGATTTCTCACACCAATGTGCACAAACCCCCAACATTCCAGCAACTGTCTGGGGAGTGGGATGAAACAGGCTCTGATGTGGAACCCCTTCTGCTGTTAGCTGGTGTTTGAGAGACGCCTTGACACTATAATATAGGGTTGCAAATTGGAATTGCAACACCCTGCAATTGGGCCAAGTGATGAAGCAGCACAATGACTGCCTGCTTGATCTTACCACTCTCTCTTTAATGTGCATGTAAAAGATACTGGGAGCCTTTCCAGGCATCTGTCAGGGGATTTGATGCTGTGAGAGAGGGAACTGTGGTCTGTGTGTGGTTCATGTGGGTGTTTGTGTGTTTTACCAGCATTTCATATGGTGTGATAACTACAGGGCAAAGTTTCAGGTTTTATAACAGTTGGGTTTTGTTTATTATTAAAAGCTTAAAAAAATAATAATTGAAATGGTGGATTATGGCAGAGAATGCAGTTCTTATGCTCTTGTCACAGGAGTTTCATAGGTAATTGATCTAGAGCTGGGTGTCGTCTTTAATATTTCATTTACTCCAGAGTATTAAAACTCACTTCGTTTAAGGCGATTGCTGAGCTTTTTACACAGCTAAACTTGTGTTTAACCTTGCTGTGAGAATGTGACAGTAGGCTAGTTCAGACAGGTTAACATTCATTTGGTAACCAGCCTGCTTAATCAGCCTGCTTCAACCTGCAGCAAATTAAATCTCTGTGAGTTCTAGCAGGCAAGTGAGAAAGTCGCTCTGAATTATGTATAAAAAATAAATGGGCTATTTTCAGTGCTCATGGCAGTAAATGAAATTTGAGGCTTATGATTTATTCTTGGATTTTTGTTGAGAATGATTGAAATGTATTTTACCTTAATGTTTTTATAGTCCAATTAGGAGAGTGCTGTATTTCTGAAATGTATAATGTAAATATTTTGTTCTGTGCCCTGCAAAAATACTAATAAGATTTACAGGATCTAGGTGTCTTTCTGTCCTCTTCATACTTCACCTGAAGAAACCATTAGAAAAGATGTTTTAAACACACAGCCAGGACTACCCTTCTCCACATCCCTGAAAATTGCATAGCATTAAATACTTTGTCACTGCCAAAACCAATCAATTGTCTTCATTTAAGAGTTACTTGCATTGTAAAATCAGTTCAGATAGGTCTTAGGTGCTTCTAAAATTGCTATTTGTGGTCATCAAGCTTGCTTCTGGACTGATGTGCTCTCTTCCAGAAGAGGCAGGAGGCTGGGCAGAAGCTTTAAATGTAGGGATGGCACAGGTGCTTCTGGTCACAGAGTGGGCAGTTCTTATTTTTGGGCATTATAATTAGTGTATCTTTGAATGTAATATAGGACCAGATTTTCAAATATTATTGCTGTGTGTTTGCAAGCATCATACTGATTTTGTCTTTCAAATGACAGTAGAATTTTTCTAAAAATTGAGATTTAGGCATACAGCAAAGGGCAGAAGTGCTGTTTCTGTTGGCACTGGCCACTGACCATCCATCCTGTGGACTGTGCTGGCTGCAGTGTCAGCAGTTTGGGTTGTGTGTCTTTGTTCATATGAGGAACATGGTGTGCACCCTTGACATTTAAAATGACCAAAAAAGGAGAAGAAATATCTTTTTTAAGTTGCCAATGTGATTGTGTCTATTGCAATGTCTGCTGATAAACAGATCTTTCAAAATGCAACTTTTTTTTCAAGATGATTTAACTGTTTTTAATTATGTGTATCAGTACTTAGCATCTTTAACAATTGCTTCTTGATTAGCAAAAAAACCCCTACATTTGCATCATCAATGCATAGCACTGTAAATGTTGCCATGTACAGTAATGTTTCAAACTTCAGTACTGCTTCAGAAGAAAATAACAACTCAAGGCCCTTTGGAGTATGCAGTTCCATGGATACTCTGTGCATACACCTCAGTAAAACTCAGTTGATGTTTCCTTGAATACTTTAATGTAAGGAAAAATTTTAGTTTTTCAGGCTTCTTAATAGGTGTTTAAATAATGCAGTCTTTAATTTGAACCTCTAAACAACCTTAAACCCTCCCCCCAGCCTTTAATTGAGACTGTGACTTTAATGAAGAACCATTGGTTGTTTTGTAGATGACTTTAGCCGTGTCAGGACTGACTTTTCCTTGCCATCGACTCACAGTTGGAAGAAGATCCTCACCTGTACAAACAAGGGAGCAGTCAGAGGAGGTAAGGACATCATCTTTGTGCTGCCAGTCTGCTCTAGGAACAGGCAGGGACACCTCAGGGTGCAGTGGTCACCATCCCTCCTGTTGTGCTGTGTCAATAGAATTGTGTCTTAAAACAATCCATTTACAGTTCCTGCAGTTGTGACAAAGTGAGGAACTGGGCAAAGGAGTCATTGAAGAAAAAGAGGAAAAAGAAAGCAAACAAATCCCAGCAAAGCATCTGACTGGGAGAGATGATCTTAGCTCCTTGCACTAAAATTTTGATTTTTCTCCTTTGTATGGGTATTTCAAATACTAATATAAAAGCCACCATTGTGTAGCTTTTCTCCCTCTTTCTTATGCAGTTAGACCAGCTCTGATACCATTAGGTGGAAAAACAGCATTAACTTTGGATAAAATTTGCTCAACTATGTGTATGCAGAGATTCTTTAATAATGCATTTTGTCACATAATATTTCTGTCAACCAGACTTCTGTTAAAAATTACCTTTGATAATGTTGTATAAAAGAATAAATTAAACTGCAGTATATTGTGTGTATTTGTCACTGTGTGTGTATTTTGTATTTCACTGAATATGTCTGAATTAGAAGCTTATAGTGGATTTTGGTTTTGTTTTATACAGCAATGCACTGATGTTCATATGGTTAGTGACAGTGATGGAGATGACTTTGAAGATGCTACTGAGTTTGGAGTTGATGATGGAGAAATGTTTGGAGTAGCTTCATCTGCCTTGAGGAAATCGCCAATGAGTAAGAGTTACAATTAACTCGAGGTTGTAGCAGAGGTGAAGGCAGAGAGGTGGGAGGGGGCTGCAGAATTAGAAACTGGGAAGTACTTTTTATAGGAATGGTAGAATTGTTTGGATGTCATGTCTGATGGATGTACCAAGGAAAATACTGCACACATAACTGGTAGCTATAAAAGCACTTTTCTGTGGAGGGAAATTTTTAACCTTGCAACTGAATAATAATAATTGAGCTTAAAATTGATGAGTAACAAATAAAGTCAGAGAAATTGTGATCTCTATCCAAATGCACCTGTATATAACTAGATTTCCACTTCCCTGTTTTGAAAATTCTACAGATTTTATTTTTGATGCATGTTTTACTCATTATGCTGATCAAGTTTCTCAGTGATTATTTGCCCTTGAATTATGAAAAGGATTGAGCAGGAGCAGTCAGTTACCTCCTACATGCAATTCTTGCATACTCTTTATTTACTTTAGACTCGCATTAGTGTTACTTCATTAGAAGTTTTTTGACAGCAAATATGTGTAATATTATGGAAAACTTTCTGACATTTTCAATAGGAAGGGTGGAGCCTTTCAAGCCTTAAAGTCCAGAGTGCTAACTCTGAGCAAGTGATATATCACATTACACTAGAGCTAAGGATTTTACTGTTTGGAAAACCTGAATATATTCATGAGACCCTCTGGAAATTTCTTGTCTTTCAAAAGGTTCATAGTCAATAGTCTTTCATGAAGTTTATATGGTTCCTTGGTAACACTTCAGTAAGCTGGGAACATGAAATACCTGTGAAGTGAATGTGTTTGCATATTACAATCTGTTACCATAGAGTTGCATTTCTTTTTTTTTCCCCCCCATTTTTTTAAGTGCCAGAGAATGCTGAAAATGAAGGAGATGCCTTATTACAATTTACAGCAGAGTTTTCTTCAAGGTAAGCTTAGCCTGTTAACTGTGCAATTCTTACTACAAACTCAGTTGAAGTTAGTAAATAATGAAAATAAGAATAAACCAAGTCTACATGTTTTCTTGTGAGATTATAGCATATTTAGAAATCCTAATCTAATTTATTTAAATTCTAACTCTGCTGCTAGAACTGCTTCTGAAATAAAATTATTTCTTAGCCCAAGCTGGAGTGGTTGATTCTTGTCCTGTTTATTTTGCCACTATGTAGTACCATTACTTAATTATGTAAAGATCCAGAAGGATGAGAAAGACTGGTTATATTTGATAATTTTATTATGATATGCAGGGACAGAAAAGCTGAAACTGATTAATATTAAAAAATAAATACATAATTGCTGTAAGAATTTTCACAATAGCAAAGTGTTTGGGTCAATATTGACTTTTAAAAAACAGAGATATTCTGGATTTTAAAAAAACTATACTACAAGTCATGCACTGTTAAACAGTTACTTGTTTCATTGAATAGGCAAAAGCTGCAAAGTAATGCAAAGTTTATGTGCCTTCTGTTTTCAGTCCAGTGATGAAATATTGCTTTATGTGTATGAGATGCATTAATGTGTAATGTAAGAATAGCCTTCAATAAACCTTTATGAATATAATTAAGAGTGGAAATAATTTGAAAATTTTATAGGAATTTTATAGAAAATTGTGTAGAACTGAAGGTAACTCATGTGTAAACAGAATGTTTTTATGATAAAGTTGGTAAGGTAGTAGTTCATTACTTTGAGTTTTTCAAGGTCAGAAAACAAATGAGTCCTAAATATTTTCTTTCTTTAGAAGTGTAATACTCATCTTTCTAAAGATTTAGCCAATGCATTATATTTACAGAATATATGAAAAGGTAGACTATTGAAATGACTTGATTTTGTCCTTTTGTATTAATTGGACATTTTATCTCAAATAGATATGGTGACTGCCATCCTGTTTATTTTATTGGATCATTAGAGGCTGCTTTTCAAGAAGCCTTCTATGGGAAAGCAAGAGATGTAAGTGTGTATAAAAACTACTTTATTTAAAATAGTGGGGGATTGGAAATCACCTTAAGTGTTTCATCTTGATTTTTGGAAAGCTGAGCTACATTTTGTAGTTGTTTTGCTTTTATTGTTTGACAAGAGTTGCACTCATTCAGTTGACTGACCAAAAGACTTACCTTGGTGGTTGCTGAAATTGCAGTGAATAACTGATGCTTTCTAATCATTCAGGCTGTATTTTTACTGAAGCTCTTTAGTTGTCAAAGCTACTCTTTTTCTTTTCCCCTCCTCCCTTTTCTTCCTGAAATAATGGTGTCCTAGCACCAGACAACCCTTCCTCCGAGTCTTGTGGTTGACAAGTTCACTGTTGCATGTTGGTAACTCCTTTGAAGAATGGCTGATGAAATTGTAAATTTAAATTGGAAGCTCTCTCAAATAAAGTGTGCTCTTTTTTCCCCCTTTGTACAGCCTTTATCTGCCAAGTAAGTTCCAGTACTAAGGTTTGGTTGTTTAGTTTTTCTGTACATCCAACCAGGCATCTCAAGTTTCTGTTATTCCATGCACAGTTTTAAAATCAGTATTTTAATAAAATTAGAATGGGGACAGTTTATTTAAGTTTTGGTGACTTGATTCACTAAGGAGAAACCCAAAACCCTGCATAATTAAGCACAGATAAAGCTGAAACACAAACAAGAAAATCATGCTGTTTAAATTTACTTTTTGTTTTCTTGATAGATGTTTAATTTTAAAATGAAGAATGTAGTTATTCATATTGGAAGGAGTTTCTGTATTATGTTTTGGGCTGTTCTCATAAATGTGAGAGTTATAAATCCACACTATATAGCTGAAGTTGACACATACTTAACACTCTAAGTTTAGTGAATATTTTCATGTCTTTGCACAGAGAAAAAAGTCCTGTGAATTGAACAAGGAAAGGGTGTGAGTTGGGAAGTTCATTTAGTGTCATGTCATCAGAAATGGTTGACAGTGTATCAGTGTAAGAGTGGACAAAAGCTCATAAAGAACTTTCATAAACAGTTTTCTACCTATAAATCTGATATTAATGCAGTGCAGTTACTTAGTTTTTTTGTTGCTCAAAATACTTCTTGTGCTACTTACATACCCCTTTTGAAATTCGTATTGCCTTACATTTTTAATATTTCATGATTTATTCAGACCAAATCATCATCACAATAAAACCATTGTGTATGTTGTGCATAAAACATTGTGTGTGTATATATACATATATATATATTTAGGAGAGTATTAATTTTTGTTTGTGTTGTTTGGATTGTTGAGGTTTTTTTCTGAATATTGCCTTATTTTGAAAGCTCTCCCTCCCACCTTTGGAATGGCATAATTTTTATTGTAACATTCTGATTTTAAGCAAAGATAGGAGAATGTGGAAATACCATTTATTTTCACTGCTTTTCCCTGTTATAAAATATTTTTTTCTGGAATTCAGAATTGAGGAAGAGGACACATTATTTCATATTTTTAGAATTTAATTTCCTAAAATAATTTTTAAAATATATATCAGTACTAAAAAAAAGCTTTGGAGAAATTGCAACCTGTGTGTCTTGTCTTCTAATTTATACTATGGAGGGCACTTAATTTTACCGGGGCAACAGATGAGCTGCAGGCACCAGCATTCTTCACTTGAAGTGAGAAATTGAGTTCCAAGAGTAAATAAAAACAAGATTGAAGGTTTAAATCCTCTACTAGGCTTTTTGAACTTATATACTCATTAAATGTTTATTGGAGTGGTGGGATTACGAAGGATTTGGGCAGCTTCATCAACTGGTATATACTTAATCACTAAGTAAAACACTACATTTGATAGAGTGTTTCTCACGATGCCACACTCAATCCATCTTAATGAAAACCGCTTCAAACTGATTTAATTTGAGAGCACTTGGCAGCTTGAGTGCTCAGAGATCTTGGCCTTTCCTTGACAAATTCTCAACTCTGTCCAGAGCAGAAGGTGCACTCTGCAGTTCATGTCTAATGAGACAGCCATCAGCTGTGTTTTAAATCTGTATTGTGGATACTTTTTACCTCAAAAAAAAAAAAAAGCCCAATGTGTAAATATGAAGCTTTTTTCCAGGAATATTTTAATTTGGGTTATTTAAAGAAAATTGACTTATGTCAGAACATGTGTTTTGAATGCAGAATATGAGTTCAATTTCTTTTTATGAAAATAGATGTTTCCTTTTAAATCTCATTGTCTTTTCATGTGTTGGAAATGATGGTAATTCATAGTTATTTAACAAAATGTTGCTTGAAAAAGAAATACCTTTTAAAAGAGTTGAGGTGTTTATCTGCTGTGTTTGAGTTGTTAGCAAGTGAAGATTAACATACATGATGGGTATCTTTTAACCTTTGGAGCAACTGCTGCCACAACAATTCCAGTTTCTGGTAGGAGAGGTGGAATGAGGTCAAATGTGGCTCTGCTTTAAAACCTGTATAACTCTTTACCACAAAACTACAATACCCAAGATATAGAGCCTTGCTTTTGACAGCCAGTGTCCTTGGCCATGAAATTCCCAACTGCCTCCAGCAGCCTGGTAGTCAATGGTGTTGTGTTTTCATTTCTTATTGTATATATGACAAGAAAATATTTTCAGTATTTTCTTTAATGGGGTCAGGAAGAGAAAGAGACTCAGAGGTTTATTAAATCAACAATTAAGCTGTTTTTTGTGAAAGTCTTCCTCTGTTTATTGAGAGTTCCCCTGTCACTAAGTTTCTGAAGAATGGGCTTGCTCTTGCCACAGAGCTACACTGCCACAGAAATTGCTACACCTGATGCCATGGAAAAAATCCTATAATAGACATTTTTAACAAGGTGTTTGGGGAAGGTAACTTTGTGTCTGAAAGCAGTTTGTGTTCTGAGACATCAGAGAGTTCATCCTAACTTATGGTGTTATTGTTATTAATACTGGATTTTAATTGCTGTATTGAAGCTTACTGAGTTATACATGAGAGTAATACTAAAGTATTTTCTTTTGTTAGAGCTTGTTTGGTTTTTCATTTTTATAGGTGGTTGCTACTCTTTTATTGGGAGAAAGAATAAAGACATTGCTTTTGCCTTTTCAGGAGCTCTTATCTTTATATACCTCTGTCAGCTCACCTCCTGCTCCTCTCTCAACCTTTCTGTCCACTGACTTTTAATAAATATGTGAAACATCTCTCTTAGCACAGATTGGTATTGTCACCTCAATATATATTCCTGCATTCTGAAAATGAACCGTGTTTTTCTCCTCCTTGAATTCTGTCTTTTAGGTTCAATTTAGAGGCAGCACCATCCCTCTCACATATGGGTTCTTTATTTCCTGAATACCTTGAGCAAAGTATGCTCCTTCCATGATTTGGTGTGTTCAAATAAAAGCTATTTTTTTCCCCTCTTCTTTGGTGGTAGCAGAATATTCCTTCATACTGGGCTTTCTATAGCATCATTTTTATCTGTATGACTCAGAAAAATGTCCCTTATTATTTCAGCTAAGTAAGTTTATACTGAAATTATTACAGATTACAGCTGGAGGAATTACCACTTTACAGATTCTGATTAAACACAAATAACCCGACCACTAATGTACATGGTCTGGTTGAAACTGGAGGACAGGGATAGAAGTATAATTCTAGCTTTTCAGGAAGAGTGAAGAGCTGCACTATGGCAAATATCAGTACATAAACTCCAGTTAAGTCCCATGTTAGTCACCATTTTCTTTCCAGCCTTGCCTGATGTGTGTTAGCAGTTCTGTCCTTTAATTTGTAAATAATTTCTGAGTTTATGGATAACTATTGTTTAGAAATTGCTACTACAACACCAGTTTAGTAGCTTCACTATTTGCCTACACACCCTTCCTTTTCCATATCTAAGGAGTAGCTTCATCTTTTATATCTGGAGGGTTGCTCCTGGGTATGGGTCTCTCCTCTGTATTTGATACCAAATAATGGAAGTTTTTTGGACTTGTCTGCCTCATTCTACATTTTCTCTTCTTTCAAAGCTTGTGATTAGAGATCTTACCTGAGTTTGGTGTTAATTACTGGATACTATTTGCATTATGTAAGATACCACTACAGGTGCAGTTGATTGAAATGGAGACACAACAGTATAATAGGATCAAATAGTTGGAAGATGAAAGTAGACTAAAGCAGGCTCTAACACACCTTTACCTGGGAGAGTGGGTAGCTGTTTGAACACCTTACCATGGCTCCTGGGGATTCTTCATCACTGATGGATTTTTGAGATAGATGTTTTACTGAAAGGTAAAATTACAGGAAGCTTAAACTAGGAGCTAGTTTGGGGACGTCTTATGCCATATTCAATACAAAATATGGGATCAGAAGTTTACAGGGATCACCTGACTCCTACTTTAGGAACCTGTGGGGTACAGTTTTCTTCAGATGTCTTCTACAAGGCTAGGTAAAGTAGCTGTATCCGTGGCTGATCCCATGAGCTCCAAGATCACCTTGGACAGGTGGATCAGATTCAAAGATTTGAACAAGTGCAAATGCATCCCATTGTTTATTTGAATTAATTCTCACTGCATAAAACCTGGAGGAAAAAATTAAGATTTTGATTTGGTAGCCTACCAGTTTGACAGAACATTCATGCCTCTAGCAGCTGTTACATCATGAACTTTTCTGTCTCAGTCATTACTTGAACTTGTAAACCTGAGATTTGGAAATAACCATTTGGGTTTGTGATTTTGCTGACCCTTATGATTGCATTCCTATTCCCATTCAAATTCATATTCTTTTGAGTTATCTGAGTTATTCACAGTATTAGGAGAAGCTTAGAAATCCCATTACTCACTGATGCCAATTTAGTCACCTCAAGATCTATGGATTTTTTGCCTCAGTGACAACTTTTCCTTCAACTTTGCATCAGTGACAACTTTTCTTCTAATTCTGTACAAAGTGTGTTAACTTCTCTGAACCTTTAAAATGCCTGGTCTTCAACATGCACATACTCTGAAAAATGCATCCCTTGGTGGCTTAAGTTCCTCAAGTCCTAAGGTAAGGCCTTTGGAAGTCCATCAGGTATTCAGTGCTTAAAACCTTTCTGGTATCCCAGACCTTTGTAGGGGCCAATAAAAGTTTTTCTCTGTTTTATTTTGGTTTTCCTTGTTTAAAATTTCATGCTAATTACATCATCTCCGAGTCATATTTTTGAAAAACCCAACACAGAACAGTCTAGTGCTCCATTAGTAGACTTCTTTTGTGTAATTTGAGACTGTTCAACAGTTTTGTAAGGCTGTTTCAATAGTTCAAAAATCACTTCAAAATACCCAGTATTAGAATCCTAGAATTTATTCTGACTTTTCAAAGGCTTGAAATAAACACAACCAAAACTTGCTTATAAATATGTGCTATCATGGGTTAGTAAAATAAACAAACATGAAAACAAACCCACACAACTGCAGCAACAACAACAAACTTCAAGCTGTGAGCCTTTTGTAGTCATGGATTTTTCCAAGGAAAAAAATGCCCCTGGCTTTCATAAATATTTTTTTAAATAATGTTTTAGCACTTCAGTTCTGCTACCTCTTTGCATTTATGATAGCAGTATGCCTGCACCCACCCTTAACATTTTGGATGAGGTATCAGATACAAGTACAGTCTTTTATATGTGATGGAGTTTAGTCTTTGCATGGTGAGATTTGTTGATGCAACAAAAATTACATTCTCTTGGGAAGTAACTCAGTGTAAATCTCCATTGTGTTCATGCCTGTTCTGTTTACTGAAATTTGTCCCTAAATCTTTAAGCCTAAAACTGTACATATTTTGAAACATTCTGTTGTACGGAATCTCATATTTAACAGTTTCATGGGGTTGTTTCTTTGGAAGTAAAAGTGTTTCTCAAGAGCCTTTTTTTCTGTCCGCTCCCAGTGAAAAGAGGAGAGCAAAGCCATCCGCTTACCACAAAGCAGTGCCACCACAAAGGAAAGATTAAGGGTTTAGAGAGAGGTCAATGTGGGTTTTTCTCTAACTAAACACTTTCCTAAAGTTTCCTTGTGGAAAAAATAATGAAGTCATCTCAGAGTTTTTAAAGAATTTTTATTTCTTTTTCACCGTCTGCATTCGCTTGTCTTCTCAGCATGGATGTTTAATCTTTCTAGGCTTTGTGAATTGGTCCAAATGAATAAGTGGTGAGCTGTCTCTCTAGGAGCTAGAGGCTTATTCTAAGGCCCTAATCACTGAGTAAACACATCTTTGCCCTCCCTCTCTTACAACTGCTATATAATAGTCGAGATTCTAGCACAGTAACCTGGATATTGCAGGGATCGACGCTTTGAAATGCAGAACGGCTGATCCTCAAAAACAGACAGTGCCTGATCTTCCCCTGCCTCTTTCTTCTTTTTAAATTAAATATAACCACAGAAATGCTGTTTTATTGCATGATATTGTGCATCAGTGCCCTGGATTTTCAAGTTTAGTTTCAGTCAACATTGTTGGCTGCACTTATATGGATCTCTGCATGTTGGGCTTATTAATGGCCCTTCCTGGCACATGTGTACGTGGTTCTGAAGAACATTTAAATTACATTAGACAAACAGTAATGCAAATTACTAATCCCTTTCCCAAAGTCGAATGTTCAAATGTTCCTTTTATAAACAGTCATTAAATTTTATCCAAAGCCAGTATATGAGGCGAGAGCCCTACAGGGGCTTTCTGCAAAGACAGCTTATCTGGAAATTGCATCCCATGTCTTGCTATATCAATACACATCAATATCTAGGGTTCAGTGTTACTTCTGATGAAGATATTCTAAATTGCTTTAAATAAAAGTCTGAAAATAGCACCATATCATCTCAGCAAATATGTTCAAGTACTATTTTAAAATAAAGTAATTTATATAGGTATGGGGGAATGGAAAGTTGTAATTTTTATATTTATAATTATATTTATAATTCATTGAATGTCAGTTGCAGAATCACAGTCCTTAGTTAGCTCATAGTCTCCCTGTATATTTGCAGCCTGCTTTCTATATTTACATGCACACAGACTTGTTTTCCAAAAGGTGGTCTGAGATTTTCATGGGGACGCAGCTGATGGCAGCGAAGTTCAAGTTTTACTTGATAGGGTTCCAGAAGAACAGCGCAGAATATTTTGTTTCAAGAGACCATAGACACCATCTCAACATGTAGTGCCTCTTTTTTTGGCTACAGAGGTGGTGATAGCAATGCGCTATCATTTTTTTTCAGGTTGTTAATAACTTTTTTGCGGTAGATGCTGTCCAGTCAAGAGGCATGTTCCTTGTTCACAGAAATGTTGTTTTTTTGTTGGGCAACAAGCCAAAAAAGTTCACTCATTTCTTAGGTCTGTTAATAAGGTTTTTGTTTTTCATTCAATTAATTTTTTCACATTCTAAGCACAATAATTTAATTTGTTAATAAGGTTTTTGTTTTTCATTCATTGTTTTTTTTCATGTTCTAAGCACATAATATATTGTATTTTAGCACTCAGAATATTAGGAAGCATTGAGAATATTTAAAAATTTGCAGGGATGGACCATTTGACTTGAAATCTGCTGATTATTTCTTGTGTTGAAATACTTGTCAACCATGATAAACCCCATTGTGAGTACTAAAATAAAAATCTGCAGCAGCAACTTAAATTGTAAATTGCTTCAGTAACTTTTCACTCATCTCTTGTCACATTTTTTCCAGAGAAAGCTTCTTGCTATCTACCTCCACCATGATGAAAGTGTACTAACCAACGTCTTCTGCTCCCAAATGCTTTGTGCTGAATCCATTGTCTCCTACCTGAGTCAGAACTTCATAACCTGGGCATGGGACATGACAAAAGAAGCAAACAGAGCAAGGTAAGACTCTTTGGACTCGGACTGGAGCAGCTTTTCCCAGGAAGGCCCTTATCTCTGGCTGTCAAATCTGTGGTGCTTAATATCGATTTGACCTAAAACTTCATGCTCATTCTCAGCTGATCAATGGAGCTGGCTGGCATTCACTGAGAATTGGGCTGGCCTTGTATTCATCACAAAGTGACTTCTTATTCCTGTGCATGAAAAAGTAATTGAAGGAATTATTTCTTTTCTTTTTTCAGTTTATTTTCAAACATCATTCTGTATTCAAACGTGTGCCTTCACAGTTATGCACTGCAGTGCCATATTATATGGCATTAATTGTGTGTGTATGTTGGTGTAACTGCATGTGAGCTGTCTGGGGTAATAACTGTTGTTGTTAATGAAAGTCTTATTTAAACAATAACGTTTGTGTGATAATTTAGTATTAAGAACACATTATGCAAAATGTTAAACACTTGCAATTTATATGTGCTTTTTTGAACTACAGTTTTCTTACAGAACATTCCTTTGGGAATGTTCAGATATTTTGGTTTTAATATAATAAAAGCTATATTATGTCTTAGAGAGACCATAATTTTGCTGATGAGTAAAGAAATTAAAACTGTAGATTTCACCTCCTTCTACAACTTTTGTAGATTACCAACAGATTTTCTTAGTGTTATACTAAGGCCTCTCTCTTCTTTAGTTATTCATCAGTTGATCATGATCTACTGAAAATAATTATTATAGCATTTAGAAATCAGACTTGTTTGGTTCTCTAACTTGAACCTTATTTCACAACGTTTATTTACCCAGAAGATGACTGGTCATGTCTTCCCAGGATAACATCCTATGTATATTACTATAGTTGGAGTTATTCTAATTTTTGACTGAAAGCTGCAACAGTCATTTGGCCTGGAATAAGATTACCACTTCTTTACACAATTCAAGTGATTATTGAGCAAGGAAAATTATACATTTATGTTTCTTTCTCTTGTGGATTATTAGAATAGAGCATTTATGCATTTCTAGTTTTCACTATGTAAATTATAGTTAATATTTCTTTGCTGAGGGGGCCTTGAGGAATGGAATAGTCTCTTTTTCTAATGTGCTTTTTAAATGACACTTCGTGTTTCTCAGAAATTCCTCACTTGACCTTCTGCATTTTGTCTTTGGAGGGATCAGCAACAATGTTTCTAGTTTGAGTTATTCTAGAGAAGTGTAAAAGGTTATGGAAAAAAGCAGTCGCAAAAACAGATTAAAAGTTTCTGAAAAAGAAGAAAAGTAAGAGAGGAAAAAGAAACATCTAGGTTCTTTCATAGGACCAAATACATAGACTGGAAAGTTGCTTAAGTCTTTTGGTATTGCCATTCATGGGCAGTAAGGAGCCTCCTCCTTTTCTTTTATCCCACAAGTTGGTGTAGAAGGAAACACTATTTCTAAACCATCTGTAGTGGCTAAGTTCAGTTGACTACCTGCTGTTCTATTGTCTGCTCTTCTATTTAATTCTCTAGTTTCTTTTATTTTACAATGACAAAAAATTGCAGTGTAGTTTCTTTTGAAAAACTGTGTTTGAGGGGTTTTTTATGACTAACGATCAACAGCCATGTAATTGCTTTGTTGTGTTTTACTAAAGAAATCTATTAAGTAGCACAACTTTGATACACTAGTAATAAGAGTTTGCAGGTTACACAGACACCTGTGGTGACCAAAGCGACAGAAGCTGCTTGTTAGAAAGAGCCTGTACAGCTGTGTCCTATTAACTCCTTATGACACTTCTTAAAACACAAAATAAAGGGCTTGTTTAAGGCTTTATAGCTGCTCTCAATGAACTTAGTCCCTGATTGTGCTGGACGATAGGGTTTTTAAGCCTTCATTTTTTTGCTTTCTGTTAACAACAACAAAGAAACTGTCATATTAACAGTGAGGTCAAAAAATAGTAAGGGGTAAACAAGGCATGCTGGCTCGAATTAGAATAATTTCTCGGTTGTGTTTAGTGTCACATCCTGCTCCTTAGACTGTGATTTCTTCAGAGGGGGCATGATGCTTCCTTCTCCCTTTGGAAAGTGCCAGTGCACTGTGGGCATTCCCATAAATAAATCCTCAGTCCCTCTGTTCAATCACTACCCTTCAGTGACACAGTGGCAGTGGTCTTGGAGCCCATTCTGTTCTCTAGCCCTATGAACACAGTTAAATGCAGCTTTTTATTGGAATGCTGAGAAGACAGCAGCAACAACAGGAGGAACTGGGTTTTACCTGCTGGTGTAGCCCAAGAGCAGCCCATTTATACTCCTCCAATTGCAATGTAAAAATGCTGGAAAAGCCAGGGTGGGACAGCAGAGTAATCAGGCCCACTTGATTTTCAGCAGTCAACAGGACACCTCAATGTCAGTAGTAAAGACATGGTTTCAGTACTGTGGAAAGGCAGAGTAAATTCAAACAGCTATAAAGACTTTCCTTGTATAAGCCAAAAAAATCTTCTGAATGTTTTGATCCACAAATGTCATTCTATTCCAAAATTAGTCCTAATAGTATGTTTCCAATTTTCTCATTAATGAAATGAGGGTCCATCCTGAACACTGTAGAACAAAACCCAACTTTTTTTTTTCCCCAACTTTTAATGTTTGTCAGCTGGCACCAATACAGGAATGTGCTTTAAAACCTGCATTACTGTACAATAGCACATTTCTTCTGGAATCTCTCGATCTCCAATTTCCATTCCAAGAGATTTAAGAGAATCTGTAGGTAGGAGTAAAATGCTGTGAGAGCACTGGGTACCTGCCAGCAGCAGTGCAAGAGCATAAGCATTACAACTTTGGGAGTCAGATACTAAAAAATGTCTTTCTGCAGCCATGCAGGACTGTTACTTTGTCAAAATGAAGAAGTCTAGTTAATAAAGTTGAGAGGAAGTTTGGGGTTTTTTTTGGCTTCCATGGGTTTTAATTGTCTCTGACATCAGGTTTGCTGTGAAGGGAGCAGTTTGAGTAAGTTCAGTGATTATGAATTTTTTTCATTAATCATAATAACATTAAACTAAAGGGGAAATAAAATAAGTAGCCTTCATTAAGGAAAATAATGTGGTGCTTTTACTGTTAAGGAGCATACATGAAATCTTTATCTCTTACAGTTTAGACTTCAGTTTAAGGAGCAACTCTGAAATATTCCTGTGATCTGTTACTGTCAAAGGAGGAAAAAGGCCACAAAGCTGCACATATATCTCTAACTTTAGCTCTTGTTATGTTCCACTCAATTTGAGGTGAATCATGAGCTTTAAAATCATTGTTTCCTTTCAATTGCTTGCAGTGAAGATTGCTACCATGGCCCCTCAGAGAGCAGAAATTTGGGGGGTGGTGTCAGAAGTGGCAGTGGGGTTTGGCTGCAGTGGTACTGGCAGTTCTGGCCCTGCCACTCAGCTCAAGCACAACGTGCACTGGGCCATCCTTGGGCTGGGCAACTCCTCAGGTTTCCAGAGCGATTCTGGAATGGACAAGCAGGACAGCCAGACATGAACAGCTCTAGTTCTGGCACTTTTTACTTCAGAGTTGAGTCAGTAGCATTGTTCTAATACAATCACGTGCATGAGAGTTGTGTATGTTTATGCAAGCACATGCCTAACTGGTTTTGTTAATTCATTAATGTGCATTAATATATTTGTATCCAGGAAAGATGTATAGTGATGTATATACACACACGCACACACACCTTATATTTGTACACACAGCATTTACAAACACTGATAATGCATAATATTAAGAGCTTTCCAGCACACATGGTGTTTGTTAAGCAAAGCCAAAACCATAAGACAACAACTCAAAAATCTGTAGCAGCTTTTTAGCTTTTGATATAATTGCCCTTGGGCACCATATTTCAAGGTGTTGCCAATTTTGCTCTGATGACAGGTATTTGTTAGTTTTAATGTTCAAATCATAGTTTTTCACTTTGCTTAAGCTTAGGAAAGAGTTAATTCACTAAAGTGCTTCTCAGCAGCAGGTTGTCTTCACCTGCAATTTCCATCATCGAGTGATTAGCCATATTCACAGTTGCTGACCCTTAATTCTAACCTACTGAATGATGCATGCCTGGATGAAGACCAGTTGACCATATTACTCCAGCTCCCCAATCCCATTTGATCCTTCAGCAAATATATTGCAGGTGTGGGGTCTGTGAGAGCGGGAGGAGGTGAGTTAATTTCTCACTGCCTCTTCAGGAGTGACCACAGATTCTGTATATGTTGCTTGCAAAACTGTTGGACGTGTTCTTCAGGCACTAAATCCTTAACAGGTTTCACAGAGCCGTGTGAAAACCTTTTCTATTGTATTCTGCAATTTTTTATTTAATTTACTTTAATAGCAATACAGTGCCAGTCAATAAAAACAGGTCAGAAGTCTAATTAATGTTTTAAAAATAAAGGTTCTCAAACACCAGGCGAGTTTGTCATTTTCTGTATGGTTTGTTTTGAGGAGGAAGAGGAAAGAAGGTGAGGAGGGAACCCTTCTGTTCCATGATTACATCCCACCCGCTCATTTTCTCCTTTTCTCCTTTGCTTTTGATTTTAGTGGCGGTCTTAACAGAATGTCAAGATCAATTTGCAGCATGGTTTAACTCAAGGTTTGCATTCTGCCAGCAGCAATTGTCCCACTGAACAATGCCGTGTGTTCTTGTAACTTCAGAAGCTTTTAGAAGGCTCATGGCAAGGGCAGCATCTAATGACTTTATTAGTGTAGGGTTTCAAAATGGACTCGGTAATTGTTCGCATCTCTTTGTCATTTAGTCATAATTACTGCATGGAATTGTTCAGGGTTGCACTTGTGAATAGTTTCCTAATAGCACTGAAATGAAGGAAAAAAAGGGAAAGGATAAAAGGTGATTGTCTCTTTAGATGGAGAACAAAACAGCCTGTATATAGATGATGGTTAAACTGTTTATTATACACCCACCAGAAAAGGTAAACTATCCCTGCTTAAATATTTATGTGCTTCAAGGTAATTTCATGTTAGTAATCTAAAAATGTCCAAATTTGGAAAACTGAAAATCAGCAGAGAATGCATTTTGATCTGATCGTGATTAGGAAGATATGGATGTCTATAATAGCCAGCTATAAATAGAAAGCAGCCTCTCTGATGTTATCAAGATTTTCAGTCCTTTAGCAATGTTTTAAGGTCATCTGAGAAAAATAGTTATTAAACCCAAGGAATTAATTAAACTGATATATTTGTAAGCATGTGTTTTAAGTCTCCACTCTAAAACAAAATCTCAAAGAATGTTCTATCCCACTGTACTCAAACTACAACCTAGTTGATTAAGCTTGAACAGAAAAGGTGAAAAAATAAAACTTTTTTGTGTCCTGTGCAAAAGAGGTGACAGCAGAAGAACAGGTGGTCAAGACAGATTTGTTGGGCTGTTTTGAGGAAGGATTTGGTTGTATTCTCTTACTGTTTGTTTCTTCTGCTGTATTTGTGCCATCTTTCCTCCAGTTTGGAGAGTCTCATTGACCTTACAGAATCGTATTTTACTTCTCAGGATGATCCTTCGACTTGTGAAGATTAATCTCAATTCTCTGACTTCTGATGTGCTTGTAGCTTCTCCCACTTTACCAGCATCTGTAAAATAACTAAACACACTGTCTGTCTCATCTAGGGTATTATTAAATCTCTGTATGAAATCTATCTGTGGCAAGCCTTGCATATTCCTTAGGAAATTGTACAATACATAATGGGTGATAGTGAAAGTGCATCTTGTGTGTTCCATTCTTTGTGCAGTGCTCTAGCAAGGGGTCGAGGTATATTTTATTTATACTTTCACCAGTGACTTTGCCTGGTATCCAAGGATGGACTAAAGGGTTTCTAGAGTTCTGTGGTTGAGACTGAGTGGGGTTGGGAAGTATTTGTCTAATCTGGTTGAACCTTTCAGGGTGGGAGTCAGATCTTCCATGTTTTAGGAGGAAATAGACAACCCACTCATGTAGGCTTTACTTTTGCATAAAGTGGATAAAATCCTGCTTTTTAACATCTGAATCTGCTGTTTTGCATGTGGATCCTGAAGGTGATACCCACATAATTTGATTTAGGCTGCTGTATATATCTTTAAAACATGCCTTGTGTCTGCTGCTCCTTGTGTTTGAGGTACGACCCTATCAGTGTGAGTAAGGCAGTAACTCTGAATTATGGAGAGCAAGATTATTTTAATATGCCAATTCAGGACCTCAGCTTTTACTCTTTTAAAAATGTAAATACCTAATACAAAAATGTTATTTTTACATTAACATTTTAATGAGTCTTGTGTTGACTTTGCACATTATATAATTATTATTAAAAATAATCAGAAATCTTGCATATTTAATATTCATAATTGTTTTCCTGATGCTCAGCAAAGAAGTTACTTTTTTTCCAAACCCATTTCTGAAATGTTAAAGGCTGTTCAAGGTTGGCTTTGGGAATTATCTAGTCATAAATAAATCACACTTTTTTGGCCCAAAGTCATCCACTTTGTGTTCTGAAAGGAAATACGTCTTTTAGAAGAGATTGTCAGATTTTCTGCTGCTGCTGATTTTGAGGAGGACTTTAGGCTAAAAACATCTCCAGTGCAGCCTTTCTGTCCTGTTAAAAAGTCCTTTCCAAGAAGTATAGTGGGCGCCATGTGCCAAAGGGCCTCATTGTAGGAGGAAACTTTTCCAAAGTTTTCCCTTCAATGCATAAAACTAAAAAGTAACTTCAGGAATTTATATGAGTAAGACTCTAACAATAACCAGATCTTTGTTATTTCTGTTGTTACAGAAAGTAAAGAAAATCTAGAATACTATGAAGATCTAAAAAACTATGAATTTTTTAGTATTTATTTTGAATGCGTTTTTCCATACATTTGAGAGCTGAGTTCTCTCTTTATGGAAGAGAATTTGACCTTAGATGCACTAGACATTTGCTAATACAATTGTTAAATAACATTAAGGTGCTGGGAAGAGGATAAGAAAAGCAATGAGACCTTGCTTTTTTTTTTTTATTTTTGGAACATACAAGAAATATTCAAAATGTAGCACCAAGTGTGCCTCTGCACATCCTGAGAGCACACTACAGTGTGCAAGATGCAAGATCCCTTTTCCCTGGAGGGACATCTGTCTCTTTGATGGACTCCACAGGCACTTTTTTTGGCAGCTCTGGAGATGCCACTGAGAGATCTGGCACACTTCTGTTTAGATGAAAGTGAGAAAATCCCTTGTAAGTGATGTACACAGTAAGATACTGGACATTGCACCAAGTTGTTTTGGTCTTGCTCGTTTCTAACAGAAAATGTTAGCACAGAGGGGACTTTTTTCTCCCTTTTTTTCTGGTTATGAATCTGAAAGTAAAAAGGTTTACAAATACAAAATCAGTAAAGGCAGAAAGCAGGAAAAAATGATTCTTCATTCACAATTCTTTGAATGCAAAACCTGTACCTACAAAAGCATATTTTTGGACTGAGATATTGGTTGACTAAATACAAAATAGACTTAAAAAAAATTAACAAACCAGCACCTTTGACTAGTACAATTAGGACTGTAGGAGTCTCTTTAGTTTTGTTCCTTCTAGCATTATTCTCTACAGCACTTCCTCACTTCCAGTTTAATATTTTGGTTTTCCATGAAACTTCAGTGCTTTTCTTCTGTGCTGTGTTGAAGACTGTTAAACAGTTTTGATACACAAGTCTAGGAATTCAGTTCAATTGTCCACTGTTTTTATTGCTTCCAGGGGTGAAACCTTGAACTCACATAAGTAATTTTCATTTTGCTGTGGAGGATCACCACTGACTTCTGTGAGGCCAACACTTCACTTACCTGTTCCCACCTTGAAAGGAAAACATCAAAAGCCATTATTTATCTGAAGAGTTGATCTGTCCAGACTTTACAGATGCTGTTTTATCCTTACCAGATGTTACGTGTCTGTGTCGCTGTTTCTGATAGAGCAGAGTTTGTTCAGCTTTTTGATGTCTTCTTTGTGGCTGATTGTTCTGAGTTGAAAAATCCAGAGAAACAGGGAGTAACACTTATGGCTTTGAAATACTTGCTTGCCACCCCCACCCATTGCCTTCCATCCAAATTCTCTCTGAGATTTTTTTAATACTTCAGGTGCCTCAAATAAGCCCAACGCTGTACTTGTCAGACTTCTCCATTTTTAGCCATTTTATTGGATACAATATATATATTGATTTAAAAAAGTCACAATTTTGAATCTTTTCAGTTTCTTTGAGAAGAAATTACTTGGAGCACTTGACATTTTAATGCAGTTTCTCTTTTCAAATAGATTTGGCTTCTAATGCATGTGACAATGGGACTTTGCTCTTCAGTTAGAGCATACATTTCAGAGTAGTTGTTACCTAAAATATTATCATAAGGCATAAGAAAACACACGATTTAAGTTGCCTTTCATGAACATAATTAAGAATTAATAAGCCTGTACCAGTGGCTAGTCCTCAGAATTTCCACTGTTTTGCCTTTTGTGACCCGTGTTATTAAAAGTCCATTATTTTTACAGACTTTATTAAATTGGATCTTATTAAAGCATTCTATATTTGCATTTGGTCTTTCATAATTCATTATTATTATGACATTTACTTTTTACCATCAGATCTGAAAACATATCATAAGCTACCCTTTTCTCTTGAAAGAAATGCTAATTTCAAACAGTCCTTTAATGGAAGAGAAAAGCTTTATCAGTTTTTTCATTTATTCAAGATCGTGTTAAGAATACTAATGTTAGACTTCTGTATGCTAATATCTAAGAGCTTTTTTTGGTCAAAAGCTTAGAATTATTGTTTTTTAGACCACACTGCTAAGTGTGTCACTGGCAGGGCACTGGTATGAAAGAAAATACAATTCTGAAGTACCATGTTTTAATTCTGTGACTGATAAAGCCAATTTCTTGATCTTTCATTATTAAATCATGCTTTTGTATGAAATTTACTATTTTTATACTTCACCATGTTTATTAGATTGTTGCTCTACTTAGTTTCTCTTTAGAAGTTTTAAACAATTGATTCAGCATTGTTATTTTGGGGAGTCGTTTTGAATTATAGTCTTCACACAGTGTAACAGGAAATAGAATTCTCCATTGAATAAATCACTGTCTCAAGCAGTTGTTAATTGTTTTAATTTAGACAACCTGAACCCTATCATATTTATAAATATTATAATAATTTAGTTATAAAAAGAGATAAAGAGCTCTAGAACCGAATGCAGAATATGTTAAACAGTAGGTAACATGCAGTTAAACTGCTGAATTTATCATAATTATTTTTTTAAACTTAACTTCAAAAAATCCCCTACAATGTTAACTATTTATTTCTTCCCCACCAGGTTTCTGACAATGTGCACTAGACATTTTGGGAGTGTTGTAGCCCAAACCATCCGAACTCAGAAGACAGACCAGTTTCCACTTTTCCTTATTATTATGGGAAAGCGATCATCTAATGAAGTGTTGAATGTAATACAAGGTACAGTTCTTTAGATTACAGGTATTCCTTATGTGGGTATTAAAACTGTTATAAGAGGTCTTTGCTAACTGTTTCTCCTTTAAGATGTCCAGAATATTAATTTATTACACAAAACACACTTTAAGTTGCCAGGGTGTAATTATCTACTACTCTAAAATGCATTAATTAGCATGGTGTTAGAGATTGGAGTTGCCATGACTGGAGTAGAATTATAGTTTACATTTTTCTTTTATTTTTTAAGTGGAAACCTAATTTCCTAAATAAGGAGCTACACTTAGTTTTCCAAAATAATATCCAGATACATTCCTGATTTCCTGAAGATCTTGGCTGCACTTTTTGCATAGTGCCAGAATGCATTTGGTTCTTTATGTCTAGTTCCTTTTTAATACCTGAGCTCCTGTTGCTAATATTTGGACATGAATTGCTTTTTCAGATCTGCCTGCAGCATCAAGACCCCCAAATCAGGGGGTCTTGTAAGCTTTGTGGCTTACATGAGCAGTTCTTTCTGGTGTAACCATTCCTCTGATTTCACTGACAGCAAGGTGACTTAGATGTGGAGTGTTGCCCTCTGACTGCTCTGTTCTCAGTAACTCTTCAAATTAGAGCACATCATTGAATGGCTGCCTCTCATTTCTTCTACTTTCTCCACAAGTTTGCCTTCATGACACTGTGTCCTCATTTTTTTATTGCTTATATCTGGCAATCTTTATTGTAATCTCATTTTCCTGAGGAAATTCAGCCTCAGGAAATGCTGCCTTTTGCAGACAAGCATTAGTGCTTCTTTTTGTATCTGGGATTAATAATTTTCTTGAGGAATCTGCAGTGGACAAAATGGTTACTTTTTGCATGGATTTTGTCTCCTCAGTGCAAGGTACAGCACAACACTAATTCATGGTATGAATGCCTGTAATTGATGAAACGTATTTCATAGATTTCATAGGTTATTTCATGGAAGTAGTCTTATAAATAGCTTGGTTTTCTGACTCTGCAGTACAGTTCAGAACCTTTGCCATCCCACTGAAGTCAGTGGTGCTACTGACTTAAATTACTTAAGTGCTTTAGCAACAATTCAAAGTCATAATACAATGCAGCTTTATCCAGATTATTAAATGTCATGAGTTAAATTTTAATGATTTGTCAGGTTTTCTGCAATCTTTTGCACTAAACTAAAACAATCACCTATTTTAGCCTTAATAAATTCATCCTTGAACAAAAATCACACCATCTCTGCTTGTTATTTTCCCAGGAATGGGGACACTGGTATCTTTTAACAATACTGCCTCAATGAATGGTAGCCTCTGAAGTCCTGCATGTTGTAGCATGTGGGATAACATTTTCTGCTAAGGTAGCAAATGTTAGAAATGGGAACAATGAGGGCCTTTCAGGGCTGGGTGAGAAGGCATGTTGACAGAAGAGATACAACTATATAGAAACCTAAGACCCCATTGGTGTTTATTGAAATGCAGACTGTCTTAGTTTGCTCTTGATTTTTACTTTTTTTCCTGGGGTTGGAAACTATGGGGACAGTCTTGTTTTCTTTACTGGTACTTGTTGTGCTGGGGTCCAACAGCTGTTTAGGCTGGCAGATGTTAAGACTTCATAGTTTGTGACCATTTCTCATGGTTTAAGATCTTTTAACTACTATGACAAGTGGCTTTAATGGGTAGTCTAGTCTTCAGTTTAGAAAGAGAAACCAAAGAATGCATCTTGGTAGGAAATTAAAGTAATCTTTCAGTCTTAATGAAGACTGGAGGCATGCTGGAAGGAAAACATGGGAAAGTATTTGTTTTCCTATGTATGTGTTCCATTTCATGATACACACATGGATGACAGAATTTTCTGCTTCAGTAGCTTTGCAAGTTTTTTGAGAAGTAAATAGACTGAAGAAAATACGGTATTTGAAATTTTATTACTAGTTATATCCAAATAAAACATGGATCTATTTTGTCACATCTATTCAATCATTGTTTTGTGGGTTTTCCATTGTTTTAAACCAATCCACTTGGATGCTGCTGCCAATATCCTACCTTGTGTTGCCTGCATAAGCAGTTGCTTTGGTCTCCCTGGGAATTCTAAAACTGTAAAATCAATTTCACATAAGGGAATCCCAGATCTACTGCTTTCCTTTAACATCAGTGACTAAAAGACAAAATAGAGTTAATTTATGCAAGCATAAAAGCAATTGTTCAGATTTGCACCATCTGAAATTTTAACCTGTGATCAACCTTTGTAAAAATAATTTTGAGTTTTCAGTAAAAAGGTGAACTGAAAGCATTCTACTGAGATATTTGCATTTTCTACTCTTGTCTTTTTTTTCCTAGTCTGGCTATTTCTTATGGATTAATTCTAAAATGACTTCTTTTTTGTTTAATAACTTTAATGAAATGAAGTTCAGCTATCTTCCTTTGTTGCTAGGTAACACAACAGTGGATGAGCTAATGATGAGGCTGATGGCTGCAATGGAGATCTTCAGTGCCCAGCAGCAGGAAGACATAAAGGATGAGGTGAGCACTGAAAGTTGCTGCAGATATCTCCTGCCTTCCACTAATCACTGGGGATGTTAATTACCAGATGTTTCTTTAGCCAGTGGAGTTGGGTATGATGTGTTTTAGTGTCTCTTCCATTGTCATAGGTTAAAAAGGTAAAGTCTCCTTTGTGTATTTGGGTCTCTCAGAACAACTCCTCCTTTTTGGTCTTGTCATTTTCAGTTTCTTTCCTTTTTCTGGACATTAGTCAGCAATGACTGGTTACATTATAGTGATATTATAGAGCTTAATATGCTCATACAAGGAAAATTATCAGATTTTTTGCCACAAGTTCCAAGTCATAGGTAGGAAACAAAAATAGATTAATAGATCTTAAATGTGTCTGTTTAAAAGGGGGCTGAAACCAACACTAACCAGTACACCAGTACTGAACCACCACTCAGAATGATGCAGAATGCGTAAATGATAACAAGACTTCTCAAAACCAGTGTTTCAATTACACAGAAGCAGACAAAATGAGTTACACAGCTGAAAGATCTTTATCTGTTACTCTATAAATTAAGAATGACATTTTTAAGTAATGCAGTTCTTAGGAATTTGTAATAATAGGTGTGTTGCCATTCAAGATTATTCTTATCCTGTTGTATAGACATTGATTGACAAATAATTCACAAAACACATTCTTCACATTTAAATCTTGTATCTCATTAGTACAAGATTTACTGACTATAACATGAAGGCACATTATCTGCACAATATCTGTCATTCACTTTTTCTTCTTTATTTATGCTACCTGTAATTCATTGGTAAAGAAATTGACTTTTGTTAATACTGAACACAAATTTAAATGCGAGGATTACAACAAAAATCCAAGGCACAATATAACAGAATTTTTATTGCATTTTAACAGGAGTGTCTTGAGTATGGAAGGTTTTTTAATGCTTTAGTAAGAAGGTGAAATTTACATCACAGATGAGCTCCAAGAGAGGTTCAGAATTAAAAACTATAGAAGCTGATAAAAAGGAAGAAAACTGAGGGAAACAGAAGCATATAAAGTCAGAGAGATAAGAGCAAACAAGGGGTAGGAGAAGAAGCTAGAAGTTATAGGATTGGAACAGAGTGAGGGACTGGACACCAGACAAGACCCAGACCCAGGAACTGGCTCCTGTCCTGGGCTGCTCTTTGTCTTTCCCTGGGTGGCCAAGAGCAGTGACAGTGACAGTCCAGTGCCCACATGGGATTGTTGTCTCCTGGCTTCTTTCCCCAAGTGCTCTGCCTGTCTAGGGAGAATGGAAAATTGATTTTTATACATTTCTCCAATATCTACCTTTGTCCAAGTCTCCTATAGTCTTTTGTTTTTCTGTCACTGAAAGCACCAGTGACATTTCTTCCCAACAGGAGCTTTTTCTAACACACTTTGACATTCAGAAAAGTGATGGAAAATTTCATCAACTTTGGGGGCAGCTTTCCAGACACTATGGGTTCTATACACAAATAGGATATTTGCTTACACCTTGGCTCCACTCGTTACAAGCACACTGAAAAGGTGATCTCAGACACTTTGCCTTTGAAGCAGGAAGTTTTCAAAACAAAAAATAACCTTGCTTTATGAAATTACTATTCCAGAGAGGGAGTATTTGACAAGCAGTCTGTACTCAATAGAGGGCTTCAGCCTGAAAACAAAATATTGTCTTTTTGCGGTTAGCTACATAACATGTAGCTTTCTTGTAAGCCTTGTACTTGACAACTTCAAGTGTTCAAACATCAACACCTTTTCTTTCTTAAGATCTTACTGCAGTTGCTGCAATTTTTTCCCAAATATTACAATAGCAAACAGGATACAGAGTCCGGTTTCTGTTACTGTTTTCTTAATAGCAACAATAAGTCATCATAAAACCACAAGAAGATAAGCAGAAAATTCTTTTGTGCTTTAAAAAGAGGAGTCATCAGTGTAGCATTGCTGTAAACAGAAGTGTGTGTGAGAGAGAACCAGAACTGGAAACATTTGTAAATGACAGCATGAAGTCAGTAATGAGTGAGTTTATGCAGCTGAAATTCTCATGCACATGAAAGCTTCCAGCACAGCCATTGCACAATCCTGTTTGGCACAGTGTGTTTTGCACTGCCCTCTGATGGTTATTTGGGTACAGGAGGACTGGTCCCACTCCAGCTGCTGGTCCAGGTGTTCAGCTGATGTTGGCTGTAGCTACAGGCAGCTCCCTGTCACTGAGCATCTGCTGGGGGTGTAGGTGGGATGCTCAGAACAGCTTTACCAACTTACCTCACCTGAGTGAGCCACCTCATTAGCTGCTGGCAATAATAGTGTGCTCAGCTAAATCCTGTGCTTTTGTATCTATGTATTGGTAAAATTTACCAGTTTAGCCCCATAAGTGTCAAGTGCTAAAATACCATCACTTAACTAGCAGTTGGATTTAATTTTTAGATTTGTGTGTTGTGCTCTTACATAATCTCCAAAGAAATACCTTAAAAGCATTGGGATGCACATGTGTACTCATGGTAACCCAACATCCTGGTGTGTAACTTCTGCAGCTGTTTTCTCTCCCAAGTTTCCTTCAAGGGAGATCAGCCTGCTGTCCCATTCTTTTCCCTGCTCTCCAGGGTCCTGGGTCAATCATGAGCTGTTGCTGTGTTGGCCAGATGACATTTTGGAAACCTCCTGCCTCTTTTGGACCATGCTGTTGATGTACCATTGTACATACACAGTCTAGGTGTCTGTTTTTATAATTTTGCTCCTAAAATTGCTGTAAGAATAAGCCACAAACAGCAAAATTGGATTAGCAGAACACTGATGGGCTCACAGGGCTCTTCTGATTAGAAATGGCCAATGGATAATTCAGTTGTGGGTTCAGTGGCCATCACCAGTGAAGCCTCTTGGCCAGGATACAGCCCCATCTTTCCCTGTGCAGTCAGGTCTGGGGACTGAAGTCTAACCCCAACCTGTGTATGCAGAGTTATTCTGCAGCTGCACTAATGATTTCCTGCATCTGATGGATATATTTTCTTTTTCTAACTACGTTTGCTCCCCTGTTCACAGCTACAGGAGTTGACACCCCAGCTACTGCTCAGGCAGTGGGGCTTTGCAGAGGGAATAAATGTCATTAAAGAGTTTCTCCTGTAAGCAAGAGAGGGTGTCTCAGAGCAGGGATAACCAGGCTCTGCCACTGTTAATCAAGGTGTGCACTGAGATTTTTCAGGCACTGACTTTGAAAAGAGTGTGTAGTATCAGTTCCTCTTGGGTATCAGTTCCTCTTAAGTGTCAATGCCTGGTGCTGAGCTTAGGAAAATAATCGTTGTAAAATATTCTACGCCCTGGAATGTCCATTTTTAAACACCCTGTGAGCTTGCTTGCTTTAATTGGATAGTTAAATAATCATCTCAGTGTGGCGTGATGGGCCCAAATAGATCCGAGTTAGTTCCTTTGTGAGATTAATGTGAAGAGATCTGTGATTAAATCCTGGCATTACAGCACAACACACCTGTTCCGGGCTGATCCTCAACATTTTTTCTTCATTGCCTGAGGAGGAGGCTTCTCAAAGGATTACAGTAACACTTTTTGACAAGCTTATACAGGGCGGAGTTTCCATGTAATGACAGGGCTCATTTGATGATGCCTCAGTAATGCATTTTTTATTTTTGCTGTCAACATTTATTACTGTAAAAGAAATGACTGTTACACAGCTGGTCCAACTTGTCCACATTTAAGTAACAGTAGGTCTCTGGTCATGTTTATTTTTGTCATTATGCAACACCGGCACTCCTGCTCTTGGATTAGACATCAAGGTGGAAATACCCACAGTTGCTTCAGAGACCTTCTTATTTTTGCAAATACCAACTGAAACCTTTCATTCACTTTAAACTATGTCTGCCAGCACACTGCTCTGTAGTGTCAAAGAGAGACACTTGAGAATTTTTAAACTGGAAAAACTGCTGTAAGCAGACTCTGACTGAAGATAAGCTGTAGCAAACTGTAGGCCTGCAGAGTCACCATCCTTCCTCTCTGTTCTTGGCTGACATCTCTTTCCTAGACACTTCTAGAGCTTGAGGAAAACATAGGTCCTTCCTCACCAATATCTGGATGGGGATTTACAAAACATGTGAAGGAAAACCAAAACTTCAAAATGGCAGCATAAATTCTTTTTTCTCTTTTCCCTGCCACAGCACTTTGGGGCTTTAGTGGCCAAGTGATATTTTCATAGCTGTGCTGTGAGAAACCTGCTATCACCACGTCTTTTCCTCCTTTTCTGCCTCACTGCTGAAATGTAGGGGAAGTCCTCCCATCAGCTCTGCAAGAGACCTCTGAAATTTCTGCTAGGGACTGAAGCTCTGAAGTAAATCAGTAGAAACCAGGCATCTGAATACCTTGGATAATCTGTGTTCCATCTAACACTGTCAGGTGTATCATGGTGTATAGTATTTGCACAACAAGAGATTATGAGAATACACGAAATTCATTAAATTCCAAAGCACAAAAGCATTATGGTGATGACAGCCATCTAGCAAAGATTGGGATTTAACCCCTCAAGAATCTAATTAGCACATTTACTAATTATTACTAGTTATAACTAATTAAACTACAGTAATCAAAATTTGTTTGATTAAATTTTCTGATTTAGTGTTTGTACTATGATAGCAGCCCATTGAGCATTCCCATGGAGCGCTTGGCCACACACACCCCAGTGTGTGAGTTTACAGCATGGTTAGAGCCTTGGCAAAGTGCAAGGCAATGACAGAGGAAAGAAAGAAAGAAGGGAGATAAAATATCTTAGTCCCAATGGATTTTAGGCTGTACATGTTGATGGCTCCAGTCAGTGACTATTCAGCCCAGCTGGGCAGATGTATCAGGACTGGCTGGCTCTTTTCCCACAAAAAGACACTGCAGGACTCCTTGAAGGTTTTGGGTTTGCTTTTCTTCTTGTCACTTGAGTTAATTCCAAAACTGGAATCTGGAGCTGAGCTTTCAGCCTTCAGTGTGGACAGGCAGGGCTCTGTGGTGGTTCTGTGCTGTTCTGCCCCTCATCCTGCCCCATCCTGCCTCCTCCTGTGGTTCTGCCACCACTAAAACTCCATTTGCTTTGTCCTTGTTCCCATGCACCCGACACACTCTGTGTACACTTTTTCCTACCATATATTCCCCATCATGTATGTTTAAGTTATACAATGTGCAAGTCTGTCATCTTAGTGAGTCAAATTAATGTCTTTCTTGCTCTGGTTTGTTTGGACAAAGGGGTGTTTCTCTTTAACGCTCCCATGAATAGCCTTAAGCATTTGCAGATTTTAATTTCAGGAGTGGTTCAGTGAAATGAACTGCCTTTCAGATGGGCATTCAGCAGTTGTAAATATACTTTTTTCTTTCTTTCTTTCTTTCTTGTAATAGCCCTTTACTCACTGGTGCTCTGAGAAATGTCTTCTGCTCCTGGGTATCTTCTCAGGTTTTGTCTCGTCCGGTTTTGCTTGACAGTAAAACTGGTCCCAAAGGACAGTGGGGAATAACAAAACACAGCTCCCTGAGACAAATCAGGTGCAAAGCTGATTCCTGGGGTTAAATCATTAAATCCTACCTTCAGAAATGACAATAATAAATAGGGGAAAAAAGCCCAGAAGGGCCAGTGCTGACTTTTCCAGCAAAATATCCCATTCAAATGTGGAATATTTTTAACTTGTAGAATCTGCTGTCCTAAATTCAGTCAAGAACCCCCTCTTTGTCCATCATTCTGCATCTGAAAATGCCTGTCACTAGGTATTTCAGGATTAACTTCAACAAATGGTTTAGGAAATAATTATATGAAAGAGTTATCCTAAATTTCCTCCTAATTTTATCTGTCAGTTTTTCTTAGTCTTGATGCACTGGATATTCCTCAGGAGAAGGTTTTCTCTGGTCAGTTGCAGCTATCTCATAAGTGTTTGATATTTTTGGGTTGACTGCATCTCTAAGAAGCAGAATAGCAAAGTCAAGTCATAGCTGAAGAATATATTCTGTGAATAAAAGCATTTTTTTTCAGATTTCCAACCTTCCACTGAATGTCCTCCCATTGTCTCATTGTCAAAAGAGGAAAGCAGAAATCTGTGACTTCTCCCTTTAGGTGCCAGGGAGTGTTGTCCCCTTGTCTCAAGCCCCAAACCCTTGGGATGTGGATGGTTTGCATTCACACCAGCCTTCAATCACTGCTGTGGAATTCCCCTGTTTCTGATGAAGGCTTTTTAAGTGACCCAGGATAAGCCATGTCTGTTTATACTTTGATTTCTTGAGTAAGGAAGGTGCCAGTTCTGCCTTCATTGCAAAAGCACTGTGGAAATGCATTTAGTGATGTTCAGTCATTACTGACTGCAATTTATGTAGGGTCTAGCAGGAAAGTTGTCAGCTGCCTCAAATTTTATTTATGGATAACACTTCTGAATTTTTTTATATTAATTATTAGTGGCATGATTACTCTTGGCATGTTCTTTGTCAGTGCAGTGGAAGAGTCTCTGCAAAATATTTTCTTCTGCTTTTCCTGTTACTACTGTGAGTTTGTTTTGTTGCTTTCTGGTGAACATGAAGCATCCTCATCCTTCTCTAGAGGAAGAGATGACTAAAATAAGAAACTGCATTACAAAAGGGAGAACTGCTTCGTGCAATGTTTAAAATTTGTCCAAGGTGTAACTCTGCACCAGACAATACCACAATTTAACCGTAAAATCTCTGGAGGAGTTGGTTCCTGTTGATGTGAGCAGTGTTAGCAAACAGAAGTGTTAACACAGAAGCGGGTACAAAGAGGCATTGCATGGGATTACATCTGCTGCTTACCCAAAGAGCTCTGGATTCCACGTTTGTTTTTGAGGTCTGTTTCAGTAAGAACAGTATTATTTCAATGAGGTGTAGGGCTCAGTGGCCCAGTCGTTTACTTTTAGATGTGGCTCACATATTTCTATGAGGACCAGGCAGTCATGCGTGGTAATTCTTCACATTCCTGACATCTTTTTCATAATCCACTTCTAGGATGATGATAACTGCAATGAATGGGGAAGAAAGCATTTAAACTTTTTTTTTAATGTCTGGAATGCATGTTTCAATTTTAGTTGTAGAATCTATAATATCAGTATTTTTTTAAATTTATTTTTATAAACTACAGTAACTCTATCTTGGGTGCTAGCAATCTTTGCTGGAGAAGAGCCTGTAGTTGCAGTAGTTGTATCTAATCTTTCAAAGTTCTTTTGGGCATTACTGGACTTGTGTGGCCTTTGAAATTCAATGTGTGGACTTAGGTGTGATACATGGAGTCAAAAAACATAGAGGTTGAGTAAGTTATCTCTGAAATAATTCTAAATATTTTTAAGGGCTTGTCCTCTGGGAGATAACCTGAAGTCATCTTCCTCTAGTGAGCTGATTTGGAAAGGTTATTTTGCTTCTCACTATTCTAAGATAAATTTTCAGTATGCTTATGAAAAGTCTCAGTATAAATAGTATAACATTTTTTTCTTTACTGTTATGTTCCATCTGTGAGAAGAATTGGGAAAACCTCTGTGTATTCAACAAGCTTTCCTCATATTTGGAAAACATAAAAATGGGAGCTGTTTAATTATTTCAATGCCCCCTTATCTCAAAAATGGAATATTCATGTAAAGTAGTTTTTGCTATCAGGTTCAAGTTCCATGAGCAGAGTACCTAAAACTTATCAATGTCCAGAGTAGCCAGGAAGGGAAAAGGTTATTTGGTGGTTATTGTCCTTTTTTGCATTTTGCAAGAATTACTTCTACTCATGTTTTGGTTCTGCTGAATAAAGTGATGGTTTCTAAATCTTGGAACGAAATTCAGGACACACTGATTGTAGAATAAATTTGGGTCCTGTTTCTGTTAGGAAGAAGAATTTAGTCTGAAAAGATTTTGCTGCTTTCCAGGTGGAAGTTGTAGAGTTTTCCCTGCAGTTTGTCCTTTTGCTCCTGTGTTTGCATTCTACTTTAGAGATTTAACAACTGAGATGTTGGAGGTTTTTTTGAGGAACACCTTGGCATGTTTGTATGTTGTGATAATTGCAGTTAGCATGAACTCCTACCATTCAGAATTGAGTTTTTGCCAAATAATGATGTTTTGAGGAGAAGATTGATCACTTAGCAAAATTATTTTTTTATGTAGAATAACTGTTGCAGCTGAATGGGAAGATTATATAATTCTTCAAGAAGCAGTAGGTAGTAGATTTTAATTTCTGTGAAACATGGGAGAGATTGCCCCAGTGCAGGTGCTGTGTACTGGGAACTGCAGGGGAGACCCTGCTGAGCCCACCAGCAGTCTCACAGCTAAATCCTGTTGATTTTTGTAGGGACCAGTGCAGCCTCTGCAGGGCTCTGGGGGGAATTATGAGATGTAAGAAAGTAAGCACAGGGGAGCAGCCACTGTCTCTGCTTCAGAGGCAGAGTATGAAGCTATTGATTGTACACTTTGCTTTATTTGACATCACCCCAGTGCAGTTATTCCAGCTTTTGGGGATATCCACTCTTTGATCCTCCACTGTGTGGATGCTACCTTGCTTTGTCATTTGTGTGTTTTTAGTAAACCTTTATTTTTTCTGCTGTGATTGTTGATAAGATACTTTTTGCTGGCATGGTAACCTCCTATTCCTTTCTTGCCTGCATCTGTCCATTTGAGATACTTCAGAGCAGGATCTGTTACTTTCCCATCTTTGTATCATATTCGGCACTGTGAATTGAGGCTTCTGGATGATGTTTGATAGTCACGACCCTGGATGGACCCTGCTGAGGGGTTTTTGACCCAGGAAGGACCTGGGATTGGACTTTCTCTGTCAGGACCAGCCATTACCCACTGTCAGTCTGAGTAGAGAGCCAATGAAAATCCAGTCTCAGCACCTAAACCACAGTTCCCTGTTACAAAACAATCCAAACTGTTGGGTGCAGGGGGGAAATCCCCCCCAATTCCAGCCCATACCCCCCTGCAGTGACCCCTCCACTGGAGGCTGCTGCTCCCCAGGGCTCTGTGCCTGCCATGGCCCTCAGTGCAGAGCCTGGGTGCCTCATCCAGCCCTGAGGCCAGGGCTATTACCATTCCCTTACCTGGCAACTGAATCAAAGCTTCAGGTAGTCAGAATTTCTAAAGCCACAGTCACCCTTGAGGCATCTCTGAATGTGTTTCTCCCAGCAGTAGGTGAGTGATGTTGAAGTCACTGGGATTAAAGAGTGCTGAGGAACATAAAGATATTTATCATACTGGTCCACTATTTGATTTTGTTTTCTTTTTTTTACCTTTAGGATGAACGTGAAGCCAGAGAAAATGTGAAGAGAGAGCAGGATGAGGCATACCGCATCTCGCTGGAGGCTGACAGAGCCAAGGTGTGTGCAGGGGCAGACACCCGTGGGATGGGAACCCTCTGGAGTTTGAGGATGCTCTGTGCTGCAGGGGACTGCCTGCCTCCAGTTGTGCTCTGAACATGAGACCCTAAAGTCCTCCATGTTGTAGAGTGTCATCAGATAAAGTCACTAGGACTAGACTTGACTCTGTCTTTTAGCTAAACCTGTCCTGGCTTCATTTGGGAAAGGAATGGCAGGAAAATATTGCTTAATAAATATCCTATCTCTTATATTAATTTCTATGGAAACATTGAGAAATTTCTTTGCATTAGTATGTATCACATATTTATGTGGGATTGCCCTTTGTGTTTGTTAGAGGGAAGCACAAGAGAGAGAAATGGCAGAGCAGTTTCGCTTGGAACAGATCCGGAAAGAACAGGAGGAGGAACGTGAGGTGGGATGTTTTACCTTTTCTGATAACTTTATGAATTCATTGAGCTTATGAGCACTGAAGCTGTCATTCAACACACCCTGCAACTTCAATTCAAAGCATACTTTTTATGTGATCAATTTTCTTTACTGTTATTGATTTCTTACTATATATCTGTGAAACAAAAAAAGTGCAGCTAAATAATTTTTATCCACTGTTTAATGGCTCTTCTGTTTTATCATCTGGGTCTCAAATACAGCCAGATATTAGATGGACCTGTTCACAGAGGATCTGTGAAACGAGCTCCATAAATGCTGGAATCTTTGGGAGGCTCTAACCTGTTTTCTGCAGCCACTCCTTTTAAAAACATGGAGCCCTTTCATTTTTTCCAGGAAGTAGCACAAAGACTACCTGCAATTCTGATCCAGCAAGTCACCAAATTTAATTTGGGAGACAATCCACTTACTAAAAAAAAAAAAAAGAAAATAAAATCCAGCATCTTGAAAACTGTGGTACTTTAAAAAATTTCTGAACAGTCTTCTACAGAATCTTCCTTAGAATGAAAATTGGGTTTAAACAAGTACTTTATGTCTCTAGGCCTCTGTAAGAAAATAGAAAGCCTGTGCTGTGAAGAGTACTGTGTTCCTCAAACTGCTATTTTGTAGATTCTCTCAATTTGGTAAATGCTGAGGGTCGCAGTGCCTCTCAGAGATGGCCCCTGCAGCCTCTTGCAGGGTCTAGACTGGCTGTGAGATGGTAGTTCTGTGGGGATGACAGCAGCTGAACATGAATCCACTGCAGCAGGAGCAGGCTCACCATCAGCTCACACTCTGGCTCAAGCAAGAAATATGTTTTTCTTTTCTAAGTTATTTTGCATGCATAGGAACAATCATTATTTCTGCTTCATTATATCTGCTACTGAGCCTTTTCTGCTACCTTGGCCTTTTGGAAATGGTTTTCTTATGCAAAGGCTGCAACACTGGCCTGTGTTACCAAAATATACCTGGGCTTCCCTGTTTTAATGCAGAGTGCAGTAATGAAAATAATGGGATCTGTTTGCTTAGTAGAACAAAAGGGATTTTAACAATAATGTTTACTAACACTCCCCATTTTCAAGTATACAGATTACTTGGACTGAATTGTTTTGCAACAGTGTTTACTTACAGAAGTGGCTTTATGTTCAGTTTGTATTTTAAAATCTGACTATTGAGCTCTTCACATACTGAACACCTTTTTATCAACAAACTGAAATTGCTTGTTCAGGTCCAAGAGTTTTTAATGTGATCCATCATGTCGTTGTTTTGTGACTTGGTTTGCTGGTGCAGAATATCCATTGTAAATTGCCATTTTATGTTGAGCGGTTACTTTGGGGAGCGACGCACTCTTTGCACAAAGGAAGGAGCTCTAATGAGCTACTGTTGTTTATTTTTCTATAATATAATTGATTGGGTTCAGTAAATAATGTAGCATCTGTTGTTATACTGTGTGGGGAAATGTCAAAACAGCGAGATAGTAAGCAGGTGGTTGAGAATGGAGAGGGAGAAAATTAAAATAGAATCTATTTAAAATATAATCTCATAGTAGATGAACAAAAATGAACTGAAGTTCTATGTATAAATATTTATACTGAGATATAATTTGCTCAGAGGTGTGTGTGTAAGAAGTAGACTATTTAAAAGCCTTTGTAATCTTGCTTCTGCCCAGTCCTTTCCCTGCAATGTAATCACCCTCTATCAGTTTCTGTTACTAAATGACCTTGGGGAGGTTTTCAAAGGCACAAATAGCAACTGTGTATACTGAAAGTTCCTTGAAAATGGGTAAATCCCTGCCTGACTGCCTCTTCAGTTTGAAAAATTGCCTTTTAGGCACATTTTGGGGCAGGCAGTGCTTCTTCCATTCATTTACCTTCACTTTAAGTGCTGCCTTAAGTGAGATGATATTGTATCAGAGCTGCTTCTGAGTATGATCAAATTTTTGACAGATGTTGATGCTGCCCATGAATACCAAAAATGCCCTTGAAAATCAAACCTACCTCATTCAGCAGTCTAATGTTAGCCATTGATTTTGTACTAAAAAGAATATATATAATCAAAATATTGGTGCTGAAGCAGCTCACAGAGACAGAGAACAGAGAATACAGACCTGGGTCCTGCCCTTTTAAAGTCTTGATATCAGCAATGTTAGCAGGAAGACAGTCATACACATATGACTGTCATGTAGTGTCATTGCAATTTGAGGGCTGATTTCGTGCAGGTTGCTGCAGAAAATCTGTTCACCTGTACTTAGAACCATCTTCTTACAAATACTACTACTACTACTGCTACCACCAACTTTAAATCTTCAAGCTCCCATTTCTCTTCTCCCAGTTTTCTTCTTTAATGATACCTACTTCTATATGCAGTCTGTGTATCTACTGTACATTCGTGGCATTTTTAATTGCATCTTCCAACAGTGTTTCAGTTTATTTATAGTAAATTCTTGCATATATTTCTTTTCAATCAGACTGCCATTAAGGGTCCAGTCTACTGCAAATGGTCAATTACCATTGCAAGAGGAAGACAATTTGACAAGTGCTTTTAAAGAAATACTTTTACTGCCTTTTAATTTCTACCCTTTAAGGAAGCAATTGGCCACTTGACAATTATTCTCTCATTCAATTTTTTTCCAAGGCTTTCTGCCAAATGATTAAATTACGTATCCCATCGTGCATTAACTGTAGACCTAATAATATGTGTTATAAAGAAGGATTTATTTTAATTAGTTGTCTGGTGGGCTGTTATTAAGGAGTGAATAAAAATTATTTTGTCATTGAGATATAAAGGCTCTGGAGCACCATGACACATCTTGAAGTTCTAGAAGAAATAAATAGAAAAGCTTTCTCCCTTTCTTCTCTTGCTGGCATTGGAGAAAATGGTTGTTTTTCCCTCCCCAGGCCATCAGGCTGTCTCTGGAGCAGTCCTTGCCCCCCGAGCCCAAGGAGGAGAGCACTGAGTCTGTCAGCAAACTCCGCATCCGGACACCCAGCGGAGAATTCTTTGAGCGGCGTTTCCTGGCCAGCAGCAAGCTGCAGGTTGTCTTTGATTTTGTAGCTTCCAAGGGATATCCTTGGGAGGAGTACAAGCTGCTGGGCACCTTTCCGAGGAGAGATGTGAGTAAATGCACCTTTCAGGAATAAATTACCTCTGCTTCTTGCTCCTGTGGGTTGGATGGGCTGGGATGTTATAGCATAGAAGGTAAAAGGTGTGTGCCTGGGTATGTTCCAGTGCTTCCAAGCTCTGAGCGAGGTGCTGGCTGACCAGTGCTGTCAGATATTAGAAACAGAGCTATGAAACCTATCTGCAGTGACATTGTAAAAAATCCTACATTTCAGAAGAAGTTGTGGACCATATTCAGTGAAAACTTGAATATGCTGAGCCAGCTTTGCTCATGTCCTCTTTTGAGGGAAGCTCCATCAACACTGCTGGTAGTTCATTGTTTAGGTCTGTTATGGGCTGGTACTTCTGATCTTTCTGGTTTTGCCTTTTGGATGCAACTTGATGTTATGAAAAAGACTCAGGATCAGACAGTACCCAGTTATGCACTATTAAGTATATCCTAATAAATATTTGATCCACCTGTTACATAATACCAGTAGATAATTACATCTCCTACCTTGAAATTGTATGATGAACCTGCTGTGGCTGATTTTCAGAATCAATACTTCTCACTGCTTACAATAGCCAATTCTGTTGATAAATCAACTGATCATTTTTGTGCTTGCTCCTAAATTTATTTGAAAATTCACCTTTGTGTTTTCTGCACAAAATAGCTTTTATTTATTCTTTAGTCATTGCTACAGCAAAAATGGAAGTCAGTGGATCCACCTGTGCAAGGGCCCTGGATAAAAGGTGAAGGGAATGGGCATTGCAGAGATGTCAGGACAGAGCCAAGCAGTGGTGGGTGGAGTTCAGCAGCTCTTTGGCCATACTGCCTGAGCACTGCAGAGTAGTGAGGCAGCTCTGGACCAGCTGGGGTCTTGTTTGCTGGAGGCATCTCCATGAGACTGGTTAGGCCATTTCTCACCAAAGGAGTTCAGTAATTTGGATTGCTTTTCCATTTTGTTTCCCATCATTGCCCCTGGGGGAAGTTCACTAGGAATGAGGCTCTGATTGACATGTTTACAGTAGTTTGTAACAGATACCTCTTACTTTATCATGTTATTTGTAAGAACTCCAAAGGAGAAGAAGCTCATCCTTAGTAAGCATACAACCTTGCAAGAGGATGTGGTTTCTGACCCATTTTTGGCACAACTGTGGACAGGATTGCAGTGCTTGTAGCTTTTCTTCCACCTTGTCCTGTATTGGGAATCCTGAGCAGTCAGACTGAAAAGTAGCATTTAAGGAATCTTATTAATCACTAATTAACTTTACTCCTTAAGCATGCAGTATCATTTCCAGTGGAACCAAAGACTTGAAGTCACCTGTGTTTCCAGGATTACTGATGGTTCATTGTACTTGACAAAGGAAACCAGTGTTTTGCAGTCTAAACAATGGGGTTGTACATTTTAAACATTTTGCAAGTCATGCCTCCCCACCTGTAACTTATTTCTGATGTAATACATATTTTATATAAATACCCTACAGGTATATTACTCTTAACCTTTTACATTTGTTTTTCACTTTACTCTGGCTGTTTCTCTACTTACTCACATTGTTGTCATTATGAATGCTACTCATCTGTAAAAAAACCTCAAAAATTTATCAGGTGAATCACATAAGAGCAAGTACTAAAAAAAGTAGAGAAGGAAAAAATACCACTAAATTAGAACAAGCTGGTATTGTCAGTATATCTGTGAAACTGGCAGGGAGAAAAGGCTGAGGCAAAGAAAGGAGAATTTAGTGGCAGGGTCTGGAGCTGTTGGTCTGTTGTGTGGGAAGCAAAGACCCTGTCATCTTTTTTCTATGATTCCAACCTAATAATGCCATGTATGAGGAGTCACATAAATGATTCATGCTGATTGACTCAGCCATGTATGCATCCCGTTGCCATTGTGACCACCAGAGCCACGACAGACAAAAAATATTCCCCAGGGGTTTGCTAACCACTGAGAACTGTAAATGACATCTGTCATGTTCCCCAGGTTTGGAAAGTTGGAAGCGTGCAACTCCATAAACAGATTTAAAAAAAATAAAAATGAGGCATTGTTGAATGGCTTGGAAGAAGTACAGTCAAAGTATATATTCCTTGCCTTGGGCTTTGTGGTCTGTGGTCTCTTAAAAATACACTGTAAGTTACCAAGACCCTTCTGCTGGATGGTATGTCACCAACATAAGTGGAAATCTGTGCTACAAGGACAGAGCACTTGGAATGCTTGTGCCTCAGAAAACAGGAGCATTTAAAATGTCTGTATTTAAACTATACATAACATGTTGAAAAAATATGTTTGAAAGTATCAGAATTACTTTGCTGGAGTTATGCTGCAATATGATGGAAACATGTCTTCTAAAGTTAGTTTGTGGGGTTTTTTCTTTCCTAATCTGCTTTACAATAACATACACACCCCCAAAAGTGTTTCTGTCTTATCAAAACAAGGGGATTATCTTCAACCAAATCAACATTTTTTTGTGATAAACTTGCCAGAGCATTTTTACCTGCTGTTCAAAGCCATCAGTTCTGATACAGTGTTGTTGAAGTACTTTTACATCTTTCATAAATAAAAATTCATTAGTTCTTAGTCCTGTGTTCCAGTTGCTTACACAGATATCCTTAGCTCACTTAAAGTTGGTATCATAACCCTACTGTAAATACAAACTTCTACACATGAGTAAATACCCAGATTAACCTTTTCCAGACACTACTTGTAGATTTTAAAGCAGCAGTGACATTCCAAAGCAGTTAAGCACATGCAGTGACTTGTTATTGGGTCTTTGTCACTGACTGTGTTGTTCTTTCTACCCTTGCTGAAATTAGATATTAACCAGCTCCTCTCTCAGTGCCTCAGCACCACATCTTGTACCACCAGTGAGTGTCACAGATGTGAGCTTGGGGCAGCTGGGAGCTCATGCCTCAGACTCTGGAAACGCTGGCAAGCACATCTTTGGGAGTGAAAAGCTGTATTGTATTTCTTGGCAAAAAAAATTTCAATGCAAAGAATGTATTTCTTGTATTCTTACATACACCTGCAAAGGCTCCGTGGGAACAAGTGTGTGTGCTGTTAAATGTGTGTACTGATTTCAGAGTTACAGTTCCCTGTCTTCCAGAAATCACATCTAACTACAACAGAAAGAGCTTGCTCTATGTATATTAGTGTGCTCAACCTTCTAGTTCGGTATTTAGGTCCCTTCCTCTTAAAAGCCTTCCCAAACTCTGACTTTGGTTCAGTATTTAGGTCCCTTTCTCTTAACAGCCTTCCCAAACTCTGACTTATGGCAGCGAAACTCCAGCAAAGTAATTCTGACACTTTCAAACATTTTTTTTCCCAAAATGTTATGTACAGTTTAAATCCAAACTCTGACTTTGGTAGTCCTCTTGACCTCCCAGCTGCAGGATCCTCCTTCTCCCAGTGCCTTGGAGACCTCCAGATACTCAGTTCCTCCCTCACTTCAGTGCTAGGGGTGTGCACAAGCCTTCCTAAAACTGTTAACATCTTACAAGGTGGGCATTTTAACCCACTAGGCAAGAAGCTGAAGTGGACCAGGTTAATATGTTTGTGAATGTTCTATGATGTCTCTCAGAAGGGGAGGGCCAGACATGATTCCTCTCTCTAAATGCTATATTTGAAAGACTGAATTTATTAATTTCTCATGAAAAAACAAAATTTCAAGCTATAATTTTTGCTGCTGATTTCTCCTTGAGGTGGAGCATTAGTTATGTATTTGAGAGTATGCCTTCTGCAGACATGGTATTAGAGACTTAAGCTCTTTATTTACTGTATCTGGAAGCCTTGGTAAGCCAAGACTTGTACAGTATTTCACATTTTATTTTGCTGAGCCACAGCTTAGGATCAGGTGGCAGTTAAGTCACTTAAGGTTATTTAAATGCATCTAAAATGTTGCTTAATAATTCAGAACCAGTTTGCTCTGTTTAGAGTATTAAGATTTTTTAAATCCTTTTAATTAACCAATTTCAACAGCAGTTTAAATAAACAGAAACAAAAAATCTCCCTTGAAAGTGCATAAGATAAATTTAACTCAAATTGCATGTCAATTTAAATCAGATATGATCAGGATTTCAGTAAATTTAGGGCCAGGCAATTCACAGTTTGGGGAGTATTTGGGAATAGAATAATGGTAAGATATTCCTCCAGACCTAAATGTGATTTTTCATTCCTGTGCTTTGGCAAGATTAATCCTCTTTGATGCTCACAGTGGTGAAAATAATGCCACAGGATAGTAAGTTTAGCTGCAGCACTTGCTGTGGAGTCCTCTGAGCAGGGAGTTGTCCTTTGATGTTCTCAGAAAGGTGATGTTGGAGCATGGTCCTTATATTGTTATGCCAGGCAGTTTGACAATTTTGTGTATGAGTTCTGGCAGCTGTTCTTCGTAAGGATTGTTCTGAATTTCACCCTGTGCAAGCTACTGCCTTCAGATAACTTACTTTTAAACTCATTAGGGAGTGTTTAAACTCTCTAAATAGTTCATGAAAGAGTTTAATGTCCAGGACCATCTTTGACTTTTAACATTCTTCCCCCTAGTCATGATCTTGATAGAAAAATGGAAGAAATATGTTATTGTAGCTGTGATTATATAATAACAATTGTTATTGTTACTATATATCACAGCTACACCCTATAGTATTTTTAGTAATTTCATGTAAATCAGGAAAGTAGCTTGAATATCTCTTTTATAGCAGAAGAGGATTTCAGATGCATGATTCTTTTTTTCTGATAGGTTCAAAAAATTTTGAGAATTACATGTGATACCTGTAATTCTTCCAGTTGTTTCAGTTACTGATATTTATCTTTCCTCCTACACCAAGTAGTAGTCAGCTCTTTTAATTCACATAATTTAAATTTTTTCTGGTCAGTGATGTCATGTGCTTACTCAGATCTAGTTTACCCAAGGCCACAGCCACCTACAAAGGTAGAGGTCCTTCCTCCTATCATTTACAGCTTTCCTTAAGTCAATACTACCTGCCCTTGTCTTTCCTCTCCTTTCAAGATCTGTTGTTATTTTATTTATCCAAGCAGTTAGGTTTGGTTTAGTTAAGATACTGAGAAGTTGCCTAAGCAAATTGGCCATTCCAGACTGGCATATTCCCATGCCTCTTTTGAAGCCTGGTTTCTGACTGTTCTTCCTGATGACTTGTGACAGGGGAGGGATTGGAAAGATTAACCTGGAGTGCAAGAGGAAAGGACACTGAAGCATTTGTAGCTCCCAGATTTTCCTGTTTTTACCAAGTTTGTTGCTCACAACAAACAGTATCACAGTCTTTTGGTCAGCACCTAAAAAAGGGAGTAGGTAACATTCTTGCTTTGGTGAAGTCAGTGGTAGCACCTGAGAGAATATTAAGCATATTTTGCTTCTTGAAACGTGATGTTTACTTTTGTGGAAATATAATTTCCATACAGGTAGTAAAAAATTCTGTAAATATTGCAGTAAGATTTTTCACAATGTTTTCTTCCAAGAAAGACAGACTTGATGTGTTTTTTCCAGACCCAGTGTCTTTACATAAATAACTGATCTAAAGTGAAGGATTAAAACCCTTCTTGTATCAAGTCGCTGAAAGATCTCATCTCACAGATGTAAGAAAAGAAGTAGAATTGCATTCTGTAGATCAATATAGTTTCTGATCTCTCACAACAGCTCTATTTGAGTACAGGGACTGTTTAACCAGTTTCAGGAAATAGGTGTGCATTTCAGATGAGCCCTTTTACTCAGGGCTCACTGGAGTCAGCCAGTGCTGAATGCTCTCCGTGAATCATCCTCATTAGTTAGCCCAGTGACTAATGCCAACCATGGCATTCATGTCTTCCACCCAAGAGCCCTTCAGTGCACATCCCTCACACCCAAAGTGCTCTTTTATTCAGCACTGCCCCATTTTACAAAACATTTATTGCAGGGGAGGCACGTTATTGTTGCCAGGACGATGCCTTAGTTAAGCTGTAAAGCTTTGCTCTTTCATATAACCTTATCCAGAATAAACTGGGGCTGAGATATTTTTGTACTTTTTCTCCAGAATTCATGTTTAATATCCATTTTGTGGACTTTTTTGACCCATGTAGGAAGAAAATGAAATGATAAAATACCAATAGAGAGCCTTTGTACTGGTATGATACTAAGACTGCTGTGTCTGGTTACCAGAAAATTTAATGATCTCCTGCTGTTTTGGTAATTGCATAAGTAATGCATCAGACTAAATCACCAAAGCACTCCTAGGCACTCTCTTTATTCCATTTGCCTATCTACCAATCACAATGTTATACTGTAGATATCATTGTGATATCTGAACATCTTAATCCTTTGAACTGGTGATAAAAATCCTTTTGGATTGTTCTTTCATGCAATTATAATTAAGTGCACATGAATCCAATCCTGGGTCGTTCTTCTGTGAGTGGCTGTGTTCCCATCCATTCCCCTCTGGGATGTATGCAAAGCAAAGTTCTTACAGTTCATTTGGAGCACTAAATGTATGTATATGTTTTCCAGCTTCCAGAGGATGTGGCTGTTTGCTTCCTTTCAGCTCTTCATCGATCTCCAGAGTGAAAGCTGGAGTATTTCTGGGGATATCATCTCTTTTCTGTGTAGCTAGTGCATTTAAAAAGAATTAAATACATGAATAATTGTTAGTTCACTATAAACAGACAGGCAGCAGTGCCCACAAGTAATGGACTGTTTTGTTCCCTGGCACAGCAGAAAGGATGCTTAATATACAAATGCTCTCATCTGTTAATGCCAATACTTAAACTTTCTCTGCTCAACAAGGAAAATGAAGGTAAACAGTGTGAGGGAAAAGGTAGTGGAACTCCTCTTCCTGCAGGTCCTTTGTCAGGAAAAGACAAGGTCCAGGGTTTTCTGTCAGCTTCTCTTTTTTTGAGAAACTGCACAGAGAATTCCTAAAGAAATCAAAGATTTCAAACCAGAAAGAAGGAAGGGAAGAAAGCAGAAAATCTGAGGAGAGCTTTACCCCACCTTGCTCTTCCTCAAAGCCTGAAGTCCTCCTGCCTTGGAGTTGTGGCCACTGTGGGACCATTAACGTCCAGGTCAGGACCTGCATGTGACTCCTGACTGACTCCAGCTCCATCTTCCAGCTCTCAAGGCAGCTTGTGTAATACTTCAACACCATTAGCACCACAACAATAAAAGTCACATTATTCAGAGAGGCTTTTCTTAATTGAAATACTTTTGTGTTTGCACTTCTGCCAAAATGAAAGAGCGGCTTGGTTGTCGTTGTAAATGAGCTCTTTGAAAGGCTAGAGGGAGATGCAGCCTTTTATAGTGATTTTTTAAAGTGAGATTTGTTCTTGGAAAGAAATGTACAACAAATGTTCAGTGATGTTGATAACTGGATATATTTTGGCCAGATTTTGGGCAAGTACTGATCACTAAACAAAATTTCTGGTCCTTGGCTAAAAAGAGGCACAGAACTGCCTCAGAGCTCCCCAGGTGTATACAGCCCTTCCCAAGGCCTTTTGCTGGAAAGTAGATAAACTACAGTTACGTATTTTTTTCATTACTCACTGTTAAAAAGTTATAGGATTAAGGTAAAAATCTGATATTTTTCAAAACATCATTAACATTGGGGCTTTATTTAGTTTTGACAAAAAAACAGATTAATTTTTGTAGGGTTGCTTTCAAACCTTTTATTTTTAAGCTTTTGTTTTTTAAGATTTTTGTTTGTTTGTTTTGCAAATATGAGGTATTTGTTCCAGCTAAAAAATTGGATTTTCATTTGGAACTTTTAAAAAGCACCAGATAGTCCAGGTGCCACCATACAAATATAGCAACAGTGAGTTTGGGCTTATCCTTGTTGTTTGCACCACCCTGTCATTATGCTTAGTGTTTTAGAAAACAGGGCAGAACACAGTTGCTGTCTTAATTTACTGTCAAGTAAGTCAAGTAGTACTAGAGAGGCTAATCAGCCTTCACTGATTAAAATCTATGCAGCAATTTTTTTAATATAAATTATGTGAAGGCAATGAAAACTGAGACTCTGTGTCAAGGTTGGCTGCATCTTGAAGCACTGCACGGCTTACCAAGGGAAAAATGGGAACCATGCTCCAAGTAGAGGATACAGCATCACAATTTTCTGGTTTATCAACAAGCTTCTACTTTGCTTAGTAAATGTGTTTTTAAATATGCTTAATGTAAAATATGTTTTGAGAAAACCTCTTGAGAAAAATAAGAGTCAGCGTGATGTATTGGATTAAAGCTTTGTATTTGGATCGAGGCTACAAGTCTTTTACTATGACATATTTTTCCTTGTTTGTGACGGCTTTCTCCAATTCAGATGTAAATTATCTCCAAGTTTATTCAACTAAGCCCAATCTAATTGCATATATTTCTATAAAGTAACTCTACTTTTGTTTGTTGCTCAAGTTGAGCGTATTATCTGTGTAACCCAGAGATATTTCAATAGGTCAAAGGATTCACTGTATTTGTTTGTGTGTCACTATGAAAATATAGTTTTTTAAGCAGATCTGGTACTTTACCAGGTGTGCCTTTAAGTAATTTCTATTGCATTTATACTTTAGGAGGATTAGAAAAGAGAGTAAAAGAACTCTTTGTCCGTTAGATTCATTAAATGTATTCATGCGTGTGTAAGTGGTATAGAGGCTGTGCTGCTGGGGAATCAGATCCTTGTCCTAGGGTGGAGAGAAAGGTGAAGGGTGTGATATTTACTGCTTGTGTAAGTGTCATAATAATTGTGTATTTGATTCTTTATTTTTAAATTACCTTCCTGGGCATTAAGCCATTTTTTTTGTGTTTATCTTTTCCCTGCAGAGTTAGGGAGGGTAAGGAACCACACCTTGTAAGTGGTAAAAGTACAGCTGCTCAGGATGTGAGTGTGTAATAGAGCAGATAGGTTAGCAAAGGTGAAAACAGAAATAACTCACATGTTATTCTAGAAGGAAAAACACTTTGCTATAAAAATGTATTAAAATGCTGTTTAAACTAGCATTAGTTTTCATTTCTGGTTTATCTAAAAACCCAATTAACTTACTCAGAATTAAGTGTAAGCAGCTGTTACATTCTTATAGGAGTATAAGAGTTAACATCACTACCTTGTGCCTTGCAGAGTCATAAATAATTTGAACTTCTGAGTGGCACGGAAGTACTTCAACTAACTAGTGCTTAGTTGGAATAATCACCACAGAATTCACTTAAACAAATACTTAGATGATAACCTCCCTGGCACCAAACCAACATTGGTTGTGCAACAAGGCTCTTTAAAAGATGGAGCCATAGCTCCAGTGCACCAAAAACTAAGGTCCCATAAAACTGAATCCATAGTTGGAATAAAAGTTTTGTTTATCAGCTTGAACCTATTTCAGTGACAACAGCTCGATGGCAAGTTCTAAGGCGGCAGAAATGAAGTCCTGTAGCACCTCTGGTCATGTTGCTGGAAGGAATATTCCCTGAAGGGAGGGGAGTGTTCAGGTTTGCACAGAAAGCCATTTGCCTGAAGATAAAATCTCCTGGGGCACTCTCTGTGTTCAGGGCTTTGGGACAGCCCTGAATGCACCTGCATGGAATTGTACAGGGTTCTGTGAGCTTGAATGTCAGTAATTTTGCTGTCACTTGTGTTACACTCTCTGCTTCTGGACACTGAGTCCCTCCTCTGCCACCCTCCTCACCAGATAAGCTTGGAACACTTTACAGTCTCTTTTCAAGGGGTTTTAGTTCATGTTCCATTATAATATAAAGTAATTATATTTATAATTATTTATAATATTTATAATATTATATATATTTAAAATATAAACCCACAAAATATTTGAAAAATACATTCAGCTGGTTTCATGGTGTGATACACAAGGTGACTCCTGGAGTGTGTGCTTATACCTGGTAGAAAGTCAGTTGTTGTAGGACTTGAAGATACAGATTAAAATGTACCTTTAGCATTTGTCAAGGCCTTTAACTAATGCTGAGGGTGAATTTTGAACCTTAATCAAGAAAGTGTTCGTTCTGCCACAAAGGTGGAACAGATGAAATCTGTTTCAATATCTAAGCATGCTTCAATGGTTTTCTGTGTAATTGCTAACAACATAGAATAAATGTTCAACTAATAAAGGTGTAGGGCTTTGGGACAGAGTAATTTATATCATGTGCAGGGCTGTTTTGGAAGGAGCATCATGCAATGGCATCAGAGCCAAAGGATGTCAGCTCTGTGGACTCCAGAATTTATACTAATGGTAATGAAACAAGGCACACAGATACACATCTAAAGGCATTCTATACTTTCCATTTTAAAATAATGCACATAGATGTAAGTGAATGAGATTCAGAACTACACTGAACACACCTTTGCAGGCTACAGCTCTTTCCTTTGATCTCTGTTATAGATCATTCTTTGGTTTCTAATTCTGATTTAAAATGCTCTAAGTTAGAATGCATCGTAGGGTCTTATACTTCATATATTTACGAGAGAAACCATTTCTTTTGCTAGGAGGTGTGTTCACTAATAAGGCTTCTATTCTTCATAGTAAACAACATATTTACAAGCCACAAATAACAAAGTAGAAGCTGCAGAAGGGTTGTGGTGTGATAATTAAGTACAATGGCGACCCATATGAACAGAAAATGCCAAGGAGCTAAAACAAAGCAACAACAGCTTTGTTTGTTGACAGATGTAGGAGCCATATTGTTAGTTAATTGGGTAATGGTGTAAACATTTGCAAACTCTGCTGTCCCTCAGTGAATTCAGCAGCACACTGAAATTATGGTGAAAAGCTGCATAGTCCTTGTGCTGCAGGTACTCCAGAAGGCTCCCAGGACCCTTCTCACTGAGGAAGGAACATCTTGTGTTGTTGTTATTTAAGACATTTGAAGTTTGCAAGCCTTAGCCTAGGACATGTATCTTGAATTATGCTCAAGTGAATAACACATTTCCATATGGTCACAGCCTGGAACCACAACCTGGTTCAGTGCCCAGGCATACTCTTGAGATTTTTTTTCCAAGTGCAAAAGAGACATGTTATGACTTTCCTGCCTTTTTTTGCAAAACAACAACAAAAAAAAAAGAAATTAAAAACCCCAACAAAATGGTTGCAGGATTTGAAAACAGAGATGCCTGAATTAATATGGGCTTGTACTGCAAAGAAGGAAAATTGCTTCTCTCAGGTGCCCAGTGCCTCAGAAGCTGTGAATTGCACAGACCCCTCTTTACCTCACTCCCTGCTCAGTAACAGACTGTAGCAGAATACCAAAACATTAAAAAATGCTACAAGATACTTAATTAGCATACTTCTGTAATCACAAACTTAAATGCACTACTTTGGCTGTTTTTTACATAACAGGTTTGCTTTCGTAGAT
>NW_005054345.1:853829-861222 GCF_000277835.1 Geospiza fortis | reverse complement strand
AATCTAAAATTGACTCTGGTTTTTGTAAATTATTTTTCTCTTCAGACATTTAGCAGTAGCTCACCATGGTACATGAAGTGTAAGAAAAACGCTCCTGCTTTGGGAATAAAAATAATACATCTGTTGGTTTTTGGGTTTGGTTTGGTTTGGTTTTTAATTATTTCATTTTAAAAAGTCTGCTGTAGTCAGATGAAATTACACTGATTTTGATGGTCTTAGGAAGTGATAAGCCTTGGATGTTTGTTTAAATAGTAGTTTTTTCCTAATTATTCAATAAGACAATAGAAATGCAAATATATTTCAAGTTTGCCTGATTTAGTTGGGGGGAGAGAATGAGAAGTTATCTATTTGTTAATAGGCAAACAAATAACAAATGTTTCCTATTTGTTAATAGGTAACAGGATTAGTAAATTAGGCTTTTAAGAAAATTACATGAACATTTCTTACTAATTCATAGCATTTCATGTGCTGGACCCTTAATGTTTTCTCAAAACATTTTTAGTAAGCAGTGACATGTTGTGATCATAGATGAAACAAATTTAACTTTGGAAAAAATGTTTATTGGCATGCATCTGCATTTATACCTATGGCTTAAGACTAATAATCTATTATTCACAAGCAGACTTCTGGTAACCGGTGTGCTCACACAGCAAAATAAACCAAAACAGATTTACCAGGGAAAATAAGTTTAAAAATGGAAGGGAAATATTTCAGAAAATGGTTCATTTTTCTACATTAAGCTTTGCAGTATTCTGAAGGATATCACAGCATTGGCTTGTAAACTTGAATGTCAGGACACTGGGACACTTGTTGTCATTAATTTGTCTATATACGTAAATATATTGCGTAATAACCACACAATTAAACAGTTTTCTCCTAGCCTGGGATAATTGAGGTGTCTGGAAAACATTGAAGTGAGTGAAAGCTGAGTGTTCCATCACGTGACTTGGAGCAAGGGAGAAGGAAAATAAAGTTTCCCTTTTCAATGGAGAGATCCTGTTGGGTTGGCTATGCTGCTTGCACCATCAGTTTGACTGAAATTTTGGGATGGTTATCTAGGAGTGGAGTTTTATTTTTCATCTTAACTCATGTGTTCTAGTAAACCTTCCAAAAATTCTTTGACAAAAATAGATTAGTGCATAAGTTTATGGTAGAGAGCAAGACCTTCTTGGAATTAATGTCAGGGATTCTGGTTTTTTATTATTCTGTTCATTCTTATTACAAAAGAACACTTGTAACAACAACAGAAAATACAATATATATTTCTTAATCTGCATCCTGGAAAATAATACTCACTACTTCAGTAATCACTGATGGAGGGACTCAAAAATCTTCCCAGTAAAAGTCTGCACTGTGAAGATAAACAATCCAAAAGTCTACTTACACATATCTTTGTGTTCATGTATTTACAGGTGACCCAGCTGGATCCAAATAAATCATTACTGGAGGTAAAACTGTATCCTCAAGAAACCCTTTTCCTAGAGGCAAAAGAATAGATCAAACAAGATTGTAGGACTAATCATCCTTTGATAAGCCAGAGGCACAGCATCGAGAGGAAGACTTCTCTGAGCACCACCTTGTACTGACATCCAGCTCAATTCCATGTCACAAGTTTGCCTCTTGCAAGAATCCTGAAAAATTGAAAAAAAACAAACATAGCTACTTAAAGTTTCACATACATGAGTATATGTTTCCAACCTCATTTAAATGAGCAGAGGATAAAGTTCTGCTATGAACACTGAACATTATGATTCTGTTGCTCACTTATCATCCAGCTTTTGTTATAATTAATGCACTGTTAAAATGTGAGTGATTGTTAAGTAGAATTTTTACTCCTCAAATGCCCCTTTTTCACCAAGAAATCTTGGACATTTCTGCCTGTACTTTTGACACTAGAATGCTGTATATTTGATATCTCACTGAGCCAGTGCTCTCATATATATGCATTTTATTTCTGTGTTTGAATTTCTACTTTGTCAACTAATTTAAAAAGGCAGAAAAAAAATTAATGGGACATTCTCAGCCATGGAAATTTAACAGTATTATAGTAGAAAGCATATAATTTTTGTTAGTACTTTCTGACTTCTTTGATAAGATGTAAGGTTTTGTTTGGAGAATATAGTTTGACATATATGCGAGATATTTATTTACTGGTTCTGCTTTGGGTCTCAGTTCCAATTCAGTTTAGGAAGTATTTTCCATTACATTGCAGTGTGAAACTGCTTATTGCATGATGTGAATATTTAAATAACATTAGACATGGCCAGTACCAGAAACCTGGTATCTTGCCAACACTTCAGGAATCAGCTGATATTGAATATCAGCTGTTAAAAACCTTTCAAATACCAGATACAAAAGTTCTTTATTTCTCTTTGTGAAAGAAAGGGCAGTTCCCATTCTAGCAGTTTTTCTTCATTCTGGCACTTGCTTGTCTCCTATTACTCTGCTGGTTTAAAGCACCTTGTTTGGTTCATCAAACAATGGGTATTTTAAGGGGTGGTGTAATAAGAAATCTGCCTTATTGTTGCACACTTTGGACATATTAACAATACATTATTGATCCCATCTCAAATTAAAGAAATCGCAGTTCTCTTGTCTGAAATGTATGCACCAGCTACCTGCTACCTGACATGCAAAAATCTGGTACTCTAAATTTCTCAACCATAGAATGAGCATACTGAGGCTAAGACCATAACGTGCAGTTGATGCCAAACCTGCATCAAAACTGGTTTGTTTGGGAGTTTTTCTTCTCTTTTTTTTTTCCTTTTTTTTTTTTCTTTTTTTCCCCCTCCCTAGGACAGGACTTTCATGCACAGGCAGCTGCTGATCTGATTAAGGAGTTTGTGCTCAGGTTAGTTGGCTGGATGTAATTGAGATGATGTGATAGGCTGAGAAAGGCAAATGGAAGAAGTGATAAGGAGCCTAAATCATCTTTGAGAAACTGTCCCTTCCTTCAGTGATACTGAGGTGCTGCTGAATTCAGTCAAGGCTCCTGACTGAACTAGGATTTCAAATGGAGAGAGGCCTTTTCAGTCAATGGTCTTTTTAAGGCCATGGAAAACAAGTGAGTTTTCAAAAAAACATTTTTCAGTTGAAATATTCTTTTGCCAGAGATGCCATGATTAATCAGTTGCTGCCACCAGAATGGGACTCTATTGTGTATCAGAATTGAGATGAAGGAGAAAACCTGGTGAAAGCATCTTTGAGTTTCACCATACAGTCCTGGAAAACCAAGGAAATTTCTAACAAAGACTTCCTCTTCCCCCCTTATTTTTATCAAAACACCTACGAAAAGAAGGAGGGTCAGGTGGTGGGTTTCCTGACCTTGGCTATAGGACCACAAGATCCTCTGTCCCACAGGACACTATTCCTTTTCTTTGCTGATGTAGGGACCCTGAGATTTGTTCTGTGCCACAAACATCAATGCATATCCTGAGGTACCCATGCATGCCCTTTTCAGGTCTGATTGCCTCTCAGGAAGGCTTCTCTAAATCCCCTTGATATCTTTAAATAGGGGCTGTGCACTGGCTAGCATTAATTTAACATGTTAGTCAGATTCAGCCCTGGATGATAATCCAACACTCATCAAAATTATCAAAAACTGTTTCTTCACCTCAAAAAGAGCAAGACTTGTCTGGCTGCCCTCAAAGTCATTGATTTGTGTGTTGACTTTGGGACTTTATAAAAAAGAAACAGTGGTAGTCAAAGGAGCAACTTCTTGGTAACAGTGCCCAGGGAGTGCAAGTTCTGCCCTTCCTGTATCTGTTTCAAGGTCTGGATGTGAGTTGGGTTCTGCAAGCCCCATGACTGGGCACTCTTACAGACAACAGAAGATATGGAGGAGGAAAGCATGGAAGCAGGAAAACAAAATGTCTTCCCCTTCTTCTCCCAGCAGAGCTGACCAAAGCAGCATTGCCTTTTGCCTCTTGGACTGCTCTCTGCTTTGGGCTTTGTTACTCCTTCAGTGTTCAAATGTCCAGTGTGTGATGTGTGTTTCTGGCAGAAATCTGGGGGGATGAGGGGGCTATGGGCACTTCAGTTATTTCAGTACAAGGTTTTGTGGAAAAGATAGCAAAGTTCATACAATCTCTTGCTTTTTAGGCAGTAGTGTAATGTTTCTTTCCTGACATCCAAGTCTAATGGTTGTTTAGAAATCCAAAACATAAAGATTGACAGTTTTCTAATTCTTCCATTACTCCAGATGATTGATTCCATTTTCTAACTGGAGAAGTTGGCTTTTAGTGTTGAATGAACCATGTTCCAATGCCCTTTCATTATTTATGTTCATTAATGAACACCCCCCCTCCTGCCCTACCACCTCCCATTTGCCCATAATGTAGTGGCCATTATGTCCGTATACCAAAATCACACACCCTTAACTGTTTTTAATAATCTGCGTGTGGTCTGTCTGGCTGTTCTGTCTGTCTGGCACAAGTTTCCAAGGCTATTAAAAAGGAAAAATAGCATTGGCTCCTGTCAATGAGACTGGGGAAGATTTTCAAGGTCAAATCCTGCAGCAAACTGCTTTCTTTCACAAATGTGAGAGACTTGTAAGAACCCCATTCACGTGATAAATATTTATGATTTGGGAGGAGGAATTCAAGAGTAAGCAAAATCTTCTGACATTGACTATCGTGGGAATTTGGGGGGAAGAAGGACGGGAACAAAATTAAGGGGAAAACCTTCAGCAATTTTAATCATTTCAATTGCATTTTCTCAGCAATTTACTTTTCACTTGGGAAAAATCCTTTTCCATTGGAAAGAGCGAATGGGAGGGGAACTTTTTTCCTTTCCAGTCTAAGTTCTTTATATTAAGCCTGTAAATCCTGAAGCGGGACTCTCTCAATGGTAAATACTATTGTGGTAATGGATTTGTTGGCATCCCTTAAAGCTGAGGGACTATGTGAATTTGCCAATGTATGGATCTGCTTTCCTTCATTCCAAGTTTCTCAGCTGACTTGTAATTGCATTGCATGGAAGGCATATATGTTTTCTTGGGGTAAACTGAGATTTTGACCCAGGGGAGGAGTAAATTCTTTTTCCTTTTTTCATGTGGAAACCTAAGGAGATGGAGACCACTCCCTTTAGGCTTAGACATGTTTCTTCACCAAGAGTGTTATATCTTGGTTAAGGGATGAAGTGCATTGAGTAAATATCCCTTACCAATTATCAGAGAATTTAAAGTCTGAGTATCCTAGAGGAGACTGGCCAGATTTTCTCATTAGAACTGGACATTTCTAGGAAAGTCTGGAATCACAGTTCAGCATGATTTCTGTGCAGTCTGATTTATCTGTGAGATTCTGACTTCTTTCCCATCAAAACAATTTCAGCTTTTTTCTAGTGGGTCCTTGTGTGACTTGGACTTTTCCTTAAGAAATGAAATTCAATTAAATTTTAAAATCTGACTATTCAGAAGCTTTGAGTAGAAAACATTGTCTCTCTAACAGAGACATTCCTTTGGGCATGCTGAGGCATCCACTCAGCCATGTCGGACAGAGACAGGGAAATTTCATATTCCCAAATAGTAGTGTTTTCCTCCTACCACAGTTTAATTTTCTGCTCTATTTGTGCATAATCTGAAGATACTTCTGCATGGAATTAGATTGTTAGTTCAGCTACATCCTCTAAGATGCATCTTTTTGAGTGGATTTTAACAATTATAATAGTAAGCACAGGTATTTGTGTTCCTCTGCCAGGTGAAAATTTGAGCTGATGAAGGAAACAAAGGGGGAAAAAAGTAGTTTATACACAGAGGTAAACGCTTTCAAATAATTTTGTATGTAAAAGGAAAAAAAAAAAACAGAACAAAACCACCCTGTTACTCCAAGTAACTTAGCCAGAAATTCATATATTAAAGCCCAGAAATATCAGCTGTAGCACATCATGTAAAAGGAAAACATCTTTGCACAGTTTGAGTAGTCCATCACCATAATCATCATGTTCCTGTGTTTAGTCCAGGGGAAGCCACAGGATAGAGCATGCAGGACATGATGTATGGCACCAGCAGGCTCCACAGATTCCCTTCCTCTGCTCATCTCAGACCTCCATGCTGACATCTACCCCCTCCTTTCTTTCACCTCCCTCCTCAGACCATGTTTGTTTTATTATTATTTTAATTCTTTTATTATTATTATTACTTTATTCTTATTCTTGCTGCCTCCCCAGCCTCCTCATACACCCGTAGTGCCAAAAGTTTTGGCCATGGTCTCTGGCACCTGAAGAACTGGCAAGTTCTTCCAGAGAGCTGAGCCAAACACACAGGAAAATGTCCAGGACAACAAAGCACTTGCTTTCAGCCTTACCCCTCTAGTTCTGTAATATTCTCATGTAAAACAAACTTTCCAGACAGTGCTCTCAAAATACGGAAAGTCTTTCGTGCAGAACATCTAGAAGGTTCATCTGAGCCTGGTGTGTAACACTTTGGAGCCTGAGTACCACAGCTGACAACTTCCATCCTGGGGAAAATACAAAAGATAGGTTAGTTAAAAAAAAATTCAAATTGCCAAAAATCACAAGGACAAGTTATGTCTTCTACTTAATTTATTTAATAATTGGTAAACAAACCAACTTTCTTGAGAATAATGGCCTAAATTCTGAGATTCTTAGAAAAAAGAATTTTAAATGGGACCTGCAGTCTGTAATAGAGACAAAGTTACAGTCCCTCCTTCTTGACACTGACTGTGAGCGAGCTTTATAAGCTTTGTGTGTAGCCTGAACGGATGAGAGGGTGTTTTATCAGGTACAAATGATGTTTGGCAACACTAAGCTAAATGCATTTCAACTTTGAGTAGAGAGATACATGCAGTGATAGGGTCATTGATGTTATTTTAAATTAACATTTATTAAATACCACTGTTTACTTGATTGGTGCTTGCTAACAGCTTGCAAAGCTTCCCATTTTCAAACTATTTAGTATATTTAGGGTAAATCACAGACACAAAATCAATGTGCTGCATTTGCTCTTGAAATTAGTCTTTTTCTCATCCTCTTGTTTGTTTTCAGAAGAGAATCAAATAGCTTTAACAGAAGTAGGTTAGTATTCCTACAAACAGCAGCCGTGCTCTGTGTCTGGCTGGATGTTTGCTCTGGATGATGGTCAGGACATGGGTGGAATGGATCCCTGCTCTCACCAGGGACCACTGGCTTCTCAGGGCCAGGGGTCAGCTGGCAGCAGCCCCAAGAGCTGAGCACTTCAGGGGTTTCCCTGTGGAAATGCCTCTGGTTGTGAGCACAAGGCCCAAATGCCAAGCAGGGTAAAGGAACAGGAAAGGAACCGCATCGCAGAGCATAGACCTGACTGCTTCATGTCATTGTATTGCGAGACACCTGCCAGCAGCTTCCTTCTGTTCCAGCACCTTCGCAGCTTTGCTCCCATTTCCTCAGGGCATGTCCT
>NW_005054345.1:844072-849080 GCF_000277835.1 Geospiza fortis | reverse complement strand
CCTTGTTTTTGTTTTATTTTGGGGCTTGCAGGACAGTGCTCAGTAGCACTACAAGATCATCATCTGCTAAACTAATTTTTTTTTTTCATTTAAAGCCTGGCACATTGTTTTCCATCTATGTTTATACGTAATTCATAGTGTTTATTGTAGCTGAATGAGTTCTGATTTGAAAATTTTATACTAAGCTAAAACCAGTTGCACACATCTTTTAGTCTTTCTTTTTCTCTTTGGAAGGATGGTGATATAAAATTAAATGTATGCCTATTATTAAGATGTTAGTGATGCTGATATATTGTTACCTTTACCAAAAATGCGAATTTCTGAGCGGGCAAAGCCTTATTCTACCTTTTATAATTCTGTAATTAGTGAGTGCTACACCAGACACTTTTAGAAGTGAAGTATCTATGACAAACAAAAGGTTTAGAAGTGTAAGCAAATCCTAATAATTTGCAGTTCACAAATAAAAGAATTCCTAGCCAATAGACCGATAAATGTATGTGTAATGGAAAGCTGAATGCAGACGCTTCATTCTGAACTTTCGTTTTCTTACCCCAAAAAAAAATTCCACTGTGTTTATTAAATAAGAAAGTAACATGGGTTGCAAATTGGGGTGATGCTGTTTCTACAAACAATCACAGTAAACATACAGCAGGATTTTAAAGTGATGCATATCTTTTTTTTTTTTTTTTCCTTCTGAGCTGGCTGTTGAGGAAAGGAGTTGCTGAAATAGTGCTTCACGAAGCAAAGCGACCTTTCAGCTAACTTGTTTATATTAATCTGTTCTGTTTAACTTCTGTTTGATCTCATCAGGCTGTTTTCTCTCACTCAACTTGATTTCTGTATTTTGACTATATATTCTTTACTTTGATACTAGTTTTATAAAGTTATTAAATGTGGCTTGAATATTTGTTGAACTTGTTGAAGTCAGTGCTCCCAGGGTTGTTTGGCTTTTTTTTTTCCTTCTAAACTCCATTATTTTTTCCCTCATTTTGTTCATATTGCAAAATACACTGTCATTATCAAAATGTTCTAGTGATAATTAACTGGAAGTGTTCAAAGTGGTGGCATTACTTCCCTCTGATATAAAGATTTTGAGATCAGTATACAGGGATCATTCTGCCACAGCGTAAACAAGTGTATCGCTCTTTAAATAAAACGTTCATGCTTTTGGTCCTTAAATACTTTGGGCCTGATTTCAAGAAGCAACCATGTCGAGTCACCTTTCTGAATCACACCATCAGCATAAACCAATCCCTGTGTAGAAATATTAATATTCTGTGCCATCATTTTCTGCTCTCCTGGTATTCACTTCACACGCTCTGCTGGCATGGATAATCCTCTAGTCATTCGAATTTTGTAATTCAGTATTACCCTAGAACTGTAACACCATTGCTACAGAGCACATCCCTGATTCTCTGCCTTTTTATCTTCAGGTTCTTCACATTAATGGATTACCATTAAGGTGATTAATGCATTAGTTCTAAGTCTTAGGGAATTACTGTTGCTGAAAGGAATCCCGTGTGATGTGTCGGCTTCCGTGGCTCGTGGGGTGAAGGTGGAGCACGCTCTGGTTTTGGGAGAAACTTTCTGCCTGTTGACAGTGGTGTTTGAAGTCATTATTAGAGACCATGCAGAACACAGTGTTTGCTCTGTACTCTCTACAAGTGCACTCTTCAGCTCAATGGGAGTGCTGAGGATGTTTCTAATGGAGCTGTGTTGGGGAGGTCTGTCTGTCCTTTTTAATGTAGCAGAAGAGGACTTTGGCTTTTATAAACTGTACCTACTCGGTGACATTAGAAACTTAAAATAAATTTTCAATTGCAGCAATATTTCTACTAAACAGTTACATGATTTCACTCTTCCTTACGTAGGTAAAAATCAAGTCACAATATCCCAGAGTCACAGGACTGAAGTGCTTCATTATGCAGGCCTTGTGTCCAGGCTCCCGAACAATGCACGTGAAGATTTCAGTGCCTTAGAACAGCTTCCACAGCAGGCACAAAGCACATCAGTGGGTGTCTCTACATGAGAAGAGTCACTACCAGGCAGAACCAGAACCTGCTTGGAGCACTCAGTCAGAAATGCTGAGGGTGGAGATGTCTTGTGTGTGCCGTTCCTCCCTGGGCAAAGGCTTCCCCTCTGCTGCCCTGCTTCTGGGGGCTCTCAGCTCTCACCAAGATTTTCCACCATTTGACAAAGCAGAGGATGCCTTTTTATTTGGAAACAGTGATGGTGGCCTCCTCCAGAGGAGTTTTCACTGATTTTAATTCACACTTTGGTTTTTCCAATATTGTGAGGGCCTGAGGAGAGACAAGTTCCTGTGCTGGACATTCCCTGGTCTGCTTCAACACCACCATAGCACAGCTACTTTTAATGTGTGTGCTGCCCACTAGCAAAGCTGTTTGACTGCCAAAATACAGAATTCCTTTAAGGTCCTTGAGAGAGAGGGTGAAAATCAGTCTTTAGGCTGGCAGCTGTGTGTGCTTGCCTGGGGTGAGCCAACCCAGCCCTTGACAGAGGATGTTCATTGCAGCCATTGGTCTTTTTGAACAAAAGAGCTGAGAGTGGAAACTGGATGTTGATTCTGCACCTGAGTTTAGTTTTATTACTCTGTTTCTATAAAAGAGAAGGAACTGCAGTTATATTTTTTTTTCTAGATGGGTCATGAAAGAAAGCAGAAATTACTGTGTAGTGTGTGTACACAGCATGAGAGATTGTTCTCTGCCTGAAACTATTTCTCCCACAGATGACAAAGGTGGAGAAATACCAAGTTTACACTAAATGTGTCAGGATCCAGGCGGTTTTATACTCAATTTAGTCTGATATAGATGTATATTTCTGCCAGCAGAGCCATCTCTGCCCCCACCTTGCACTGGAACCAGGCAAACTAATTAAAAGTGACCATTTTTTTCCTGGAGCAGTTTTGAGGCTGATGCAGCTCACTGATGGGAATCAGTGAGGATGAGAAGAAGAGGAAGGCAAGGCTGCTCCCCCTGGCAGCATTGCTGATTTATGTAGGATGAAATTGATCAGGCTCCTTGAAATATTTTTTTTAGTATCTTATTACTACCTTTACATTTTACATCCTTTTGTTTTTTAGGATTTTTTCATTATTATTTCAAGAAAATTTAATGCTATAAAGGTTTGGCTGTCTAAAATTTCCTTAAATCTTATCAAAAGTCAGCATCCCAGAATTCAGGAAATGAGAAGGCAGATGAAAGGTCCCTTGAGTGTGTGCAGTGAAGGCAAGGCTCACTCCAGATCCAGCTCTTGGGAGTCACTCCAGACCCAAGCACCCTAAAAGTTTCAAAGGGTTTTAATGTCTCATTAGATAGCAGAGAATCCACTCCTTAGCCAGGGCTTTCCTCTGTGGATTCTTTTGTGTAATAAAGACTGAAGTCACACTGCAGCCTTAATATAATTCAATTAAAATGTCACTCAACTGCTGGTTATGGGAGGAAGTTTCATGAGTTCCTGTGATTACAGAACTGCTGGTTAACAGAATTGTTATCTTGTCCTTAGTACCAGTGAGTTTCCTTTGCTGTTTCCCAGCTCCATGTTGTGACAGTGTTCCCCAGGATTCCACAGCTCATCACTGTTCCCTTTCCATCCACTCAACTTGAATGGGTTTGTGTTATTTATTGGTAGCAACAGCTCACCACTGATCCCTTTCTCCAGGTACTGGTGTCTGAGTACCTGGAATGACACAGGTTCCCTCACAGGTTCTTGGGGACATGGCTGGAATCCTCTCACTGTGAAAATTAGTTGATTTCTGCTTCCAGCCATCAAATCTCCGATAATGTTACTTTTCTTTCTTTCTTTCTTTTAACTCAAGAAAATCTGTTTCCACTGTAGTAAACACCACTACAAATGACTAGCTTAGTTTTTTTCTCTTTTTAATAAAAAGAATGTTTTACACCATAAAAATATCTTCTGCCAGGTTTCCTGTTTCTGATATTTTTAATAATCCTTTACATCTTTGGTAGTTGTTCCTTGCAGTCTGTCAGTTGTTTAGTTCAGGGTTTGTGTCTTCCAAAAGTTAAATTTCCATGGATTTTCTGATTTTCTTTTTAGTTTCCTACTTTGAGTCTGTCTTCCTATTGCATCCTTGAATGTGCTGGTTCACATGACCCAGCTGCTTCTTGTGGGCATTCTGTAGCCTTTTTAAGTCAGATACATGTGTACTCTGAGGACCTAAGATAGCATCTTCAAAAAGTTTTGGTTACAATCTTAGTCTTTTCCTGTGACTTTAATTTCTCTTTGTTATCTTCCTTTTTATGCAGTTTTCTTTGAAAAGGGTAGTGCTATTTGGGTGATTTTAAAGAATTATTATCATTTTGTAAAGTAGTGAATATAAGTATGTTTTCATTCACCTAAAAATGTAATTTCTAACATTTTATTTGCCTCTATGCTTTATTTAATCTACTGTCACAGTCCCCATTAGCATGAGTTCCTATCACTGATAAGTATTTTATACCTTGTAATTATGGCATCCTACTCATGATTTTGCCTTTTCTAAATTTACAGGTAGACCTCATTTGTTGTCATTTGAAAACCCCTGTTCTGTTGCAGCCATTTTAGGAGCTTAAAAATTATTCTGATGTGTACTTTAGGAATATTTTGCATTTTGTGTAGGCCTATTTGCCTGTTTATGTGTCCTAATTAATTAAGATTGATTACATAAGGGAAAGCATTTCCAAACTAGTGGCAATGGAGAAGGAATTTTTTCAATGACAGGTATAAACTCGCTGATACAGAAGAATAAACTAATTTATAATTTTGTGGATGTAATGAAGAAAAAAGGGGGAAGATAATTTTAGAACCTGCGATTTACAGAGAGCACTCCATTGCTGAAATACACTTCTTCAAGGTTTAGACGAAGGTGAGTCAGACAGTGTGTGGCTGTTGCAGCATCGTCTAACGTGGGAAAGCCAAACCAAGTAAACAAACAAAACCACCAAAAAAGTGCTCCCTGCCGTGGTGCGGATCCCCCCGCGCCTTCGCACCT
>NW_005054345.1:843194-843906 GCF_000277835.1 Geospiza fortis | reverse complement strand
CGCTGCCTCCGCACCCGGACCGGCTCTGCCCGCACCTCCCCCAACAATTATTTAGAAATTATTTCGAAATAATTTAGAAGATAATTAAAGCGAAGCCAAAAGAGGGGGAAGCGCTCGGTGCCGCGCCTTCCCCCGCGGGCGGGGGCGGAGATGGGGCCGCTCAGCCCGGAGCTGGGCGAGGGGCGCGCAAGGAAAAATTGGGCATTCCCGGGGGAAAAAACCCAACAACCCGCGAACAAACAGCCAACCAACCAATGGAGCTACATGCTCGGGTATCGCCCCAGCGCTGCCCGCTCCCGCGGGGCTGAGGGCACCGGCCGGGGCCGGACCGTGCCGTGGGAGATTGCGGATGGTCCATCAATAACTTGAAAGAAGTCTGTGTTTGTGTGAGAGCCCCTTAAAATACCGCGTGTCAACTGGAAAAAGAACACAAGAATAATTTTTTGCCCCATGTGCGTGTGGTTTTGGATGACGCTGTCGCCCGCCCCTCCGCAAAGCCCCTCGATGTGTCTCTTTAACGATAAGAGACTGTGTTTATCTATCGCGTTCCGTCAGGATTGTTCTGCTCCTGAGCTCCCGGGGCAATAAACATTGAAGGGGGGAATCCTCTGGCAAATCCGACCGGGGTTGTCATGATCATGAATAAAAATAAAAGGATTAATCTTCTGCTTTCGGCTAATGAAAAAATTTAGCCTCCAAAGTGTGGAAGCGC
>NW_005054345.1:842486-843097 GCF_000277835.1 Geospiza fortis | reverse complement strand
CGCCGCCCCCTCCCCGCACCGGTCGCCGGGTCCCAGCAGGCAGGAGGGGGCTCCAGGGGTTTTAATTACACTCCTTCCCTTTGCTCCCTTCATTTTTCTGCACCCTTTGCAGTGAGACACACTTGGAATTAGAGTGGTTGTGACATTTTAGTGGCAGCTTATTGTGCGGAACACTTAAAGTTTAAAAAACAAGCCCCATAGAAGTTGAGGGGCTTAAAGCAGCCCCCTTTGTGGGGCAAGACATAGAGTTTTGATTCTGGACAATGGTGTTTCTCAAATTTCTTCCAAAAACCTGCACCCCATCTGTGATCTCAATGAAATCGCTTTTCTCTCTCCCTTCAATTCATTTGGCAAAGGCGAAGCAGATGCATGGGACGGGGTCTGAATTTTAATTATTAGGTTTTACCTGAAACAAAACAGCAAATCCTTTTTACCATGTGTTTGAAGTTAGGAGACGGGTAGGGGAATATAAAATATAATTAAAAAGCTCTCGGATCGTTAGGGAGCTGACAAGAGCCTTTTTAATGAACCTCTCGGAGCGCCCTACGGTAAATTAGCAGAGCGGGGCTTTCCCGGCTCCGGGCCGCTGCCCCCGCGGTACCGTGCTGCCG
>NW_005054345.1:838800-842243 GCF_000277835.1 Geospiza fortis | reverse complement strand
GCGGAGCCGGGCTCGGCTCCCTGGCCCTCCGTGGGCAGCGAGCCCCGGGCAGGCAGCGCTGGCTGCGGAGCTTGATCCCGTCTGCTCCGGGAGAGGAGCCGATCTCTCGCCGCACTGCCCCGGCCAGAAAGGGGAACTCCTGCCCGCGCCCTCCTCCGCTGAGGATCCGCTCATCTCGCGGGTGGAAGAAGGGCAGAGCAGAGCTGGGGGCCGCCATGGGCACCCCCACACCCCAGTGCCCCGCAGAGCGCTGTCCCCTGCCGGGACGCGTGGCTTTCCCCTTCCTCAGGCAGAGGATACTCCCCCGCCCGCCCCGCTGAAGCGATTAAGATTTCCTTCCCCTCACTTGGGAAGCCCCGGCCCGAGCCTCAGCCAAACCCGGGGGACATCAGCCAGCGCTGAAGGCCCTGGGGACGGACCACGGATTTTTAATTTTTAGCTCCAGCACGCGGGGGAGGAGGTGTGATGGATGGATTTTTGCGTGTGTGAGCTTTTTTCCTCTTTCTGTGTGTCGGTGTGCGTGTGTGTGGATGGGCACAAGCTCTCAGAGAAAAGAAATTTTAGAGTAACAACTAAAGGCTTTCTTGTGCAGTTATTTTAAGGGCTTTGTTCAGTGCCTGAAGGGGGATGCGCCCATTTGTTCGGGAGGGGATTCATCACATGCCCCTTTCATGTGAACCAGAGGTTAACAACCTAATGAGCACTTGGTGAAGAGATGAAGCGTGTAAAGAGCCCGATTTTCCCAAATCCTGGTCTGCTGTCTTGGGGATGTGCTACTCTAACCTCTGCTGGGCTAATAGTCTCCGCACTTCCAGCGGGGAGGCCCCGGGAAGCCCCCGGGTCCAGCGGCGCTCAGGCGGGGCAGCAGCAGCGAGGCGGCTCGGTCGCGATGCCCCGCCGGGGAGCCGGGGGGGCTCGGCCCCACCGCTACATATGTTGGGTCAAGTCTCCCCATTGTGAGCGTGTAAAAAGGTGTAAAAACTCAATCATCTGTAGCTTTTTTAAAGGGAGGGCTTACCCCTGGATTTGTTGCATAATGGATTGTTAAAAAAGTAGAGGGTTGAATTAAAACTGTTCCCTAGTCACTTTTAATTAGACCACTCTATTTAATTAGCAAAGTTGAAACATGCAATTAAAATTAGCTCAGTTTAGCACATATTACAGGAAATGGGGGACGCCGCTCCAGCTCATATTAAAGCGAGTCGGAGGAGAAATGGCGGAGAAGTCTCAGAGTAAGCGAAATGACTCTGTAGAGGTAATTCAGCCGGCTGCCATCTGTCAGAGGACCCGCCGTGCCCCTCCATCGCGACGGGCCCCGATCCCAGGGTCCCTCCAGTGACCGTCCCCGCACGGCCGGTGCCGCGGGATGGACGGTGCGAAGCCCTTCGAGGGCCGCGTGTCCGTGCCTTTGGGATGCGCTCTTCCCCAAAAGCCGGGGTTGGGGTTGGGTTGGGAACCTGCCGGCCCCGGCGGATCCCCGAGGGGTCAGGCAGCCCCGGCCCCGCCGCCCGCCCCGGTGTGGGTTCCCGGGCTGCGGGAGGAGAGGAGCCCGCGCAGAAGTGCGCGGAGCCCCGAATTTCCCTTATTTTCTTCCACAAATCTTTCCCCCTTGTCGCTTTTTCCTCCCCCACTGGGAGCCGGGAAATCGAGTTAATAATGTTTCAAATACTTGAGAAGTCCGGGCTAACGGGAGTTCCGTCTCCCTTTCCTCGCTCCGGATCTGAAGAGATTGCCTGGACTAGAAGGAATGTGCCTTTTTCTTGGAGGGGGGGTAGTGGTGGTGGTAATTTTCATTCTTGTAATATTGGTTTGGGGATAATTACTTTTAATGTCAAAAAGATTTAGTTTAATATCATCTCTATTAGGCGGCTGGGCGGATAATTAAAAGTGAAGATGATAGCAGCAGGGAAACAGATGGCATTTGCTTACTTTGATTCAGTAGGTAAATAATGAAAAAGTCAATGGCAAACCCCCTAGAACAATTGAAACCTTAAAGAGCACTAACATTAGCAGGTACTTACAAACTGTCTTCCGCTAAGAACGAGATGAAAATACACTAATCAAGAACTATATTTCTCTGGGATGCTTCCGAGGGCTGCGCTGCCTGCGGGCGTGCGTGTCCCTTCCCCCGCATGGCAGCCAATAGCCGGGCGCTTTTTAATTAAGATTTTACTACTGCAACTGGGGGAAGCTGCAGCAGCACCGTTGCTGCCGCCCTTTCGAACTTGGGCACCGGAGCAGCCGTACACGGGAAGCCTTTATGTGAATCAAGGGGAGTGAGGAGAGAAAGAAACACCGGAGAAATCGGGGCTTCTTCAGAATAATTCTATTAAATTTATATTTAATGTAGTGTTTTAGCGGGCTGACCCGGCCGTGAGCGCTGGGCCGTGGTGCGTTTCTGGATGCTGCCAGAGTCAATCGCACGGCGGGGATCAGCGAGCAGCAGCCGGGGCACCACGCAACGAAACGCGGCATCTCTGGTCATCCCTGTAACGAAGTAGTATCGACTTCCACGCGTCCGGAGGGCGCGGGCTGCCCTGACCATGGTGGGGGTCCCTCTAGCCCCCTTTAGCTCCCGTGGCCCCGGAGGTCGGCGCGTTCCGTGCCCGGCCCGGGCAGGGCACCCGCCCCACTCCCGGTGCCAGCCCGGCTGCTCCTGCGGGAGCTGCGTCCAAGCCTGAGTTCCTCCCGCGGTTTGACGCCGGGAGTTGCTCCCAGAGCCAAGCTGGGAGCGAGACCAGTCTCGGGGGCTTTAAAGTCGCGTTTCACCGGGTTTGGAGAAATGAATTTCTCTTTCTATGTCCCGCCCGGGCAGCGGGAGCGCGGCTGCTCTGTGCGTGCCTAAAACAAACATCCCTCCCCCAGAAAGACACGGGAGCGGGGATGTACAAGAAGATTTTATTGTGCCTCGTCAAACAGAAATGAATTGCAGTAGGAGAGAAGGGAAGAAAAAGGGAGGGGTGGGGGGAGAGCAGCATCCAGCTCGCCGCTGCCTCCCGTCCGTACTCACACGCTCGCTGGGCTCTGGCAGGCCGGGACAGAGCTGGAGAGAGCCCCGAGCCCACGGCAAGTCCCGGCCGCGCCTCTGCTGCTCCGGGCGAACTCCCAGCTTAGGGGTGCTCGGTTTGAATAAATCCGTGGAATGTGCGCGTTTCTGTCTGGGTTCACAGCGAAAGTTTTCAAAGGAAAATACGGACAGGGGAGAAATTATCATTATTACTGTTAAAAAGTCAAACCGGTGAGAAGCGTGATTCCGGGCGCTCCTTTTCTAAACGCACCTCATAAGAGAAGAGCCACACAGGAATACTTTGGTCCCGGTTGGAAGCGGCCGCTCCAGCTCCTTTCCTCCTGGAGAGCGGGAAGGCAGAGTCTCCCCGAGCCCGGAGCAGGGTGCCGAGCCCGAGAAGAGGCCTCGGCTCCGGGTCAGGAGCGAGCCCGGCCAA
>NW_005054345.1:836307-838754 GCF_000277835.1 Geospiza fortis | reverse complement strand
CCGGCCCTGGGGCGGCCGGAGAGGAGCGGGGGTGGGAAACCGCCAAGAGACCCCGAAATCGGGGGAGACTTGGACAAATGTCCTCAGAACTTGCTGAGTCCCGGAGTTGCGTTACATATTCTTGCAATTTAAAAATTTTTATTTAATAAACCCCTTTTGTTCCGATGTCGGATTGACAGTGAGTGTAACATTTAAAACCAGCACATGGCTAAGTGTTTTGGACCAGGGGGTGTCCTCTGCTGGCTTTGGGCGAACAGCAGAAACAGGCACCTGGGCGTTTTCGTGCCCAGCTCTGGGACAGCGCACCCCAACTCTGAGCGTCACCGTGAGCGGGGCCGTGCGGCAGGAGCCCAGGAAACAGCCTGGGCACAGAGATGCTGCACCTTGCGTGCTCCAACTTCAACACCGCCTTTTGCGATGTTACTGGAAGCCTGAGGCTCCGAACAGAAATCACCGCGTTTCACTGGCTGTTTACTGACCCGCTCTTGGGTTGCGTTTTTTTTTTTTCTTTTTTCTTTATTTTAATTTTTTCTGTTGGTTGTTTTTTTCCCCACGGCTGTTTCCCAAACAGATAGTTTTAAACCGCCATAAACGGAAAGGATAACCCAGCCCTTTAATTGAAGTCAGAGCTGAAAGACAAGGGAATGGGGCAAATCGGCGTAACCCGTCCTGTGTTGTTGTTGGTGGCGGGCTGCCTCGGGGGGGAAAGGGGAGGTATTTGCTGGAAAAAACCCCATCGCAACCCCAAACAAAACTGCCAGGAAAAAGGGAGAATATTTTCTCCACGTTAAACAAACATAAAACAATACTTTAAATGTTTCTTATTAGGTCTGATCGAGTTCTACGAATTCCCAATTAAATCAGATGGTTTAAGTAATACTCCCCGGAGAATAAAATTAGCGGTTGCGAATAAAATTAATTCGGATATTTTGACTTGGCTGCTGTAATAAATAAAGGTGTTATAACACCTAAACCACGAGGAGTGGGCAACAGCTGCACCCGCAGAAAATCGGGTAGGAAAGCGCTCGTTTCGGGTCCAAAAAAAAAAAAAAGGAGGGAGACGGATGTTAGTGTAAAAAAATATTGAAAATTTCGAGGGCTCTGCAATTGCGCTTTTCGCATTCATGGAAAGAGAGTGACCAAGGGGGAGCGCGTGTCCTGCCGCGGGGCTGTCCCGCGGCGGCCGGCCGGGCAGCGCAGGTGGGGAGGCTGGAGCGGCGGGAGGAGGCCCCGACCACCGGCAGACGATTCCCGCTACGGGCAAGGACCCGTGAAAAAAAAACTTTAGAAAGTGCCGAGGAGGACGGAGATCCCTCGTGGGAAAGAGAGGGGAGAGCCCTGGGGAAAGGAGAGCGCGTTATTTCCCACCGAAGTGCGACCTCCTCCCGCTACCAGCGAAGGTGACGTCAAACCCGGGCTGCTGATGCTAAAACAAAAGCTGCGGGGTTAATATACAGTTACCATCCCTCAGCCTCCTCCTCCTCCTCAAAAATCAGTCCCTCGGGTTTATTGTCCCCGCGGGGAAGGCGCCTGTTGAACATGTAGTCACGCAAACAGCTGGCAGGAGAGAGAAAGAACGAACTTTACTTTCTGGAGAGCGAGGGGCGGGCAGGGCTCCCCCAGCCTAAAGCACAGAGAAAGAATGGAAAATCATACTCACCTCGGGCTTGTCCTGCTGCGGCAGCACTCGGACATTCACCTGCGGGTGTGTGGAGAGAGAGGGGAGAGAGAGGGGAGAGAGAGGAGAAGGGAGGAAGGGAGGAAGGGAGGAAGGGAGGAAGGGAGGAAGGGAGGAAGGGAGGAAGGGAGGAAGGAAGGAAGGAAGGAAGGAAGGAAGGAAGGAAGGAAGGAAGGAAGGAAGGAAGGAAGGAAGGAAGGAAGGAAGGAAGGAAGGAAGGAAGGAAGGAAGGAAGGAAGGAAGGAAGGAAGGAAGGAAGGAAGGAAGGAAGGAAGGAAGGAAGGAAGGAAGGAAGGAAGGAAGGAAGGAAGGAAGGAAGGAAGGAAGGAAGGAAGGAAGGAAGGAAGGAAGGAAGGAAGGAAGGAAGGAAGGAAGGAAGGAAGGAAGGAAGGAAGGAAGGAAGGAAGGAAGGAAGGAAGGAAGGAAGGAAGGAAGGAAGGAAGGAAGGAAGGAAGGAAGGAAGGAAGGAAGGAAGGAAGGAAGGAAGGAAGGAAGGAGAGGCGTTGTTACGTACTATCATAAAACAAAATCTCCCAAGGTGAGGGGAGAGACCAAAAATTGAATTGTCACCTTGCACAGCATATTCCCCCCTCCCCTTATGACAAGTAACACTCAGGGGGAAAAAACCCCAGACGGTTGGCAAGTACCGTTACCAATGAATTAAGAAAAGCGAAGCGCAGTGAAAGCGGGCCCGGCCCGGGGGTGTCGGGCCGTTCCAGGCGCGCCCCCGCTGTCCCCGCGGTGCCCCCGGGCGCTCCCGGCGCTCCTC
>NW_005054345.1:830788-834249 GCF_000277835.1 Geospiza fortis | reverse complement strand
CTTCTCCCCGCTGCAGCCCAACGCCACGCACTTCGGGGCCGAGGCCGGCGCCTACCCGCTGGGCACGCACCTGGGACTGAACCCGCTGCGCCTCGCCTACTCTGCGCACAGCCGGGGACTGGCCTTCATGACCCCCTACTCCACGGCCGGGCTGATGCCCACGCTGGGGTTCCGGCCGCCCGTGGACTACGCCTTCAGCGACCTGATGCGGGACCGCTCCGCCGTGCACAAGGAGCAGGTGTACTCCGGCGGGCTCTACGGGCCCATGGTCAACAACACCCCCGAGAAGCAATAGCGGCTTCCCAAAGCTCGTCTGTGTAGAGGTAGCTAGGTAGGCACGGGTGGACGGACACGGGGGGCTTGCTCTCCCCCGTGCAGGCGGTGGTTGCGTGCAGAGCCCGGCGCGGACAGGCGTAGGTGTGTTAAGGTGATCAAGGTGCACTTTCATTGTCCAGACATGAGTCGCTCTTTGTTGCTTATGGCCATAAGCATGGATATCCTCGGCGCGTCGTGGGGTGTGCGCACACGCGAGCGCTCTTTCCCACACACATACATATATATATATATGTATACTAGCAAGTGTATAATGTTATAAAATGGAAATCTAAGTTATTAATGTAACTCGTAGGTGAACTCGGTATTAACGTTAAGCTAAAGGTTAGGCAGCGCATTGTAATACTTACCAGGCATATAGATGAAACATTGTCAAATTGAAAACCTTTTCCTTCCCGCCCCCAGAAACGTTGCGGTCTGTATATAACATTGGAAAGTAGATATATTTGTAACTGTCCGTAGGACCCTGGCGCCAATGGTGTATGATGGTTTAATAAGCCTCCTTCATTTGTGATCTGCAAGAAAATTGCTTTCTTGTTCCGATGTAGCAAACTTCTTGCTGTTTCTAACAGGTAATTCTGTGTTTCCATTTCATAGAAATAAATGTTATTTTCTATTAAAAAAAAAATCGGTCTTATGAATGGCAAGTGGTATTTTATGAGATGATGGAAGTGTGTTTTGGAAAATTCGTTTGACAAGTACATTCAATATTTAAAGGAGTTTATGCAAATAGTACAAACATGTTTACTACATTTTTATCATGGTCAAACTAGATATTCTTCAGATAAATTTATAAATAAAAATGAAGCGTACAAGCAAGAGCAAATTCCTTATCAACTGAAATTGTCAAATACATTTATTTCTGGTTCTGGTCTTTTTCTTATTTATGCCTGCAGAAAAAAATCCCCAACAAACTTACAGAGGTATAAATTTAAGCAGGATTTCTCACTTCGGTATCTTGATGTTTTTGGTCATATTTAGGAAATTTGGAAGTGTTGCAAAGAGAAGCCTGGTTAAAGCAGATCCCACCTTGCGACCCGCGGGTTGTGTAGCAGCAGTAAGGTTTTACCCCTCGTATCTGAAATCGGATTGTGCCTTTCAGTTGTTTTTGTGTCAAAATAAGCAAAGGAATCTATAATAATGACTTTTTTCAGAATGTAAAGGTGCATTTGCAGCAGAGGTGGACGAGTTAAGATCAGTGCAGGGAAGGTTTTCGAAGCTGTGTATCCTTCACCCTCATCTGAGGGTGAAGGCTACTCGCGTGGCTTTTTCTTTTTTTTCTCTCTCTCTCTTTTTTTTTTTTTTTTTTTTTTTGGCAACGGTGCCCAAATGTTCTCGGAGATAAAAAAGTCTGAAGGGCTTTCCTGCCTCTATTTACTTCTGCACTGGGACGAGCGGGGGGCAGCGGGCGTGCCCGCGTGCATCCCGAGAGGCGATCCCGCCCAAGGCCGGAGCGTGACTTTCCTGCCAGGCCTGGGAGTGTTTGGCCCAGGAAAACTATTACTCACAAAGAACAAGTTCAGTGCGTGGTTGAATTAAGACTGTAAAAGCTCCTAAAGTTGGTTGGTATGGAAACCTAATCCCAGCGAACCGCTCCGTGGCACAGCTGGACTGTTTACTTTCTCACTTCAAATATAACTGTGTAAACATTGGCTGGGAGCTGCCAGCGCGGCTCCTACCCACCAGTTAATGTACTGGTGGGGCTGGGAGCACAGCACTCCCGCCGCAGCTACGGAGGGAAGCTCCTGGGTAAAATCAAATTGCATCAAAACGCAATTCTTCCATCCTGCATGCCGTTGATCAACTTGGATACAATTTTACGATTTTCTTTAAAAAAAAAACCAAACCCAAACCCCAAAACCGAACCCAAAACAAAACCCCAACAAAAAAGTAAGTAAATATTGCAGATTACACCTAGGCAAATACTTTTGACCCCGGTCCATCCTGGGAGCAGCCAAATCAATATCGCAAGGGAAACTTTTTAAAGTCTCGTGTTCCAAGAGCGGGTGAAACTTAATATTACTACAATAAAACGGTTTAATAAAGAAGGGCTTTAATAGTGAGCTAATTTGATTGAGTTTCCTAATTCCACTTTAATTGGAAAAGGAGTTGTCTGTTTGGTTATAAAGTGCTAGGGTTATGTTAGACTGGGAAAAAAAAAGATGGACGTTGAGCATCTGAATAAACTTTTTTTCCTATTTTTTCCTCTTTTTTGCTTGGCAGCTGACTTTGTGCAGGATGGGTTTCCATATCTAGGATTATGAGCGGGCTACAAAGAGCTGCTACTTAAAGAAATCAGGTCGCCACATTTCTCCTATTCTAGCCCTGTTGAGAAGGGCTTAGGAGCTGTTGATTTAACTCAGCTCCCCTTTTAATTATAAAAGCCATTCTTGTGTAGTTAGGCGAGCAGGACAATTTATCAGAATTGTTGCCGTGTCTCGGAGGCTGGCTTGAGCTTGGATTTATACAGCCGACAATGGGGATCACGACGATTAACTTTCATGTGGGTAGTTTAGGCAGTTAGATTGGGTGGGAGTAGGAGGAGGGAGAGGGGGGTGAGAGTTTCTGATAAATTATCGTACTGAAGTCATTCCCATAGATTAAAAAAAAGAAAGAAAGGAAAAAATCCCTTGGGTTTGCAGCTGCCTCGGAGAGGTTCGTATACAGAAGCCTCTGGCAGAACATAAAATATTCAGGTCCCTTTTAGAGTAAAATAAAATGCTGTCACTTGAATAAAAATCGGCGGAACGGAGTATAAATTATTTGTGAAGCAGAGAGGCTGCGGGCGAGCGCTCGCAAACTTCCCTGTTAATTAAATCTTAATCCACGGGTCGCAGGAAGCGGCGGAGCAGCGGCAGCGGCTGCTGTACATACAGCGGGACACGTTCCAGAGTTATATTAACTGCACTCGTGTTTAATATGAATCAGTCCTAATCCACAGCATAATAAAGATCAAATTAGACTAACCATTTAGTAGCGAAATGACATTCCTTCACCTAAAATGAACCTCCCCGCGCCGTGCTCGCTGCGCGGCAGCCTGGGCAGCGGCGGGGCCCGGCCCGGGCTGAGCCCGGCGGCCGGGGAGGGCTTTTCCAGGCCGGCCACTTGAGTTTCCAGCCTGAGGGGGG
>NW_005054345.1:829529-830379 GCF_000277835.1 Geospiza fortis | reverse complement strand
GGCTCCCGGGCTGCTCTCAGCGCCGGTGTCAGGCACACGAACTTCCACGTCCCACCTCTGCCTCTTCTCACGGGGCGGGCATCCCCCCCCGTGTTGTCATAACATCCCCATGGCAACTGCGGCAATTACTCCGATGCCGGAACAACAATGGGAAAGTATTTAATATATTGAAATGTGATTAAGCAGGTGGAAGAAACGAGGAGGAGCAGCTCCGTAGGAAGAGCCGGCGGAGGCTTCCCGGGAGCCCCGGGGGCTGGAGCTCTCCCGGGGCAGCAGCGGCACGTCTGGAACTCAACAGATGGAAGCGGGCGAGGGACGTGGAGTTACACCGGGAGAGGAACGGAGTGTTCCACCGTTTTCTGCTGCCTTTAACACCAATCGAGGCACGTGAAAATTCATTCCGATTTCCATCTCTCGGAATTTCGACAGAAATACTAACACACCGTTGCAAAAGAATATTTTCCCCCTGTTACTATTCCTTTCCAGTTTCGCCTTTATTTTTCCTACCTTATTTTATTAGGAAGAAAACAAAACAAAACAAAAAAAGCCCCACAAACCCGCTGTTAGCTGTAAGTTCGGAAAATAAAAGGCACGGGAAAAAAACCCTGAAACTGCACAAAGCTGGTTTGTATCCCATCTCCAAAACGAGCTTACTAGGAAAAAAGAACATCTAGGAAAAAAAAAAAAAAAAGAAAGAAAAAAGAGAAAAAGATAGAATTAATTTAGACACACACTTTAAGCTGAAAATTATTCATTTTCAGCCACCACCCCCGATTTCTATGTAATTAGGGAATCTATAACCAACGGAAGAGATGCTGCTGACCCAGGGAGCCGCGGCCGCTGCCCGGGG
>NW_005054345.1:810728-829514 GCF_000277835.1 Geospiza fortis | reverse complement strand
CGGCCAGAGCAGCCGGGCAATCCACCCTGGCCTTGAATTCACCGTGAATTTGTGTGCCCGGCCGTGGGTTTGGCGGGAATTGCTGAGTGGGTTTGGTGGGAATCACTGAATGGGCTCGGTGGCAATCACTGAGCGCGGCGAGGGAAGGACGGTGCGGGGGAGGCGCTGTTAATGCGAGGGACCTGCCCTGGGGCAGGGAGAGGTTAAAGGGTGCGGGGATGAGCTGCCTCACCCTGGCTAACAGCGATGCGAGCTAAAACAGCTGGAGAAGCTATATTGGCAAGAAATTCTGGCGCTGGATGATGCCTCAAGGTAAAAGAAGGGTGGAGAGCAGGGAAGGGGTGAATTTCAGAAGAGAAGAGCAGGGCAAGGCACTTATGGGGTCTTGGGCTCACAAGAGCTAATGGAGACCTGGGATGCAGTATTAAGAGCTGTGGAAATATTTAGGACTCACTAAAATAAGATCTTGCTGTCTGTGTTACAAGAGTAAGATGAAAATGTGTCACCTGCTGTGCATTATCTAATATAATAATGTATATAATATCTGTATATATCTGCCTTTGCTGAGGGAGCCTTTAAAGCTCCATTATGCTCTGGGTAAGGTGGGATTTACATTTTCAAGGAGAAGATGCAAAGTCCCTGATTTCAGATTAGTGTTCTCAGGTGCTTTCAGAGGTCAGGAGGCTCCATTGCAGCAACACTCAGACCCTGGGCAAGGGGCTGCTGGTGTAGAGCAGTGCTGGGTGCTCTCACTGGCTGCTCATGTGGATGCAAGAACGTCCAGAGAGATGAAAATGCTGGAAGACCAGGCTATTACTGATAGCTTTAACTGCAAGTGGGTGCCTGGTAAACATTTCTAACAATAAATAAATAAATAAATATAGTCTGGTCTGAGGCCTGTTCAATCCAAGATCTGGCATAAGCACGTGTTCCTCTTCACTCCAGGTATGAATTTGGCAGGAGTGGACAAGGACACGATGAGACACCTGCCTGGGGGATAATTCTGTTTGGAATGCTGTTTTTTGCAGTATAGGATTTACCTGTATGTGGGAGCTAAAGTCTTATCTTAGGTTTTATCTTAAATCCTTGCAAACTCTAAACTACAGGGGAAGAAACATTGCTTCCTGACAGCCCTGTTTTGATGGCCTGGAAGAGCAAAATCTTGTAATGTACTGGTTTGTGGATTAATTTTCTGTAAGAGATGGTGCTATGTGGTTCCTGGCTTCACACAGAAGCTCTGTAATGCGGACCTGTGAAGGGCAAGGGTGAATCCTTTGGCATGTTCTCAATGTGAGTGTTTTTGCAGCTTGTATGAATTCAGACAGGTTTTTTTTTTTCTGTTTTATATTCCCTCCTTTCTTGTTTTGGGTCTTATTAATGTGCTGTGAAGTTTATAAAAATTATGCTTCTAAAAACTTATTTTTTCACTTCAATACATGAATAGATAAAAAAGAAGTGGATAAAACCATAGATAAATTTCAGAAAAAAGATATAAACATCCCTTGAAAGCAGGTCACCCAAAGTCTTATTACCCATCAATAGTTACAGATCTGCCTTACATATCCTCAGAAAACATTTGCCTGTTTAACTGGGAAAATATAATAGATGGTCAGGATCTGTGGAAGTTTCAGTAGGTTTGTGAGAGCAAGGCAGGCTCCTGGGGGGAAGAGGGAAGTGGAAAGGAAACCAGAAACAGAGAGTGGATCTTTTCGTGTGGTCTGACAGGCAGATGGAAAGCATGAATTACAAAGGCTTTTAAAAAGATCTGCTTGGGGTTTATGTTTACAGAGAGATTTAACAAGACTAGCTGGCCTTGGAATGCTGAGGCTGTTGCTAAAATCAGATGTTTGGAAGTGAAACGGGGTACCAGCCCTGGACCAGAATATAGGAGAGGTTCACAGAAATTCAGCAAGACAGAGGCAGGGCCCCTACAAACCATTCAGCAGATCCTGAAGGGGGCTTAAAGGTCAGCAGGACCTGGAGAGACGGGAAGGAGGGGAGTGTGACCCCTGCTGAGGGGAGCTGGATCCAGACAGAGACCACGAGCCTCTCAGCAGGAGCAGCAGGAGGAGACAGCGAGGAGGAGCTGGGATTTGTGCAGGCGGGACTCAGCTTTACAGGGAACAAAGGTAGCAAAACACTGCCTAGCTTCCTTGTAAGGGGGATATGGGATATTGATTTCCTCTCATGGCTTGGGGAAGCCCGTGGTTTACCTTGGGTAGGACCTATGGATTTCCTGAGATTTCTAAATCTCCTGCTTGCAAGGTTAGCCATAGATATTTACAGCTAAATGAATGGGGCAGGTAGTGGAGATTATAACTTTGGAGAGCCTTTGCTTTGTAAGGGGAGAGTCAGATATCTTATTCTGGCAGGAGAATCTAATTAAGGGCCTGTTCAATAGGAGTAAATGTCAAATGATCAGGCACACAGGACTAAAATTGCAATGCTCTGTCCAGTGTGCTAGAATGTGTGCTATGAGATGCCTGGCTTTTTTTCCTGCTTAGAGGGATGAATTATGTTTGATTTCTCTAATCATTCTTTTTATCCACATTATTGAAGCTTTACTTTGACACAGAGAAAGCAATCTTGATGCAGTGGGGCCAAGAGTAGGAAAATTGCTCCAGTAGATCTGGCAAGGAACACAGGGCTCCAGCCTCTCACAAAAAACTCTACCCTTCTCCATGAGAGCTTCACGTGCACCAGAGGGGATCAGAAAGGGGTTCTCAGGGCCTCTTTTCTACAATAATTATATTACAATGTTCTTCCAGTTCAAGGGGTGGAAAGGGTATCAAAACACTAATTGAATTTCTGTTTTCAGATCCACAGGAAAGTGTCTAAGAACATAAGAATTGGTGGTAGCTGGGTTTGGGGGAAAATTAGCCCATCATGTGGTTCACGAACATAAATCTGTTGCCCAAAGCTCACCAGATGAAGGAGTTAGCCCAGCTGTAATTTAGTGGGAGTGTAACCATTTCAAAATGCTCAGGATGTACCTCACATTCACTCCAGGCACCTGGAGAAGCTGGCAAAGGCACTGTCATGTGTGTCACCATTACTGAGGGACTTCCTGAGGGTTGCATGGGAAGGTCTCTGGATTCTGCTGCCAGGCTGAAAGGTTAACGTGCCCTGTGCACATTTCACTTTGGCCTCCTCATCTCCCTCCCGGGAGAGGGCTCAGCTAGTTTTCAGCACCTTGGCCACTGAAAGAAGAACTCGTGTTGTCTTGGCAAGCAAGGACATTTATATCTTGGATTGGAAAGGGCTGCAAACCTGTGTGAGATGAGGATACCAGTCTGCTTGGCTGGAAGGTTTGTTACTAACTAGAATCAGGCTGGCAAAATGCGACACTCAGCTCTCGAGAGGGAAATGGCTCTGCTAAGCTGGAGGTCTGTGGTGATGGAGGTGACAAGTGATGGGTGTGCTCTTAAAAACAGGGCCAAAAGTGGAGCTAAAGCTGTTCAAGGAGCCTCACAGCCTTTTAATTTTACTCCCCATCACTGAAACGTCCAAGGGAAGTTAGTCCTGATAAATTGGGCTGAACTGAACGCCAGCAAACGATGTTCTGTAAACTGTGAAAAGTTGAGGCTGACCTGGGGAAGTCACTGGTAAAATGTCTGGTTTTCCTGGAAGCCTCAGCAGGGTTGATTCTGCATCTGATGGACATTGATGATATTGGGCAGAGGCACCCTCATTAAGAAATTGCCTGCTGGAACTCCCTCCAGCCATCTGGCATCCAAAATGCAACAGCAAAAGGGATCATGTTGGTGATTTTCAGTAAATGTTTTGCACAGAGCCATCTTTGTTGACTGTCTCTATTGTTTTGCAGATGTTTATGGTATCATGAATCTTTTCTTTTTCAGCCTTAATTGAAAGACATGCTGCCCCAGTTCAAGGGTTAACTTAGCTATAACAGAATGGAAATGTGTATGAAATTTTTATCTTTAAGGATTTCTTTGGACAGATCCTCAGATCATATGTTAAATTTGAAATATTTGAAAACTTTTGACTCTCTGACTGCTATCATGCTTTCTTTTTTTTTTTTTTTCTTTTAAATTTTCATACTTCTACCATTTTAATGTCTGAGTTCTGAGCATTGCTCATCAGTTTTGGAAAAACAAGCTGTAGCTGATTTTCTTAAAGGTTTTTTGAAGGCTTTATGAACAACAATAACCAGGAAAATATTAGTGTGTATCACTCTGGTTGCTGCTATTGGGGTTTTATTTTGCCACATATGTCAATGAACTGAGTCTCCTCAGTTTAGTTTGAGGTGTGGGTGGGGCTCTCTGATGTTACACTCAGATTCTGGACTCGCTTGGGCAGAAGTTGCCTTTGTTTCTTGGTAGTCCCAAGCGGAGAATATTGTCTGGAAGCAGGAGGCACACAGCCAAAGTGCTTCCTGAGGCAGCAGAATGCTGCTGGTGCTCAGTGGGTGTGAGCTCTGGGTCAGTTCTGAGATTAATCTGAAAATGATTTGATTTTGAAGCAGGTAGAACTGATGCTTCAGCTGAGCGTGCTACGCTGAAAGTCAAGCATACCAACTTCTTATCTCCAGTCTTTTGAAAGGTACAATTATCCTTTATTTTGCAGGTTGGTTTGTTTAACTTTCACTGGATTATTCTCATGGAATAAGAATGAGATATTGCTATTTCAGAGCACCACTGGCACCTTGCAAACGAAGGAAGCTGTAAGGTTTTGTAGTGAAAACTGCACATGGGTCTCTGAAGATTTGGTTTGTGTACTAAATTCTGCTGCTGATTTACCAACACTGAGTGACCTTGAGCTACACAAAACAATTTATTATTTTTTAAAAAGTGACTATTAATATTGACAGTCTCCAGTTTCAGTATGAGACGCTTGAATTGCAGACTTTTGTACTACTTGGGTATTTATTTTTAATAAGGGTCCTAATTAAGTGTGCAATCTCTGTAGCAGGAAAGCTCTCCTGGACTCTGTCCTCATTCATTAAAATGTGTCAAATTCCTCAGAGTTTAGAGCAGAGCTCTAACAATGGCAAAGGAGACCCTGTGTCCTGAATATATACGAACATGTGCCAAAGAAGACGTTTGTTAATAAGTACTTGTGCAGTGATAAAGCACAGCAAACAAGGGGTTACACATTTCCTCACTTTCTGCTTCCCAAGCAGAGCCCCTGACTTCACTCAGGAAGCTGCACTGTTGTGAGACATGGAAAAGTAAAATACCCTCTGCTTTATAATAAGTCATTTCAGCTCTGTCTAATTAACACTTCTTAGTGTTAATTGTAACCCCCTGTTCTGTGTTTTTCAGGGATGATATTTCCCAAGCAGTGCTGATGAAATGTCAGGCAGAGGTAGTAATTTTGTTTTCCTTGCTATTATAACATTGTGCCATAGATATAGTTATATACAGAGATACATGCCAATCAACCAACAGAGCAAACAAGATGGAGAAGTAAAAATCTTCTCCTCGGAGAATTTCTTAGGCAGACAATGAATTATGAGCTCTTCTCTGCCTAGACAACTTGCAATGAGAACAGCTATTCCTACTGGCATTCCTTGCTGTGATTAAAAAAAAATATTAGATGACTTGTTTTATTAAATCAATAGACTTAACAGGATGGAGAGGTGGAGTACAAAAATATATGATATTTTTTACATAATCTGCAGAATCCTATAGGCTTCTAATGTTAATGCTACAGAAATAACATTGGCCAGAACAACATTTAATGAACAATAAAGACATTCATGTTGCTGGAAAGGGGAAAATCCTGTTGACATTCTAGCAAACCCATCCACCTTGGCTTTGTAGCCTGGAGGAAGGGAGAGAGTGGTGTAAGAAAGAGGAAACATAAAAGCCACTGTTAAAACATCACCCTGGTGCTGACAGCACTGCAAAACTATTGCAAAAGGTAATGGCAATGATATGGGACTGTTGTGTGTCACTGGTGCTTAAGCTGGATTTTTCCTTTGGAATTCCACTCAAAAATTGAAGGTGGAATTTGCTCTGTGACAAGAGAATGTGGGGAAATTGTGGTCTCATCCAAACAACCCTGAGTCTGATGGCAGCCAGGAAAGTGTCTGTGATGGCTCCACATTTTATGAGCAGGTAAAACTGAGAGAGAAATCTGACTGAACACAAAGCCAAATCAACCAACCAACCTCTCATGATGAAACATGGAAAAGAAAAAAGGCCAGTATGTGAGTGCCAGCTGTAGAGCTGAAAATACAATTTCCAATAACTTCTGTCACATCCTGTACAATTAACTTAATAAGCATCTCACCTTGAGGAAAAAATTAGGAACAGTAATGTTTTTCAAACATTACACATTTCTCCATTCCATCCATATAACACTTGGCCTTGCAAAACACTTGGTGGCCCAGTTGAAATGCTGGGAGTGCTTTGACAAGTTACTTTTAGGAAACCACTGATCTTTATTGCTTCATGGCTGTTTTGCAGGGGCTTGTGCTATATTTCTAAACACTGGGGAGGAGGAAGGCTGAAATTCTCTTTCCCGGGATTGATTGTGTTCAATAAAAATAAGGGGAAAAAAAAATTCAAAACAATGTTTCCTGCCTATATTGAGGTGTAATGGATTGCTGGTGTAGTAAAGATTACTTTAAAGGATGGCAAACCCCCCACTTTTTGACTAAGCCACATGGCAGCTGTTTAATAATTTCAGGCTTTTGCTTTATGTCTAAAGAATTAACTATTAACCAAATGGTCAATTCACAGATCTGTGTGTGAAGATGTGGCTGAGCTCAGTGACAGTAATCTCTGTGTGTGTGTTTGTGTGTACACACACATAAATATGTCAGTGTATGCACATGTTTCTATCTATCTATCTATCTATCTATCTATCTATCTATCTATCTATCTATCTATCATCTGTCTATCTTTCTATCTCCTACCCTTGTGAATTCATTTACCATTTGTAGTTTCTTTACCAATTAAATTTCCCAGCCCAGCAGCTCCCTCTGCATCATGTCACGCATGCTGACTCTGTGCTGATTTAGGGTTGAGGATAATTTAGCAAGGCTGCTGATTATGGCAAACTGATTCTCAGGAGATCAGTGAGAAATGGGTGTTTTGTGAGGAAGTTTGTTTTGTGTAGATGACAAAGATAATGGTACGGACACAGATCAGAATGGGACATTGAAACCAAAACCATTGTGTGTGAGCTCTGTGAAATCCACACTGCAAAGATAAGATGGGAAATCAGGGAGCAGAACATGTGGCTCTGGGTCTGAGATCCCCTTTTAAACTTGAAGTACCTGAGCTGGACCTGACCTTGAGAACCCCTGCGTTATTTCATGCACATGAATGTTCTCTGTGACTTTCATACTGACAAGTTTCCCATATTTAAAACTTTTGCAATACAAAACTTTTTTTTCCCTTTTCCCTGTCTGCCTTGGATAGCTCCAAGTATTCACCAAATATTCAGCAATAATGAGTTACAACTGCCTTTGTTTCATGTTGATGTTGAAAAGCAGGTGGATATTAGCATAGTAGAGATGCTGCTTGAACATGGAAAGGCTGTATATTACAAAGCACAGCAGAATTTCTGGTCAAGCATCAAGTAATTATAACTAAGAGAAATATAGCTGAGAAAAAAGGTGTGGGATCTTTTTGTTTAACAATCTTTCCTGGGAATCTCATGTTGTTTTACTGACCTTGAGGAAGATCTGAGAACCATACAGCAAAAGTTACTATTCTCAATTTCCTTCCATCCTTCATCCAGCTCTTTCTTGAAGACCAAGCAGGTTTATACAAGTGTAAGCCATGAATTCCTTATCCTTCTAGAAATTCACCCCAGCTTATAAGGACTTGCAGAAGGGATGCAAAATATGCACATTGGATTTTCTCTTATCAGCTGGAACTCTGTCAAAATGAGAACTGACTTATTTAGGGGGGAGGCATTCCTCACTGAGGAAAAGTAATAGTTTTGACAGATCATATAATACAAGTGTCAGGGTTTTCTACCACTAAGATGAAAAAGTCATGTGGTCATGAATAGTATAAAATTAAGGTATTGGGCATATCTGGTCCCTATAATTTATCTATTCTGAGTTAAGTAGAAGTTAAAAAGTCACCTTGGATCTTTTTTCCTCCCTCTTTCCATTACACTTTTATTGTTTAGAAGTAATTTTTTTAAACAAGTAAATTGTGTATTTTTCCCTTTATGAAAGAATCACAGAATTAGAAAACTGCATTCTCAGAAAATACCATTTAAAAAGAAGGCAAAAATAAAAGAAAAAAATCCTTGAATCAGAATGGTTTGGGTTGGAAGGAACCTTTAAAAATCATCTACTCCAACCCTCTCCCTACAACAAGCAGGGACATTTTCAATTAGATCAGGCTGCTCTCCATCCAGGTAGATGGGCATCTACATCCTCTTTGGGCAAACTGCTTTGGTGTTTCATCATCCTCATAGTAAAAAAAATTACTCCTTATATCCAGTCTGAATCTACCTTCTTTCAGTTTAAAACTGCTCCTATAGATCCTATTAAGATGCCTGTCTCCATTTTTCTTATGAGCCCTCTTTAAAATTTCTTTATATATATATATAAATAAATGGAATATTATAGTTGTATCCAGTGTTTAGTATTTTATTTAAATATCACTGTCATGAGAATGTTCTTGCCAGAAACTGTGCCGTGCTCTGGACAGAAGGCCTTTAATGAATTTCTCACAATCTCACCAAAAAAGGATTTCATTTTTGTCCTCCTACAGCGATACTATTTTCTCCTCCACCTATTTTGTACTTTAATTGGCATGTCCATCTTTAATGGAATCTCTTCCTCAGCTCTGTCCTTTGCTCTGGCTCCCAAACCTGCAGCTCCTCTCTCTAAGTTAGGAGCAGATTCCTGTGGCTGCACGTGAGACACTTTTCAAAGTGGTTTCTCCCTCATTGCCATTAAAATCCCTTTGACAAAATCCTACCAGGCACTGTTTCTACAGCCTGTTGTGTCTGAGATCCAGTTACCAGGCAGTGCTGCAGGAAAAGGCTCAGGAAGCAGCTTCTCTCCTGAGAGGGACTGCAAGAGAAGATCAGGACAGTGCAGGGGGTTGGTAACGGTGGTGGTGTCTCCTAATCCTCTTTGTTTTAACAATCACCTCTAAAACTTTAGAGGTGCCTGCTGAGGAGTGGAAGTGCAGAGGTTGAGGGGTGTCCCCTTTGCAAGGAAATGCAGAAGGAAATGTGGCTTGGGCACCTCATTGTGATTGAGGCAGGCTGGGCTTAAATTTCCTGTTCTGCATGGAGCTCCTGGGGGCGCAGGGGGAGTTACCTGGGGTGCAGGTGTGCTGGGTGTGCTGGGATGTGTACAGGTGTACTGGGATGTGTACAGGTGCACTCCTGTGCAAGGGAACTTTCCCTCCTGTGAAAGGGAACTCCCAGCTGGAGTTTGAAAGAGAGAGAGGAGAACAATGACTGCACCTAGCAAACCTGAACTGTGAGGGCTGGCTGACCTTCTGAATGTCCTTAGTACTGAAAGTATTTTTGTCATCTGAATCTCAGAGTCCTGGAATTCCTCAAGAACCTTAAAAACAAATTTTTAGCCACCTAGCTGAGGAAGAAAAATAAAGCCATCAAGTCTAAAGGTTTGATGAAATGAAGGGAACGACATAGCTATTAAAATATGATGTTTGAAGCAGTCCAAGACCAGCTCTGACTTGTTGCTCAGGAGTCCAGGCTGGCAGTACCAGAAGACAGGCTCTTGCCAACTATCAGAGACTGGAGGCAGCCAGTGTCTCTCAATGGCTTCCAGGATCCGAAGTCTTAAATTTAAATAATTCATGTGGTTAATGAATAATAAATTTAATAGTAATGATTAAGGCAGATGACTCTCTGTTCAGTTAAATGGTCACAGCCATCTGAGAAATGTGTGTGGTGCATACATGCTGCTCTCCTCCTCTGAGTTTGCAGCATTCAGCCCCTGACAAGTTTGTTTAGTGCTGTGGATGATTCCCTTTGCCCCCAGACAGTGCTTCCCCCTTTCCCACCCCACACCTGGCTGCACCAGTGCCCCTGCTTTACAGAAGGATATTTTGTTAATTTATGGTGTTTTGTGCAGTGAAGCCCCAGAACTGACAATTTTCCTTCCAGCTGCTGTGGGTGCGCTGTGCTGTTCCCTGCTGGCTCTGCAGTTGTTGCTGCTCTGTGGCACTTTCAGGGCTGGCCCCAGGGCCCATCCCAGTGGGATTCAGGACAGCCCAGCAGGGTGTGAGAGAGGGCAGGGCAGGCTTTGGAGCAGGGTCCCCGCAGGGGTCTGCAACAAGAGGGAAAATTCCCCATCTCTCATCTTGCTCCTCCCTCCCACCCCCGCGTTCAGCCCATCTCCTCAAAGAGGATTTGTGGAGTCTGCAGACCACAGAGCTTTTTTCTTCTTCTTCCTCACCCTGCTCCTCCATTCCTCGTGGTGTTTGTTTTCCTGTGCTGCCTCTTGTTTGCTCCATTTGAGCACTGTGAGAGTTGCCCTGGGTGTTTTCACCAGAGGATGCTGTGGGGTGCAGCCTGGGGAGGAGCCACATCAGATTTTGCTCTCCTGCCCTGGCTGAGGGGTCTCAGGCTGAGACCTCTGCACAGAGGGACCCCCACTCCCATGGGGTATCACCCCACGATGGCAGGAAGGAGGATGGGCTTGCTTTCTTCTGCTGACAGCCAGGAATGAGATGGGATTGACTTTGCTCCTTTGCCATTCCAAGCTGGCTTGTTCATCCCACTGGCTGAGAGCGGCATAAACAAAAGTATTCAGACACTGACACAGTTGTTCCTGAATTTCTCATGGCAGTGGGAAGCAGATCAAACCCTCTTTTCATGCCTTTTGTTATTTTTTATTAATTAATTAATAAATAATTTTACTTCTGTTGACTGAGCAGAACTCCCACTAAACTGCCTTTTGCAATGAATGGGTTGGAACCATTTGCTCCAGAACGTTGCTTGGAGGTTCCAGCACAATGCTGACAGGATTTGCTGCCTGCTGCATTTAACCTCAGCTTCTTCACCCTTTCCCTTTGAGGTCACTCAGTGGCTGGACTCGTCCTTGGGGGCACCTTTCAGTCAGGCTCCAAACACACCGTGGGTCTGTCCAGCAAAACGAGGTATTGCCTCAAGCTGGAACGGGCAAATCGAGCCCTCTACAACTTCCAGTCATGTATTTCATCTAAAGCATTTTTTCAGCGCTGTTTCCCTGCTTGCTGCTGCTGCAGGTTGGATCCGGGGCTTGTCTGAGCAGTGTCTTGGTTCTGCTGCCCCTGTGTGGTCAAAGCTGGGCTGGTGTTTCAGGTATTCCCGTTCCTCACCCTGGTTTGTGCGGAGCCCGCAGAGTCCGGGCATCCCACGCGTGATTCTCCTCCACGCCCCTGTGAACGAGCAGCGGCTGAATTTGATGGATTCTTTATTTGTGTTGGAGCAGCAGCCGGGGACACCTGCGGCAATAAAGGTCCCTTGTGCTGGGTGGGTCTCAGGCTGGGAAAAAGCAACAAACAGCCCCTAAGTCAGCTCTTCACTTGATACTGTGCCTGTGTGTAGCAGGTAAATAAAAGTGACCAAGTCTGTTGGCAGACCTGGTTGAAATGCAAGCAGAAAGGGAAGACTGTTCAGTGGGATTTTATTAATCTCTTGTAATTTCCAGAGCTCAGACACACCCCAAGATGGTGAGAGGTGTGTGAGTTCTGCAAACCTGGGTTTTCCAGGTTAAAGAGTCACAGGTCTCTTGCAGTCTGTCTCACACGCTGTTGAGGTTTCAAGCAAACCACGGAAGCTTTGCTCTCTCACTGCAACAAGTAATAAAATACAGGTGTACTTAACAAGGAAAAAAAAACTTCTATTAGGTTTGCTTTTCAGAAAATCATGCAGTAATCATTTATGTTTTGCCAGTTTGGTAATATCCAGGAGGTTTCTCAGTCATTAACTCACTTGAGTGAATTAGGAAAGTTTTATTGTAGTAATAAACAGTGATATGTCTCTTCAGGGACTTTCAAAGCAAGTGAAATAGAAAACATAAATTACTCTGTGGTTTGCTTCTGCATTCCTTGCACATTCAGGATTTTCACTGGCTTTGAGGAATGCAGGAGCAAGCCCCAAATATTTGCAAAGAAATCAGGGTGAAAAAAAATTGCCTTGAGCCCAAAGATTAGAAAAAAGTAAAATGTCAGCACCAGAAATTCACAGAGGGAGGAAATTCTAGCTACTAAGGGAACAGCAGCTGAGAATGTCATGCAATACTTTTATTAACACAGTATGAAAGGCAATTTAAATAAATAAAAAGGCCCATTTCTGCCATTTCCCAAAGCCCTTATTTAATTTAGGTAAAAACAAATATGCCACAAATGTTAAACCCATTTGCAATCGTCTGATGACCTCAGATGCAGCCTCAGCTTTGTACTCAACAGCGAGTGACTCTCTCCTGTCTCCACTTTCTGTGCTGCTCAAACCCCAGTGCTTTGGGGAAGGGACCCTTGCTGTGGGTCTGTGCAATGTGCAGAGCCAGAGCCAGAGCCAGCTGGGACTCCTGCCTGCTGCTGGGTGTCGCTGAGCACACCCGGACCCTTCACACCCCCATTGTCACATCTTGCCTCTTGCTGACCCATTCGCAAACTGGTAAATTTGATTCTTGATTTTTTTATTTTTTAAAAAATATTTTTATTTATTTATTTTGCACTGGTCTGGCTTGTGGAGTGAAGCATGCAGTGGGCTGCAGATCCTTGCTGGAAACTTGACCGCACTCAGTTACTCTGACACAGACAAAAGGAGGGGTCGGCAATAAATCCTGCAGCCTTCTGTGCAGGTCTTAAAGTTGGTTAGAAGCACTTCCAGGGAATTTTTCTGCCATTAGACTCGCTAAATGACCCAAATTCCAATGCATTTCCACAATTGATGAGACTTAGGCTACAGGTGGCTGTTTAGGCAGAGTAGTGATAGCAGGGTTGTGGTGCAGATGACTGACACACAACATTTGCACGTGCTACGATTGCAGAAACCTCATTTCCTTTGGAAGCTGGGCTAAAAATAGAAACCCTTTCCAGTGCCAAACTTTTCTGTCATAACTAGTAGAGGCTTTTTGCCCATTCATGAGTGTGCTGAGCTGCTCATGCTGCCTCTGTGCCAATGTGTTTACTTAGCACTCTGGTTATACTTCCGCTCAATTGTGTGAAATGATTTCAATTAATGGTGGCCATAGGAATATAGGGAATAGAAAAGTGACTTTATCATGTGGATCACTTTAGCCTGGGTGATTCTGGTTGTGGTGAGTTTGGTTTTTGTCCTGAAGAAAGCTTTGGTCGTGTAATATTTTCCATTTCATGGTTGTTTAGTGTAAGGAATAAAATATTGTCATCCAATGGAGGTGTCACAGCATGATCAAGGTGGGTCTGTGTGTGCAGGCTCAAAATACATGGTGGTGACCTTGCACAAGTTTCTCCATGGACTGTCCCTGCCTTTCCCCCTGTGATCCTAATCCAGGAATGCAGGCCCAAGGGTGGAGAAGAACAAACCTGTCCTTTGGGACTTTGCCAACCACCCTGCGGGTCTGAGCTCTGCTGCTGTGGCGGGATTGAGGGTTTGCTTTGTGCAGCCCCGTAAGACAGCGTGACGTGACACCGGCATCCCGCCGGGCTGTACGCACGATGGTCGATTTAAACCACTGCAGAACCAATGAAATGTTCCATTCCCGCATTTCCCATGGAAATGTATAGGGACGGGATTTCCCAGGGAGATGTTTAGGGACGGGATTTCCCATGGAAATGTATAGGGACGGGATTTCCCGAGGGAGCCGAGGCAGCCCGGGAGCGGTGCGGGCTCCGCCGCGCTCGGCCACGAGAGGGCAGCAGAGACTGCGGAGCGGCCGGGCTGGGGCCGAGGGGGCCCCTGGGATGTCCCCTTTGGGGGTCACTGCTGTCACCTTGTCCCCTTCGGGGGTCACTGCTGTCCCCTTTGGGGGTCACCGCTGTCCCCTTTGGGGGTCACTGCTGTCCTGGGATGTCCCCTGGGATGCTCCCTTTAGGGTCACTCCTGTCCCCTTGTTCCCTTTGGGGTCACTGCTGTCCATGGGATGTCCCCGCAGAGTCATCACTGTCCCCGGGCTGTACCCTCTGGGGGTCATTGCTGTCCCCTGGAATGTCCCCTTTGGGGTCACTGCTGTCCCTGGGCTGTCCCTGCAGAGTCACTGCTGTCCCCGGGCTGTCCCCTTGGGGGGGTCACCGCTGTCCCCTTTTGGGGTCCCTCTTGTCCCCTTTTGGGATCACTCCTGTCCCCTTTTAGGGTCACTCCTCTCCCCTTTTGGGATCACTCCTGTCCCCTTTCAGGGTCACTTCTGTCCCCTTTTGGGGTCACTGCTATCCCCCAGGCTGTCCCACTGTCCCCTTTTGTGGTCCCTCCTGTCCCCTGGGCTGTCCCACTGGGGCTGCACCGGCTCCCCTGGGTTTTTAGCCTTTGTGGTTGGGAACCCAAACCCAGTTCCTGAAACTTTACTAGAAGTGATTTTTAATTTTTTTCCTCCTGTGGTGGTGGCCAGTCCATGCCTGCAGTGGGTCTGTAACAACCCCCCAAGGATTTGTGTCCTTTCTGCTGGCTCTGTGCAGAGGGCAGAATGGAAGAGCTGGAAAGGAGCAAATCTGTCTGCACCTGTAAAAGGCTGTCACTGTGACTGCAGGGGTTGCCAGTGGCACCAAGCACCAAACAAAGGCAGCAGGTAGGTGAATCAGGCAGGTGGTGGGAAACCATCCCATGGTGTGGGCACTGAAAGAGAAGATGGAGGTAATTTCTGACCCCAGTCGGGCAGAGGCCACTTTGCAAACAACAAACTCCTTCATCCTATTCCTCAGTGTGTGAGAAGGAGGAGAAAAGCACTGGCAGATTATGGCTTGTGTGGAAGAACTGATCACAGCTGAAGTGGGTTTTGGTGGAGCAAGAAAGATTATAGTGGGTGGATTGCTCAAGTTTTGGACAGTATTTAAGATAGGTATAGTGTGGCAATGCAGAAGTTCTGAAGGTTTTTGGAAAATAAATCATGGTGATTATTCCCACAGACGGTGCATTGCTCAGCCCTGTACCCAGCATTGTCAAAGCACTCCTTTACACAGAAAATGCATCACAGACAATATAATCTGCTAAAGGTGACACAACAGCAATATGTGTTCATAGTTCTACTCTGAGGATTAATTTGTAACTTCCCCTGGTTCAGTGCGAGTAGGTGTCCTGGTGTTTCTGAAAACCTCTGTGAGGTTTTGCAGTTTCACCACCTAAGAACCTCAAAAATCTGCCCCCTGGTATCTTATAATTCGAGATGTTTATATTTCAGTTTTGGAGAGAACCAACTCTGAATTCTGCAGAAGGGAACAGTGGCAGCATTATTATTGGTGGCATTTATTCTCTCTGAGAAGCTTCAGATGACATTATTTAATATCTGTTTTATCTGTGTTTCAGAACTGATTTTGGTGTTACAACAAAGGCAGACTTGTCTTATGAGAATCAAAATTATACTTAATTGGATTCTGCTTTGGGAGTTTCTGTCAATCACAGAGCTGCGTGAATTGGAAAAGACACAGGATTGCAACAATGATTAACTTCTCCAGAGCCTCTCTGAGTGCTGGGGATCACATTTCATAAAGAGATGTAGTATCTTCAGAATAATTGTATTGTTCTAAAGGGTATCTTCTGAATACCAAAAATAACTCAATTTTCTGTGAAGGCACACATGAGGAGGAGACATTCTTAGACTGAAGGTTGTGAATATTTCTGTATCAAACTTCACCTGAAGCAGCCTTGACTGCCTTCCTCCGTGTGTAATTCCCAAGAAAAACATAAACAAATGGAGAATTCCCTGTCCAGAGAACAGCCTGCCTTTGATGCCAGCCTGCATGTGAACGACCTGTGCATCATCTAGAGGAGGCAGGTGGTAAGTTAGCAGCAGGTACAGACTGCTAATGAGCGAATGTTTGTGGGGCTGGAATATTTGAGCTACTGATTGTCAGTACATACCAATGCTGTGACTTTTCCCATGTTTATGTAGCCACATAAAGGAAGCCAGATCCATTTTGCTATTATATTACTGGTTTGTTTTTCTGAGTTGAAGTTTAATCTTCCTTTATTCCTGGCTCCTACAACTGGGTGACAGGAAATACAGACCACTTCTACTTCAGAATATGAGACTTTAAAAGAGCTTTCAGTACTTAAACATAAATAAATATATATATATATATAAAATAGAAAAAAGATATATAAATAAATAAAATAAAAAAAAATTAAGATTTGTAACTTACCAACTTAACTTTTTGAAGTATTGGAAGATTATGTTTAAAGAACAGGGTTAGTTCAACATTCACTGCACTAGAGATCTCTAACCTTGAAGAGCAGACAACAGGGGTTTTTTGCACCCCTGTAGACAGTTAGCCAAAGTTAATATTCTCTTTGCTTTTATCTCTAAATTGCATCAACTGTCTCCAGTGACATTTAACTTACATATGTGAAGGGTTTGGCATTTTTAGATTGTCAGGGTGTTATTGGATGAAAAAGCTGATTTTGTCACGGGACATATGTTTTATTGTTAATTAGATGAAATAGGAAAGACATCAGAAGAGTACACACAGAAACTATTTCATAGTTCCTGCTTAAAATCTTACTCTGATCCCTTGAAATTAATGATGCTTTACGGATTTTCACATTTTGATGTGAGTTTCATTTAGGAAGTTTCGGGAACAAATGACAGAGAGTTGTTATCCATCTGTGCCTCTGTCTTTACAATTCAATTATGCTCTGCCATTGTACAGTCTCTCCTTTCAGAACCATCAAAAGAGACAAAACAACGAAGGAGTTCATTTATCATTTAAAAAACCCAATCTAACCATAATAACTTATCATCACAGCTCATGTTTTGTGCTCATCAAGGTAAGAAGTGCTCTGTCACAATGAGCTGATCTTTTTGACAGCTGTGAACTTGGTGTTAAGATCCTCTGTTCTGATGATGACCTGGCTTTTTCCCCCCTAATTTTTTTTTGGTCACATTGCAGTACAAAGGCTCAGGTAGACCAGATTTTCTCTATTTTCAGTCATTCTTAAGGATTTGTCCTGGTGAGAAGGCAGGTATAAAATGCACTTCCCAGGAGAGACAGGGAAATTGTAGTTTGTGATAACTGGCGATAATATGTCATTCAGGATGAAGGCAAATGAGATTTCTCATGGAAATAAGGGAGAATAAAGTGTTAAAAGCAGTATTTATACTGGTGTAATATTGTAATGGTATGGAGCATGAGATGAGGGCAGACACCAGACTGAGGTGGTTGCATCTTTCTCACAATAATGCATCTGTAACTTGGGAATGGAGAGCTGGGGAAATTCAGAGGAGCAGTGAGATGTGTGGAGCTATTCCAGTCCTTCCTGCTCCCTTTGCTCCTGAGCCCTTTGCCAGGGGCCTGACGTGGCCTGGAGCAGAATTTGGTGATGGAGAAGCAAAGGATGCACACTGGCTTTGGCACAGCCATGCTGAGGAATTCTTCCAGCTGGAAAAGGGGGAAAAGCTCTTCTGCAGTTCCTGTCTGGAGGAATGTGAGCTAAAGAATACACAGAGACTTCACAGCAACTCATGGCTGCACAGCTGGCATTAGGCTATATCCAGCCCACTGAGTGCTGGTGGGAGAGGGAGATAAGGATGAAACTCGGAAAGTAGAATTTGATTTGGGGATGGGGAATGGCTTTTAGGTCCCTGAAGTGATGTTAGCAGGAAAGTGAAGTGACTTCAAAAATGCAGTCCTCAGCTGTGTGCAGACAGCTCCTTTTCCATCCTTGGAAATAAAGCCCTGATCTCCTGGAGCAGTTTGGAGGGGCCTTCCTCCCTTGTGTCCAGGGATGTGAATGGTTCTCAGTGGAAGCTGCACGTCCTGTGAGATGAGATCTATCCAGTTAGGGCAGGGCTTTGTGGTAAATGTCAGCAGTGGTTACTCTGGGGGCATGCAAGAGGAATTCTGAAGAGGAATGCTGGAGTTACCTCTGTCTCCTGGCTTTGATGCTACAAAACCCTTTCAATAATGGAACAAAATCCTTCAACCCCTCCCCAAGACCTTCACAGATGTGGTCTGATGTGGTCTACACTGGCCTTGTGAACCTAGATAATGGAAATTATATGTGCCCTTTAGAGTGAGGGTCCTGGCCCTCCCCTGCACTCAGAGGTGGATGTCATTATCCTATTCCCAGCCCCAAAACATTATTAGTTTTTCTGATACATGATATCCATTAGCTAGATATATCCATCCATTATTCTCAATGCCGTACCCTCTTCTTCCCCTACTTTTTGTTGTGGAATTCATGCTAGGGATAAACTTGGCAAAGCACTTTCATTAGTGTGACTAAGGGAAGATTACAACTTGTTTCATTAAAATGGGAGCAAGATTGATACCCTTTATTAGCGAGCTGGAGCCATCCCTGCCTTTCCTTCTCAAATGCTCCGTATCTGCTTGGCTCTGGAGTGCACAATCTTGATGAATTGTGAGTTAACTTAATGGAGAAGAAAATGTGTGTAGAGCTGGGTGAGGGCAGAAGGGAAAAATACAGATGGGAATCAATGAAAGAGAGAAGAGACTTGACGGAAAATGAAATGGCACCTTCCCAAAAAAGTTGATGAAGAGAAAATAAACAGGTGGCAAACAGGCACAGAGAATGGCAAGCAGGCTCAGAGAGGGAGTGTAGGAAGGAGCACAACAGTGCTGAGGGGACAGATGGATCACAGGCACAAGGTCAGCTTTTGGTTTTTGAAGAATAGAATGTATGGGAATATACGGATCAAGGACCTTTGTTCTGGCCCACCTTTGCTGAAAT